>NC_081858.1:5394921-5725773 GCF_963259705.1 Myotis daubentonii | reverse complement strand
AATGGGGATAATTCTCAACCTACTTCAAAGAGTCCCTGCAGGGATTAAATGAGATAACCCAGGTAAAGCCCCAAGCACAGTGCCTGGCACATCGCGAGGGTTCAATAAATGCCGACCATTTACTAGTATCACTGTCGTTCCTGTCATCACTACCCATGCAATGTCATAAATAGCACATGCCTCACAGGCCTAAAACAGTTGCTTGAAATAGTCAAACTCAGGGGGTTGAATTCACTCTGTGCTATTATTCACATTAAAACAAATGTTGCTTATTCATAGAAATGGGCAACAGGGACTAAAATCCAGAAATAAATCCTTTTTAAAATCTAACATTTGGCCAAAAATTTTAACTGATTTCTACGCCTCTCATTAGCCTGTTTGGTACCTAAATCTAGGTACACAGACACACACACAGTTTTTCCCCCTTTAATCTGAGATGAAATGGGTTGCTTGGCATGACTTGAGTTACCCTTGCTGCTTCCTTCATTCTTGTCTTCACTCTGGGGGTGAGCTAGAGAAGAAGACCCAACCCACCCAGGAGGGAGGGCTGATCTGCAGACAGGCTCGCAGGTCCTTCAGTATCTAGAACCCCCGCCTGTCATTACGTCACACGCACTGACCTGAGTCAGAGAAGACAACACAGGACACAGCTCTCTGTGCCCAAGCACAGTGCCTGGCACTCTTTAGAGGAGTGAACACATGGGTGCATGATGATGGGATGGGAAGTGGCTCCCACAACCTGATGACACGTGGAGGGCAGGCTTAACGCTTGAAGTGGGCTGCTGTGGGTGCAAAGCTGATGGCTTGATTCACAAAACAAACAAAATCCTAATCTAGGTCACTCATTAATGGGACCCAGAATCGAGGAGATGTGTGGCCCAACTCACTGGCTCTTGCAGGAAGGAGACAAAGTGACATCCCTCCTGGTCGCCCGAGTTCTAACGCCCTCATTCTTCTCCTGCTTTCATACTTGACAAATGTTCACTGTTTAGAAGGTCTAAGTACAACAATTAAGAGCTCTTCCGAATAAAGGTGCTAAGAAAATAGTCTTTTTAAGAAATAAAAATCATATCTATAAAAAGCTATGGTGATTGTTGTCTTGTTGCCCGAATACCATCTCAATGTACTACAAATGTTAAATGTTAACTATCCTGTACCCACCAGTATAAAAGAAGTATGTACCTCTCCATTTTACTCTATCCAATTCTAGACATTTCTTCTTCCTGGTTTCTCCTACCTCCTTCATCTACCACCAATGGGTTTCATGTAACCCTCCTTACGTTTTCTCCTTTGGCTCTAAAAGTATAAAGAGAACCGCAAAACTGCCATTCTCTAGAGCAGTGGTTCTCAACCTTCCTAATGCCGCGACCCTTTAATACAGTTCCTCATGTTGTGGTGACCCTCAACCATAAAATTATTTTCGTTGCTACTTCATAACTGTAATTTTGCTACTGTTATGAATCGTAATGTAAATATCTGATATGCAGGATGTGTTGTCATTGTTACAAATTGAACAAAATTAAAGCATAGTGATTAATCACAAAAACAATATGTAATTATATATGTGTTTCCGATGGTCTTAGGCGACCCCTGTGAAAGGGTCGTTCGACCCCCAAAGTGGTCGCGACCCACAGGTTGAGAACCGCTGCTCTAGTTCTCAGTTCTTTTGAGATCTTACTTCTGGGCTTGTTCTCAGTTTGGCTCAAATAAACTCATAAAATTTTAAATAATAAACAAAATAAAAATTTTAAAAGCTCTGGTAAGAATTCTGTGATTAAACCGGCTTGTAGCAACAATCCCATAAACAACAATGGGATTGGAGCATAAGGCTGGAGGATAGAGGGCAAAGTTCATCGCAGCCCTCTGGACATCCCTGCACCTTAGTGTCACCTGGAGAGCCTTTGAAAAATACTGATGTTGGACAATGAAAATACCCATGTGATACTGCCATGATGGATACATGTTATTATATACGTGTCCAAAGCCCTAGAATGAATGGTACAACAAGAGTGAACTATGAACTCTGAGTGATAATGATGTATCAGTGAAGGTTTTATCCATTGTAACAATGGTACCACTTTGGTGCCAGATGTTGATAGCGGGGGCAAGAAGTATGTGTGAAATTTCCAAACCTTCTTCTCAATTTTGCTGTGAACCTAAAACTGCTCTTAAAAAATTAAGCAAAGTGCCGAAACCGGTTTGGCTCAGTGGATAGAGCGTCGGCCTGCGGACCGAGGGGTCCCGGGTTCGATTCCGGTCAAGGGCATGTACCTGGGTTGCGGGCACATCCCCAGTGGGAGATGTGCAGGAGGCAGCTGATTGATGTTTCTCTCTCATCGATGTTTCTGACTCTCTATCTCTCTCCCTTCCTCTCTGTAAAAAATCAATAAAATATATTTTAAAAAAAAATTAAGCAAAGTCACTAATTATCCGAGAAATGCAAATCAAAACAACCATGAGGTACCATCTCACACCTGTCAGAATGGCTATCATCAACAAATAACAAGTGTTGGCGAGGTTGTGGAAAAAAAGGAACCCTCATTCATGCACTGCTGGTGGGAATGCAGACTGGTGCAGCCACTGTGGAGTTTCCTAAAAAAACTAAAAAAGGAACTCCCATCTGACCTAGCGATCCCACTTCTAGGAATATATCCCAAAAAACTAGGAACACCAATCAGAAAGGATATATGCACCCCTATGTTCATAGCAGCACAATTCACCATAGCTAAGACTTGGAAACAGCCTAAGTGCCCATCAGCAGATGAGTGGATTAGAAAACTGTGGTATATCTACACAATGGGATACTATGCTGCTGTAAAAATAAAAGACCTCTTACCATTTGCAACAGCATGGATGGAACTGGAGAGCATTATGCTAAGTGAAATAAGCCAGTCAGAGAAAGATAAGCATCACATGATCTCACTCATTTGTGGAATATAATGAACAACATAAACTGATGAACAAAAACAGATCCAGAGAAAGAGAAGCATCTATCAGACCATCAAACCTCAGAGGGAAGGTAGGAGAAGGTGGGGGTAAGGGAGAGAGATCAACCAAATGACTTACATGCATGCATATAAGCCTAACCAATGGACACAGACACCAGGGGGTGAGGGAATGGGGGGGGGGGGGTAGCAATGGGGGGATAAGGACACATATGTAATACCTTAATCAATAAAGAAAAAAAATTTTAAAAAAATTAAGCCTTAAAAAAAAAAATGTCTGGGGTCCAAAAAGACCAATTAAATCAGAGACATAGAGACTAACTAGAGGCCCAGTGCATGAAATTCCTGCACAAGGGGTGGGAGTGGGGGGTGTTCCTTAACCCAGCATGCACCCTCTCCAATCCAGGACCCCTCGGGGGATGTCCGACTGCTGGTTTAGGCCCCATCCCTGTACCGGCAGTCAGACATCCCTCTCACAATCCGGGACTACTGGCTCCTAACCGCTTGCCTGCCTACCGGCTTGATTGACACCTAACCGCTCCCCTTATGGCCCCCAACTGCCCTCCCCTGCCGGCCTCATAGCCCCCAGATGCCCTCCCTGGCCAGCCTCATGGCTCCCAACTGCCCTCCGCTGCCAGCTTCATGGCCCCTAACTGCCTCTGCCTCGGCCCCACCACTGTGGCTTTGTCTGGAGGGAAGTCAGGTAGTCGGAAGATGTCCGGTCTCCCAGTCTAATTAGCATATTACCCTTTTATTAGTATAGATAGTAGGGCCTGGGCAGTACCATTTTTATTAAGCTCCTTGGTAATTCTAATGTACACACAGCACTGAGAACCATGATGCCTGTGATTTATACCTCATAGTATGACTGTCCCCAGCTTTTGGTGCCAGGTGGCACTCTCACCAAACCATTTGATGCTGCTGCCCTTTGGTCACTTTTTGAGTGGGAACATAATTTTTAAGTTAATCCAGGTGGGCTATGAATTTCAAGACAATGCACATGTTTTAGACAATGATAAAAGGCTATTCCTTTTATATGCTCCCATTGTTAATAAGTCAACTAAAATATACCATTTTCATTAATTTCTATAAAAGAAATATACTAGAGGCAGGCCCAACCTAACATATTTGTATTCCATTTATTTTTGATGGCCAATTCAATCATTAGCAGCAATGATAAGCTCTGTATTTCTTGAACCAACAAATCCCCCCAATAGATATTCTGAAATACAGTGGGGCCTTGACTTATGAGTTTAATTTGTTCCGTGACGGAGCTCGTAACTCAAATTACTCGTATGTCAAATCAAAAAGTGAACGAGTGAGACACGTGATGCTGGGCTGATGTTGTGGCGTACACTATGAAGTTCGCTGCGCCAATTAGCGGTGGGATATCTGAAGCTGGCTCGTAACCCGAATTTTAGCTCGCAACTCAAAGCAAAACATCAGCTGAGAGACGGCTCGTATCTCAAAAAACTCGTTAGTCGGGACACTCGTAAGTCAAGGCCCCACTGTATTATCTATTTTTTTCTAAGCTTTCATTAGCCATCCTTATGACTTTCAAAGCAATAGCAAATTATTGCTGACATTTGCATTACTGTAGAATTAACCATATTGTAAATCATAGCTTATGAGGTTCGAGACAAAGCTGGTCTCAGAGCCACCAGACTGTTACCAAATAGGTCCCTGTCCTCTACAACTAGTAACTCAGCTGGTTAAAAATTATCATGAAATGGACCATTTCATCAAGAGTAGTACTGTTTAAAGAGCTGATGGTATTGTTGCTTTAAGGAAAGTTGGCAAAAGATCGTGTAGCTGGTTGACTGACGGGCACAGAATCACAGCTAAGAAACTATCTAATCATGAAGTTCTGTTGACCCTGGAATGGGAGTCTATCTACTAATTAAAGAATTTTCCAAGAATTCTCAAACTTCGCCCTAGCTGGTTTAGCCCAGTGGATAGAGCACAGCCTTCAGGCTGAAGGGTCCCAAGTTTGATTCCAGTCAAGGGTGCATGCCCTGGTTGCAGGCTTGATCCCCAGTAGGGGGTGTGCAGGAGGCAGCCGATCAATGATTCTCTCTCATCATTGATGTTTCTCTCGCTCCCTCTCCCTTCCTCTCTGAAATCAATAAATATACATTAGGAAGATGGCTGCCGACGGGAAGGCAGACTGCAAGATAGTGTGTGAGAGAACGAAAGGAGAGGGTGTGGACGTACGGAGAGTATAAATTTGTGGGCGAGCAATAGCTATACTCCAGGGGACTGTTGGAGACTGCTGGATTGGGCTCCCCTAACCAGGCAGCCTCCACTGCTGCTGAAATCTCTCCCGGAGCAGCCGGCTCTGCCATGGAGACCGCGCCATCTTGAAGGGGAGAGTGGCTGTTATCAGGAGCATATACACCCAGGGATCCTGCAACCATGGCACCCAGGGACCAGCTACGAACCCAGGAACACCGGATCCCAAGCATCGCAAATACGTGGACTCAGATGAGTCCCTGCTCCTCCTCACAAAAAGGTCAGATTTTGCCTAGGGAAAGGTGAGTTCTGCAATCCAGGTTGGAGAGAGGAACATGAGCAGGGGAAGTCTGTGCCCCACAAAGTCCGTGGCTGTTGGGGCCAGCGTGATCCACGAATATGGAAGGAGATCTACAGGGCTGATGGCAGAAGGGAACTCTAAAAATCAGCCCATAGCTAGACTGGGAGCAAAAAGGCAGCCTCGGATTTTACTAGTGTGCTGGCTGCTTAGTGCCAGGGGGAAAAGGATGTGCGGGAAGAAACGTTTGGAGAATTGCACGCAGAACTGGATGGAGAGAGAGAGCTACATAACCAGACACCCGGAGAAAAGAAATCATGGGGAGACAAAGAAACAGCTCGCAAATGAAAGAAAAGGAGGCATCAGAAAAGGGAGTAAACAAAAAGGAGGCAAGCAATATATCAGAGAAAGAATACAGAGAAATGGTCATAAGGTGGCTGAAAAGAATGGAAGACAAATTCAACAATATGTGTAAGAACCAAGAGGAAATGAAGAAGAACCAAGAAGAAATGAAAAATGACATTGCTGCTATAAAGAACTCAATAGAAAGCATCAACAGTAGACTAGAAGAAGCAGAGGACTGCATCAGTGAGTTAGAAGACAAGGTAGGAAAAAATACCCAAGCAGAGCAGCATCTAGAAAAAAAACTTAAAAAACAGGAGAGCCTAAGGGAACTTTGGGACAACACGAAACGAAACATCCGCATAATAGGGGTGCCAGAAGGAGAGTTAGAAAGAGAGCAACAAGAAAAGCCCAGCATAAGCAGAAGGAAGAAAATAATAAAGATCACAGCAGAGATAAACGACACAGAGAGACCAAAAAAAAAAAAAATACAAAAGATAAACAAAACCAAGAGCTGGTTCTTTGAAAGGATAAACAAGATTGATGAACCTCTAGCCAGGCTTACCAAGAAGCAAAGAGAGAGGACTTAAATAAACAAAATCAGAAATGAAAGAGGTGAAATAACAACAGATCCCACAGACATACAAACAATTATGAAAAAGTACTATGAACAACTCTATTCCAACAAAATGGACAACCTAGATGAAATGGACAAATTCTTAGAAAAATACAAGCTCCCAAAACTCAACCAAGAAGAGTCAAAAAACCTGAATAGGTCGATAACTACTGAAGAAATTGAAACAGCGCTCAAAAATCTTCCAGCAAGCAAAAGCCCTGGTCTGGACAGCTTTACAGGGGAGTTCTACCAAGCATTCAAAGAAGAACTAAAACCTATCCTCCTCAGACTATTCCAAAAAATTCAAGAGGAAGGCACACTTCCAAGCTCTTTCTATGAAGCCAGCATTACCCTAATCCCAAAACCAGATAAAGACACCACAAAAAAAGAGAACTACAGGCCAATATCCTTGATGAACATAATGCTAAAATCCTCAACAAAATCCTAGCAAATCAGATTCAGCAATACATTAGAAAGATCATACACCATGACCAAGTGGGACTTATTCTAGGGATGCAAGGATGGCTCAATATCCACAAATCAATAAATGTGATACATCACATAAACAAACTGAGAGACAAAAATCACATTATCATATCAATTGATGCAGAAAAAGCATTTGACAAAATCCAATACCCTTTCTTGTTAAAAATTCTCAGCAAAGTGGGAATAGAGGGATCATACCTCAACATAATGAAAGCCTTATATGACAAACCTACAGCCAACATCATACTCAATGGGCAAAAACTAAATTCATTTCCCCTAAGAACAGGAACAAGACAAGGATGCCCACTTTCACCACTCCTTTTCGACATAGCACTAGAAGTACTAGCCATGGTGATCAGACAAGAAGAAAAAATAAAAGGCATCCAAGTTGGAAAAGAAGTAAAACTGTCCTTATTTGCAGATGACATGATATTATACATAGAAAGCCCTAAAGACTCCATCAAAAAACTACTAGACCTAATAAATGAATATGGCAGTGTAGCAGGATACAAAATTAACACCCAGAAATCTATGGCCTTTTTATACACCAATAATGAACTCACAGAAAGAGAAATGAAAAAAACAATCCTATTTACCATTGCACCAAAAAAATTAAGATACCTAAGAATAAACTTAACCAAGGTCGTAAAAGACCTGTACTTGGAAAATTACAGGACATTGAAAAAAGAGATAGAGGAAGACATAAACAAGTGGAAGAACATACCATGTTCATGGATTGGTAGAATCAACATCATTAAAATGTCCATACTACCTAAAGCAATCTATAGATTCAATGCAATACCTATTAAAATACCAATGGCATATTTCAAAGATCTAGAACAAACTCTCCAAAAATTCATCTGGAATAAAAAAAGACCCCAAATAGCCACAGCTATCCTGAGAAAGAAGAACAAGCCATGGTTCTCAAAACTGTCTGGTACTGGCACAAGAACAGACATATAGACCAATGGAACAGAATAGAGGACCCAGAAATTGACCCAAACCATTATACTCAATTAATATTCGACAAAGGAGGCAAGAGCATACAATGGAGTCAAAACAGCCTCTTTAATAAATGGTGCTGGGAAATTTGGTCAGATACATGCAAAAAAATGACACTAGATCACCAACTTACACCAGACACAAAAACAAACTCCAAATGGCTAAAGGACTTGAATGTAAGACGGGAAACCATAAAAATCCTACAAGACTCCATAGGCAGCAAAATTGCAGACATATGTCGTAACAATATCTTTACACAGATCCTAGGGCAAGAGAGACTAAGAAAATAAACAAATGGGATTACATCAAAATAAAAAGCTTCTACACAGCAAAAGAAACCATCAACAAAACAACAAGAAAGCCCACTGCATGGAAGAACATATTTGCCAATGTTATCACCAATAAGGGTTTAATCTCCAACATTTACAGGGAACTCATACAATTCAACAAAAGGAAAATAAATAATCCAATCAAAAAATGGGCAAAGGACCTAAATAGAATCTTTTCGAAAGAGGACACTCAGAAAGCCAAGAATCACATGAAAACATGCTCAAAGTCACTAATCATCCGAGAGATGCAAATCAAAACAACAATGAGGTACCACCTCACACCTGTCAGAATGGCTATCATCAACAAATCAACAAATGACAAGTGCTGGAGAGGATGCAGAGAAAAAGGAACCCTCCTTCACTGCTGGTGGGAATGCAGACTGGTGCAGCCACTGTGGAAAACAGTCTGCCATTTCCTCAAAAATTTAAAAATGGAACTGCCATTTGACCCAGTAATACCACTTCTAGGAATATATCCCAAGAAAACAGAAACACCAATCAGAAAGGCTATATGCACTCCTATGTTCATAGCAGCACAATTTACAATAGCCAAGATTTGGAAACAACCTAAGCGCCCATCAATAGATGAGTGGATTAGAAAACTATAGTACATCTACACAATGGAATACTACACTGCCATAAAAAAGAAGGAATTCTTACCATTTGCAGCAGCATGGATGAAACTGGAGAGCATTATGCTAAGTGAAATAAGCCAGGAAGTGAAAGAAAAACACCATATGATCTCACTCATTTATGGATAATAAAGAACATTATAACCTGATGAACAAAAAGATAGATACAGAGGCAGAGAAGCATCGAACAGACTGTCAAATTACAGTGGGAAGGCTGGGGAGTGTTGGGGGGTGGGGTAAGAGATCAACCAAAGGACTTGTATGCATGCATACAATGTTATGCATGCATAACCAATGGACACAAGACACTGGGGGGGGGGGCAGGAGGGAGGGCATGTGCTGGGGGGTAGGGGAGGCCGGGGAAAGGTCAATGAGGAAAAAAAAGAAAGGGAGACATATGTACTACTATCTGTAATACTTTAAACAATAAAATTAAATTTAAAAAATAAATAAATCAACAAACATACATTTAAAAAAATTCTCAAACTTCAATAAATATTTTAGGACTACCACCTATAAGTGGATGTGTATGTGAGATTAGATAGATAGATAGACAGATACACAGACAGACATAGACAGGGATGGTATCTCATGAAAGGTACATGTAAACCAGTGGTTCTCAATCAGGGACAATCTTGTCACCCAGAGGACATTCAGTGACATCTGTAGGTTTTTTTACTTTCATAACGAGGACTGGAGAGCTATTAATATCTAATGGGTTGAGGCCAGATATGCTGCTCAACATCCTGCCATCCACAGAAGAACCTCCCAAAAGCATTAACCAGCCCAAAATGTCCATTGTGCTGATTGAGAAACCCTGCTGTGGAAGTTACGAAGTTAAGGAAGCTACAATTCCTGTCTTCAAGGACTAGCAATGTAGGATAGAATTAATGCCACAAACTTTATCACTGATATTAATGCACATTTATTGAGCACTTACTATGTGCCAAGCACTGCTTGGTACTCTATGGGTTACCTCGTTGAGTCTTCCCCACGAGCCTATGCAGTGGGTATTTTTATCCCATGACACTGATGCTCAGGAATAGCTTACCCTATGACCTCTACATTTTCCTATATGATGATGATTAGGGTGTGGGTGTAGGACAGTCGAGCTGGGAATTCAAAGTTGGGCTCTGCAACCTAACGGTTTTTGGTTCAAATCCCAACTCTGCCACTTTGGGGTTGCAAGGCCTTGCACAAACCCAAGAAAGGTACCGAAGAGGCTCATAGGAGCGAGGTCACAGAGGAAAGGAAAACCAGGTAGTTGAGGGAAGGGAACTTCTATCTGTGACTGGCTATGTGCAGTGCTGGGAGGGCAACTCTGAGCCTGAGCCCAGTGCAGCCTGGGTACTGAATTATATCCACAGCCAGCTTAGTCCACAGCCACCCCCAGAAACAGCTCAGCCCACACTCTTCCTCCATTACTTGGTGGCTCAAGGGTGGTAATTAAATAGGAAACAGCACAGACTTGAGAGGCCCAGGCTGGCTCATGCTCCAGGCTCGATGAGATGCAGTACAATAAGGATGCTAATAAAAGAACATGCAGCCTGCCCACACATTGCTTGCCTACTCCTCCCGGCCACATCTCTGATCCACAGCCAGTTATCCCCATGGAGAGAAAAGGCACTTCTGAGCAGCGCTGCATGCAGCCACCCACCCACACACAGCAGTGCTGTCTCTGCGAGCACGAAGACAAGTTTGGGTCTTCCTTTTCTCCCAGCTTCTATTTTCTAGAAAAATTTACTCTGAAATCGACATCTCTTCCTGATACACATCTGCTTTATAATTATAGAGGCCCAGGGAGTATTAATAGAGGTAATGGCATATGACACAGAGGGAAGGCTGGGCTTCGTTGTTATTGCTGCAGCAGGAAGAATGTTTTTATTTTTTTAAATGTGTTAGATGTGACCTAAAAATTGCTTTACATAGAACTTCAACATTTAAGTAAAAATGATAAAATGCAGTTTTCCCAATGTCTATAAATAATCCACATAACTCCAAAAACACCCTTAATAAAGCTATTAACAGAATACTTCATATCAAAAGAGTATACAATCTATACTTCCATTCTAAAAGCAAGTACTTCCCAATCACTACTGTAATAATTGAGATCATGCTTAAGCATCATGCCTCCATTTATTTCCTTGGGAAGAAGACCCCATGACTGCAGAAGATGCCACCAATTCACAGATCACACATGTCACAAATCACAGATATGCGTGAGCTAACCAAGAATGGGCACTGGAGGCTAAAATAAGGGACTCAAAATTAGCTCAGCTGAGGGCCCTTCTTAATTGTGGCCAATGGCACTAAAAATACATGTCATTGAAAGATGTAGCACGGTGCAAAGAATGAAAAACTCATCAGCATTCTGCTCCCAAAATATACTGGCTTTTAAGATTGGGCATTCTGAAATTGATGAACTAACTTTATAAACCCCTTTTAACATACACAGTGGTGTCCATCATGAACACTTGGAAATATCAAAAATACTGCTGTTCTAAGGAGTTTCAGAGTCTACTGGCTTTGGAACACACCCTACCCAAACACACACACACACACACACACACACACACACAATCAGCAGTGGTCTCCAGTTGAATTAGAGCATTTGCTTTGGAATGATTAGCGTATAATTCAAGAATCAGTTATTAAAAATCACGTTATTAATAAAAGCATAGCATCTCTAATACAGTCCACACCTCTAAGCCAGTGCCTAGCTTTGCAGGCTAATTTCATTGACATACCTGCACCGCTTGTCTGGATGGCTGCAGTAACGCAAGTTACTTCCCTGATTCTAACTCTTGTTGCCCTACTATCCACCACACAACATCACGGGGACCCTTTGCGAAATAAGAACTGGCTATTCCACATCCCTCCTCAAAATCCTGCAAAGGCTTCCTGCTCATTGCAATTACAGGTGCTCCTTGACTTGTGACAGGGTTACATCCCAATAAACCCATCAATAAGTTGAAAATATCGTAAGTCAAAAATGCATTTACCACACCTAACCTACTGAACATTATAGCTTAGCTTAGCCTACTTAACAAGCTCAGAACACAGTATCCAAAAGAAACAACAGGTATTGGTTGTTTACCCTGTGACTGTATGGCTGACAGGGAGCTACAGTTCGCTGCTGCTACAGATCATCATGAAAGAGTACTGTACCAGGAAAGACAAGAATTCAAGGTACAATTTCTGCTTCTGCCCCATTTTAAAGTGGAAAAATCATAAGCCAGGGCCATCTGTAGAGCACAATCCAAACCTGAAGGCCCTACCTACCGAAATCCAGACCACGCTCCCCATGCACCCTGCAGCTCAGGCCACTGTCACTCCCCGTCCTTCCCATCGAGGTTCTGATCTCTTCAGAGCCCCAACCACCATCTGAAATGTTCCAATTTATGAGCTTATTTATCCTCTGCTCCCCCAACAGAATGCTAGTTTCTTAAGGACAAGAACCTTTTCTGCCTTTTTCATAGTTAGGCCACAAGGCCTAGAACAATATATTTGTTGAGTGAATGAATGAATGAATGAATGATGTGCCAAGAGCTTCTGTGCCCCAGGCCACCTCAGTTCAAAGGTCATGGTGGGACAAAGGAAAACAAAACAGTTTTCCTTGCACGCTGGCATGAGTACTGTTGCTGGCCCTCGCCCAAGAGTTGCCCAATATCAGTTCTGGGACAGCAATGCCG
Source organism: Myotis daubentonii (assembly GCF_963259705.1). Lineage (NCBI taxonomy): Eukaryota > Metazoa > Chordata > Mammalia > Chiroptera > Vespertilionidae > Myotis > Myotis daubentonii. The sequence goes on along the minus strand of NC_081858.1, from coordinate 5,713,199 downwards.
CAATTACATGCACACTGGCCACACTCAAGCACCGTAAAGTGGAGGAAGTGCGTGACATCAGACTGGCCTGTCCTCCTTCCCCGGTGCCGGCTTTCAGACCCCACTTGAAACTGATCCTACCAGAAGCCTCGAGCGTGTTTTACTGACACACCACAGACTCCGTTCAGAATAAAAAACTGAATGGAGGTATTACGACATCTGTCAGGCACCCCACATGGAGTCTGCTTCTCTCAATGGGCAGAAACCAGCACGATGTTTTTATAAAGTGGAAGCAGGAAAGACCAAAAAGCCGAAAGCACCCTTAAGCCCATCCTCACCCCTCAATAACAAACACGAAATGAACACTCACCTGCTCCGGGTGCTAGCAACTGTATGCTCCCCACAAAAAACCTAACAGACAGGCGCTATTATAACCCCCACTTACACATAAGGGAGCTGTGGCTGAGAGAAGTTAAATGCCTCGTTCACATAGCTAGCAAGGGTGGAGCTTAGATATGAGCTCTTATCTCTCTGACTCCAAAGCCTGTGCTATATAGCTCATTCAAAAAAATAAAGAGTGCTTATATCAGCTCTAAAGTTACACGCTGAAAAAGTTGGCCATCCTCTGCCACATCAAAGTGCAGGAAACGTAAGAAGTTTCACGCTTATTAATCACCACTTTTCTTATCTGTAAAACAATGGGTTGTTATTGGGATGAAATGAGGATGCCTGTCATTTGCAATAGCATCTGGTACAGAGTGAATTCTCAGTGAAGTCAGCTCTTTCGCCTTTGTTATTTTTAGGCAACTCTGTAGGTTCTGCATAATCTAGTACAGTCATAACCATTAGAAGCAGGGTCTTAGATCTGTTACTACCTACAAAACTTCAGAAAAATAACAGCATTGCTGAGCCTTAGTCTCCTCATCTGTGAAATGGAGCTAATACCAGCTGCCTCACAGATTTATGGTGTGGACTTAATGAGATAATGCATGTAAGGCACTCGGCATAGTTCTGGGCACACAGGAAGTCCTCAATAGATGACAGTTTCCATTAGAGGTTGAATAAACTGTGCAGAAGAAAATGGTATAATCCCTGGCCACTTTAGTCTAATTCAATTTGACAAATGTTCACTGAAGACCTGCCAGGGGCAAGGCACAAGGTAGAAAACACAGTCACTGTCCTCGAAGAGCGTGAGCAGCTTGGCCAGACACAGGGGACAAGAAGGAATGAGGACTGAAAGGCAGGCTGGGTGTTGGCATAGACCAGGCTTGAATACCAAGTCCAGGAGTGGCCGTTAAATCTGTGCGCACTGTCATACTACTGAAGGTCTGAGCAGGAGATGACATCATCCAGCCTGTGATTGGGAAGAGTTCCATCTTCTGTGGAGGATGGGTCAGAGCCAGGAAAACTGGAAGCAGAGGAATCAGTTAGGCTACTGCATTAGTCCAAGTGTCAATGGGGGAGGGGGTGAGGACAGAAAGATGGGCATAGATACAAGTGTTATCCTCGAGGCACAATATAGAGGTCTTGGCAACTGATGGGATGCGGGGGAGGCAGAAAGAGTTTCAGATGACTCCGTTTTCTTATCTTAGAAGGGCAGGGAAAGTGGTAGTTTCTTAAACGAAATGAAGAAGCCACAACTAGTACCTAGTGGCTTACTGAGTGCGTCCGTGTTGGGAGGGAACAGAGGGCAGAGATGGTGAGGAACTGGTAGAATATCCTGGCTGGGAGGAAGGGCACGGGGCAAGGAGAGTTAACATCAAGGAACTGAATGAGATCACCAAGAACAGGCTAAAAAGAGCACTGAGGAGGGAACTCCAGAGAACGGTGTGCACGTTTTAAGGGCCTGGAACAGAAGACCAGCCACAGGAGTGAGAACGGCAGAGAGTTAGAAGGAAAGCCAAGTTTGCAGAAGAAAGTAGAAAATTTCAAGACAAATGTGGCAATTAACGGTATCTAGTGGTGAGGTGGAATCGGTGGCTTCTGAGACAGTCATTTCCATAGAGGTGCAGAGGTTGAGAAGAGGTTGTAGGCTATTCTTTCTAGAAGCTTGTCAGAGAAAAGAAGGAGAGTGAGGTCAGGAGACAAGAGATAAGAGAAACAGAGAGAACAGAGAGAAATTCATTTAGGTAAAGGAAGAGTTGCCAAACTGGCGCACAGCTTGGGAACATACAGCTCCATTTAGTCAATTACTGTCTTCTTAGGGGATCCGAGGCAACCGTGCAAATTAGCATGTGTAGGCCAGCAAAAAAAAACACTTGACAGATCTTCTAGAGCCTAATCTTTGGGACTGGGCTGGGATGGTTTGGATCCGCTTTCCTGAAGGTATCTTTAAGACAAGTGAGAAGGCGGTAGAACGGCCCTGCCAGGCCTGCAAGGCAAGCACGCACGGTCTAAATAGAGAACAGAATAAGGCAAGCAGAACAAGATGTGCTCGACTAAGAGAAGGAAGAACTGAATGATCAAGAATAGAGAACCCAACACAACCGAGGGGAACGTTAGACATCTGGTCCAGATAATGGCAGCATGGAAACCATGCAGCACACACAGAAACCATGGGCAGGAGCCAGTTACATTTTTTTAACCTATTTGGGAAGTACAGGGGATGCATACCTTCATGTACCACAACAGATTCTGTCATTGTTGCTGACTAAAGAAAAAAATCAAAACACCGATGAGGTTCTTTGCAATAGGGATCTGGGCTGGACATGGAAAGGAAAACCATTTTTAAGAGAATATTCCCAAGTATTTCAGTAAAAAGGAAGTAGGACTGATTGGAGAGTTCAGGCTATCCTTCACTAGCATAAGCAATCCCAGGATAGATGACAGGCGGCAGCGTGGAAGTATAAAATGTAGGTTTGAACAGACACGGATCATAGAGTCATCAACAAATGGAGAGCTGCAGCCATAAAAATGATTTGGATCGATTCACCAAATGCTTATTGAGCAACTTGTATATGATCAGCCTGCAGATAGGGTGGAGAGCAAGGTCAATGCAGCTCCCTGTCCTTGCCAACCTTAGACCCTAGCAAATAAGAACTCTTAGGGAGAGAGTACATACGCATGTGTTGATGGACACACACACACACACACACACACACGGGAAGAGTGTCTAAATGAGAAGAGGAAGAAATCAATCAGAAAAATCCCGGAGCTACACAGTCTACCTACTCAATAAACTCACAGAGATTGAAAACAAAGTCATTTAGCATTTAGGTCGCTTGTTAATTCTCATCCGACCCTGCCCCAAACCCATTCCTTGTCATTCTCCACGTCGACAAGCATGTGAATCTGCCTGGGTTCAAGTCCCGGCTGAGCAACTTGGAGCTGTGTGGCCGTGGGCAAGTTACTGACTCGCTCTGTGCCCAGGTTCCGCACATGTAAACTGGGGATGATGATGGTACCTTCCTTGTGGGCTGCTGTGCAGTTTAAATGAGTTGATCTGTATAAAGTGCTTAGAACAGAGCCTGGTACAGAGCTGGCACCCTATAAGGATGAGCTGTTGTTATCACTCTGCCTACCTGAAATCCTGTCTACATCCCTCTCCACTCATCCAAATCATTGTCTCTTAAAAAGCCAAGCCAAATATTTCACCTTCCACCCGTACGCTTATAAATTCAGTTCCAGCACACATTTCGTGCCTGTTTGCCATGCCCAGCGCTCCAGTAAGAGCGGATGAATGAGACCCAGCCCTGCCCTGTGATCACAGCTGACGAGGGAAAATGGACAGACATTCCAACGATGATCATCACTGTAATTTGGCAAGAACTGTGACTGGCATTACCCACTAAGTGTCCCGTCCTGGGCTGCCAGGCTCTCCTGCCACTCCAATTTGTACCAAGGTATCTGCAGCAAAGGTGTTTGTCTGGTGCTCCCTGAATTGTTTCACACACATATACTTTCACTTGTACAACCTGATGGAAAGGAACCCATTCTGGGCCTGGGCCTTCTAATTCTATCCCCCATCCACTCCACCCCAACCACCACCCTATACCTACAGGTATTGGCAACTGCCTACTAATTTGTAGCTGGTCAGGACATTCAAGCTTCTCTAGCAGAAAGTTACCAGGGCCTGGGAAGCTAGGTTTCTGGTCTGGTATGACTTTGGACTTTTAATTATTGCTGAGTTCTTCCCATCACCATTTGGCATGAACGAGACACTGCATTTACAGAATAGAGTATCAGTAGTAACAAAAGTAATAGAAGTGAACGTTTATTGAGACTCTTCCACATGCCAGGTACTAGATCAAGTGTTTTAAATGCTTCACAGAATCCTCCCAACAGCCCCAAGAGGAGGTGGTATCATTACCCCACTTTGCAGTGGAGGAAACTGACATGCAAAGAGGCCCCCGTGGAGCAAGGAAGAAGCACCAAAAACTGGTTCTCTAAGAACCTGGGGAAGCAATATGGCAGCCCTTCTTCATTCCCCCCGTGTTTGGATGGCTGGCTCCAAAACGAAATTTCAGACCCACCCAAAAGGAAAGGGAAAAGCCCTGAGCCAAAAGAAAGAGTAAGCCCCTTCCTAAACAGCCTCCTCAGACACTGGCATCCCAGAGTCCAGTCCCACTGAGATTCCAGCGCTCCTCTACAATTCCCAGCTTCTCTAACAGCACACAACTGGCCTGTAGAAACTATACAAACTACAGAACCAACTGGCTTCTTCCTTCTAGAGTTGATGCTGAAGGTTTGCAGAAATGTACTGATCCAGCAAGAGCTTCAACAAGGCAGTGCCTCCAACCTCAGAGGAAGGAGAAGGGTCCTAAGGAAATGGACCCGCACTGACGGGGGAGGGAAGAGGGCCGGGACCAGCTTTATTTTGAAACCTTTAACACACTGATTTCTGTTAATACCCTACTATTGTGAAATCCAAGCAAATAGAAGCTCACAGGAACCACCAGGCATGCAGAGCTTGGGGACTTGGTTTGGGTTATTGTTGATTAAAAAGAAAAGGGGGATACTTACCCACTCTCCAGCACTAACCAACTATGCCATAATCCCACCCCAAAGACAACCAAAACTAGTTCTGTAGACTCTCTCCTACTCCCTCCAACTCAAGCTGCAAGGAACTCCCACGAAGACTCAGACAGAGAATGCTGAAATCGAGAGCTGTATTAAGCCTTAAAAGAATGATGCGGTCAAGTGGCTGGCTTAGAAATAGTCTGGGGGTCCGAAAAGGGATCCTAAAAAACAGTCGAGACAAAGTCATCGCACTGCCAGAGTCTCCGTGAAAATTCCTCATTCATTGAGCCCCACCTCTGAACATTTCATTCAACTCACTGGCAGCAGACCTGGGGTCAATTTACCCAGCGCCGCAGAGCAACATCTGCACTTTCCTCGGTGGTGTGAAGAGTGAGTAACAGCACAGGTAATCAATGTGCGTAAATAAAAACCTGTGATGCTGGAAACAGGGAGGGGAGGAGGAGAAACTCAGGAAGAAACACCAATCCCTGGAGGCGATGGTGGTGCCCCCAGAAAATGCCTCCCCCCACCTCCAAGTGAATTTTGTAAATGTATATCAACAAACCTGCAGGGGATTCTAAGTAACTCCATCATTGAACCTCTTTTATTGAATTTCTCAATAATAACAATCCAATATGTCCAGGGTCACCTACATCCAACAGGTGGAGTGAATTCCTAAAATGATGTTATAGGTTTTACCTGTAGGGCTGCCCATGGCAGTATAGTCCAAAGGCAAAATGACATTAAAAGACCTAAGATGAACGAAAATTCTTTCTGATTCCAATCATGAATTGGTATGGAAAAGGCAATGAAGTTTCCCCAAAGACAGGTACTATGATTCCATCTTCCAAATAAGAAATACAGCCTTTTGTTTGCAGGGACTTTTTTTATTTTAAGAGAATCTTATTAAGCATTCTGTTGGGGCATGAACAGAAGCTCATTCTATGCTCTAGAGATATAGTTTGAACGACCAAAGGTAAGACAGCATATCTTCAGATACAGTGAGCAATATAAACACAATCTGGGGAAAAGGATCACAGGAAAATTAAATCAACAAATATTCATCAAGGACCTGGGCCTTAGCCCTGAGATGCCCTGACAGAGAGCTCCCTTTACTGAGCTTTCGGTGAAAAACGGGAAGATGCAATTACGGTCTTCCTGAAAAATAAGCAATTAATCACACTCTGCTTCAGATTAATTGCTGTGTACCTAAGATCCCCGTATCATTCTGCCTTTGCCCCTAAAATCTAATTCCCTCGAGTCCTCTCTGGTTTTTCAGATCACTGATTGGCACCCTAAGCAAGCTTCGTTCTGACCTGGCCAGCCCACTACTGACCAGCACTAGGACTCTCCGCACGCCTCCTTCCAGTCCGATTTGTGACCTTCAGTGTGCTGCATGTGTCAAGGTTAAGCTGCCCAGGAACCATGCATCCTTCAGTATCGGGCCTCCATGTCTGCCCTGGCTGTGAGGCCAAGTGCAAAAGCTCGCAGCCCTGCTGGGCCATTTCAAATCCATCTGAGGGCACATTCAACAGCTAGTTCGCTTTCTGCCTCTCCTCCCATCGTCAGATCCCTTTGGGGTTGCTGAGCAAATTTAGCCAGAAAGGCACAGCCAACACTTACTGAAATCCAACCCCCAATTTTAAGCCTAGCACCCAGGCAGGGAGGAAGAAGGACCACTTCAGTGCCTTTCTAAATAAAAATCTGTCTCAAATTCAATCGCAGCCCTCAACCCTATCTCATGTCAAGTGCCCAATTCCCCACAACAGTCTGAAATCTTTTCAGGAACATTACTGTCAAAATAGCACCCAAGGGGAGACACCATCCAAGAACCAACTTGATATCCCTTCAAATTGATGTCTAAGCTACAAGCACAACAAATTGGAATGATGCTGCCAGGGAGAAAATCAAATTCTGCTCGTCTCCTAAGTGGGCAGCAACTACCTACCCAACATTACCCTGAGAGCCTCCAAGTGAGGAGCCAGGCCGGTCCAGGAACTGCCTGGGAACTCCGCCTCTGAACACAGACTGTCATCGGATCATGAGAGCGAAGCGAGACACTGAGCTCCTGCATCCACAGAAGCTACTGCATTTTAGACAAATTCCGGGAGGCGGAACCCAGGACACTCCCGTCCCAACTGCCACGCTACTGCGTTTCTCATTAGCTTTTTAAAAAACGAAGAAAGACCTCTCATGTCAAGAGGTGGACAGTAATATGTGCACTTCCATTTTCTAGTCTCCTGGTCGGTTTGGTTTTTCCCCTGTGAAGCCCAGGTTCTGGGAATCGGTAACTCGCTGCATCACACTCCCTCCCTCCTGGTGGCTCATGGTAGCGGGCTTTCTCTGGCTGCCAGCGCTCTGCCAGCGCCCTGATCTTCAGTAGACTTCGAGCGGAGCCGAGCACAGCTCTGTGAGAGCTCCAGCACAGCCACTTGAAGCTCAGATAGGTAAACCCCTCAGGAAACCCTGAGGCACAGTTTTTAGGTTTTTTTCAGTACAGCCAAGATAGCGACCTCCATCTACCCGCCTGAGAGATGGAGACCCAGGTGGACAGATACACAGATGAGCAGCTCATGTTAGCCCTGCACATTGCTCCTTCCACCACGGACCTGCACTGCTAGCTATTTCCCACTATCTCCTCCCTCTAAAGAAGACCAAAGACTAGAAAACTAACCCAAAGTACCCAATTGACAATTATGATGCTGCAGACAGGAAGAGGTACCTTAAACAGAGCAAAATGAAAATATTAACAGTCAACCCCTCCCAAGCCCAAACAGGTAAATTGCTTTCCCAATGCAGGCTGGTTAACAGCTTCCCCCCACCACACTCCCACCACCCGACCACCACCACCTTGGGGCTCTGTGGGTCTTGCATCAATGCAGGTCCCTTAGAAAGTCAAATTCTCACTTACTCAGATCTACCAAGAATCCCCAGTGCCTTGCTATATGAAAACCCCACAAACGGCAGTTCTTCGCCCGAGAAGCCTGAGGGGTTCAGCTGGCACGGAGAGGATGAAACCCACGAATTCTTCTCTGGTTCATCAAAATTGGAGGTGTCATCATCAGACTTGAGGGTGGGAACGAAGGGGGGAGGAGCTGGTTAAAGAAAAACAAGAAGAAGGTGGGGAGAGAGAGAAATTCAGCCAGATTGCACACTGTTGCGGAGAAAATCCTGACTCCCTCAGCGTTTGCGATGGCACTGCAGCGCCTGCTTTCAATCTAGCTCGCACAGGCAGCCCCTGCCTGGGCTGGCTCTTACAGCAACAAGAGATTAACCCCTTCTCTGCCAACATGGCCACCCACCCGCAGACAGGCTGCCTTCTCTGCTGGGATAAACTCAAACAGGTCACTTGGTGGAAAGAAAGCACTTGGGAAACTCATGTGAGGAAGCTGCTCATGGCTGATATCTCCAGAGAGCTCATACAGAGCATCGGCGGGGGTGCCAGCATGCCCGATGACCTAAACCTATGCATTTCCTCTTCCAGACAGGTCTGCATTATTAATATTTAGTGCTATTCACTGAAATAAGGTTGAAATAAGATGGAATTTCGTGGATCAGCCGGAATGAGAGGGAGGAACAGGAAAGAGGATTTGGGAGGTATGTAACTCCTGTTAGGATAGCACTGCAGTCTAGCTCATTCATATCCAGATGAGTACACACGGAGCTCTTATTAACCACTTTTTTTTTAGTTAATTTTCCCTTCTCCCCAGCTCAAGCATGCCTCCCCCCGTCCCCAAACCCACTGCAGTTCCATCAGCATAATGAAACACGAGCCAAATAAAGTTCTTCCCCATGATTTACAGTACCCCTGCGCTGGCGGATGCACCGAAGGACATCGGCATCCTACCTCGTTAAGGCTTGACTCCAGGCCAGGGGCATCTTACATCTTTCTCCACTCGCTGCAGACCTACTCAACTCTCTCGAAGTCAGGGAGGTGGAAACTCATCCATCCGTCACCAAGAGGCTGCCCATGGTGGTGGGCTCCCAGGGGTGCAGCCGGCCAGAAGCGTTACCATGGCTGCAGGCTGAAGCGTCTGAGGCAGCCTGGCCCAGCGAGTTGGTGAGCTGGGCATCACATCCCCCGCAGTGCAGGCTTCATGCTCCCCACTCTGTGCGTGCTCTGGCTGTCACCCCACCTGGCTGCCTGCATGGCAGGGGCCAGCGCTGATCTGAGTGACAGGGCAGCATGAGTCACTGCCGGAGCTGGCTACAGCGCCCCCTAGGACAGTTGTCACAGCCCTTCACAGTCCAGACTTGTTTAACTCCTTGTTTCCTGGACAAAGCCGTGTGCCAGATCTGATCAGCAGTCTGTTTTCTGTTTACAGACTCAAAGACTCTGGCTGTTTCCAAAGCTCCCCAGTGACAACAACATCTGCAGCAGCACTGGGAAGTAAATGGACTGTGGAGGGATGTGGAGGGCCGAGGAGAGGAAGGGGGTCTGGCTGCTCCCAGGAAGTGCAAAAGAGCATTCTCAGAGCTGCAGGTGCATTGAGATGAGGTGGGAGATTGAAAATGTAAAATGTGCACTGCCAGGAAATTATTTAACACCTCTAAGCTCTCAAGAGAATTTAAATGTTCTCTGTTAGTATCGGAATCTACTCGCTTAATACTTTAAAAATTAGCTGATGGGGAAAAAATTACATTGAATGCTTCAGCCTACATCCCATGCATACTTCCATCAACACAGCTTCAAACCCAATCTGATTTCAATTACCCAATACCTTTCTTTAAGAAAAAAAAAAATTTAATGAAGCGACATCTCATAAGAATCAAAAAGAGTTTTCCATCCTAAAATAAGGAAACTCAGATAAAGACAAGAAATGTATGAAGGGAGGTTTGCAGATGATAATAGCATGGAAGCATCGTGGTTATGGCACATACTTTGGGATCTGAGTGGATTCAAGCTTTACCACTTAACAGCTCTGTGACCTTGGGAAAGTCACTTACCCTCTCTGAGCCTCACTTTCAATACAGAGATAACTTCCTCAAAGGGCTGCTGGGAAGTTTAAGTGAGAATAATTTGTATAAAATGCCTGTACAGTTCTCAAGACACAGTAAGCACTCCATAAAGACTGTCTACTATACTACTGTTGCTTATATGAGACACATGTTTATGACAGGTGCTGCAATTACTGAAGTCCAGTGAGATACAGCAGAATCTATGTTGAATATTCTTCTTTCCTGCACATGACACCGACACACTCATGCGGATGTTTGTGCTAATCGTCTTATATCATTTAATTCCTAACAGAGGCTTAATACCCTTCCCACTATATCCTAATCCAGCGGTCGCCAACATTTCAGACCTTGTGGACCACCATTGGTTCACGGACCACCGGTTGGCGACCATTGTTCTAATCTATCTTTAGGAGACTAAGATAGAATTTCACTTCTGAGTGAGGAGTATGATTAATATAGGGGTAGAAATAATTATGATTTAGAAATTCCATACTATAAAATAAGAGTCCTCTTTAAAACTCCATCATGCTCAAAGGTAGCCCATCTGGTCAAGATTTAAAAAAGGGCCAGATAAGCTGCAATAAAAAGAAGTCACCATGAAATATACCTGCTGATAACATGTGAGATATTCACAGGACAGATTAAAAGCCAGGGATGTAAACCTCCAGACAGGTAGTAACTGAGTGCAACAGGAAACTGAAAAGAAGAGCCTCTGGGAATCACATGTGGGCAGGGAGAAGAGCCAACGTCTCAGGTCAAGAGAAGTGGGGACACTGGAAACTGAAAGTGATGGGGATGCTCACCCTTGACCAGGGCCCTTTAGGGGGAAAGACACAGGGTGACTACTAACTCTGTAAACCTGGGGAGAGTGTCTGCATTCACAGTATCCTGAACGGTGTGGGAGCTACAGGGCAAGAAATGAGCATTGACACTGGTCAAGGATCACTGAGTCCTAAAGGTACTCACAGGCACAAGTGGAGAATAACTTGTAGGGACACTCACAACCCAGAGGACACACACACACACACACACACACACACACACACACACACACACACAATCCCTACTGCAAATGAGTCCACAATGAAAAAGGAAAAACAATCAGCTACACATAACAAGGAAAAAGAGACCATCCAAACTATCATGAAGGAGCATCAACAGATATAATGGGAAAATCTGCCCTCCAAAAACTACAGATAAAAGGACAATCTAAAATGGACCATAAAAAAAATTGTAATTTATTATCAAGGTAAATGAGTAAAAATTCTAATAAAAGAACAAAATACTCTGAAAAAGGACCAACCACATTTGAAAGGAAGCAAATGAAACTTATAAAAATGAAAAGTGATTATACAGACTCCCAGAAACCAAGATGGCGATATAGGTTAACGCTGGAGATTGCTGCCTCGAACAACCACTCCGAAAAACAACTAAAAGACGGAACGAACATCATCCAGAACCACAGGAAGGCTGGCTGAGTGGAAATTCTACAACTGGGAGGAAAGAGAATATCATACCCAGACTCAGAGAAGGCGCAGTGCTGAAGTGAAATACTAAGGTGCGGAGTGGGCTGGAGGCGGAGGGCGCGGTTGTTGTTTTCAATCGGGAGGGAGTTTCAGACTCTGAGCTCCAGATCCGGGCGAGTCTCTAGGGACCCAGACTCAAACGGGAGAAGCGGGACTGTCTGGCTTCGGTCGGAACTCGAAGGCAGCTTTCTCTCCGAGGTTTGCAGCAGTTGCTGGGACTCTGTGAGGCAGAGCCCCTAGGGACGGAACTGAGGGCAGCCATAACTGCTCACTCCGGCCTGCCCTGTAGATCCCCGGGGACCCGCCCTGCCCCGCCCAAATCCTGCGCGGAGCCATTTGCCGGATAGCCTCAGGCAAACGCTAGATTAGCACCGCCCTAGAGATCCAGCACAGAAGCTCTCCCACTGCAGACACAGCGGACTCTCATAGCCAGTTAGCCTGGAGGTCAAATCACCCCCGGTATTGCCGACAACAATCAAGGCTTAACTACAATGAGACTGCACACAAAGACCACTAGGGGGTGCACCAAGAAAGCATAAAAAATGCGGAGACAAAGAAACAGGACAAAACTGTCAATGGAGGATATTGAGTTCAGAACCACACTTTTAAGGTCTCTTAAGAACTGTCTAGAAGCCGCCGATAAATGTAGTGAGATCCTCAAGAAATCTAATGAGACCCTCGATGTTATGATAAAGAACCAACTAGAAATTAAGCATACACGAACTGAAATAATGAATACTATACAGACTCCCAACAGCAGACCAGAGGAGCGCAAGAATCAAGGCAAAGATTTGAAATGTGAAGAAGCAAAAAACACCCAACCGGAAAAGCAAAATGAAAAAAGAATCCGAAAATACAAAGATAGTGTAAGGAGCCTCTGGGACAACTTCAAGCGTACCAACATCAGAATTATAGGGGTGCCAGAAGATGAGAGAGAGCAAGATATTGAAAACCTATTTGAAGAAATAATGACAGAAAACTTCCCCCACCTGGTGAAAGAAATAGACTTACAGGTCCAGGAAGCACAGAGAACCCCAAAGAAAAGGAATCCAAAGAGGACCACACCAAGGCACATCATAATTAAAATGCCAAGAGCAAAAGACAAAGAGAGAATCTTAAAAGCAGCAAGAGAAAGAAACTCAGTTACCTACAAGGGACTACCCATACAACTGTCAGCGGACTTCTCAACAGAAACTTTGCAGGCCAGAAGGGAGTGGCAAGAAATATTCAAAGTGATGAATACCAAGAACCTACAACCAAGATTACTTTATCCAGCAAAGCTATCATTCAGAACTGAAGGTCAGATAAAGAGCTTCACAGATAAGAAAAAGCTAAAGGAGTTCATCACCACCAAACCAGTATTATATGAAATGCTGAAAGGTATCCTTTAAGAAGAGGAAGAAGAAAAAGGTAAAGATACAAATTATGAACAACAAACATGCATCTATCAACAAGTGAATCTAAGAATCAAGTGAATAAATAATCTGGTGATCATAATAGAATCAGGGACACAGAAAAGGAATGGACTGACTATTCTTGGGAGGGGAAAGGGGTGTGGGAGATGGGGGAAAAGACTGGACAAAAATCGTGCACCTATGGATGAGGACAGTGGGTGGGTGGGGAGTGAGGGAGGAGGGCGGGGTGGGAACTGGGAGGAGGAGAGTTATGGGGGGAAAAAAGAGGAACAAATGTAATAATCTGAACAATAAAGATTTAATTAAAAACAAAGGAAATTAAAAAAATAAATATATAAAAAAAGAAAAAAAATGAAAAGTATTTATTACTGAATTTAAAGCTAAATATTTATTGGATGCATTAAATAAAAGATTAGATACGGCTGAAGAGAAAATTAGTGAACTGGCAGTTAGATCTAAAGACAACATGTAGACTTATGCTTCCAAAGTGTAACCTGTAGGCTGGCAACATCAGCATCGCGGGGGAGTTAGAAATGCAGAACCCCAGGCCCTGCCCCCTGCCCAGGGAATCAGAAGCTGCATTCTAACAGGATGCGCAGGTGATTCATGAGCACGCTACAGCTGGAAACATGCTCCTAATGAACGCAACACACAGACAGAGGAGACATGAGAGGTCGAGGACAGAGAATGACAAGGTTCAATACACATCTAACTGCAGCACCAGATGGAGTGAGCAGCAAACAATCAAAATCTAGATGCCATATTCTAAAAGGATCGTGTAAAATTTGGCCAAGTCTAAAGACCACCAAGTATGTGAGCACATCTATCTTGGGGAACTAATTCTCCTTTTCCTCGTCCATTATGGAAAATGGCCCTTGTTTGATCCTAATAAACTGTGATATTTTTTGCTTTAAAAAAGGTAGTAAGCCCTGGCTGGATGACTCAGTCCCATACACCAGAAGGTTGCAGGTTTGATCCCTGGTCAGGGAGCATACAGGAAAGCAACCAATCGATGTTTCTCTCTCACACCTCTCCCTCCCCCCGGCCCCCACCTCTCTCTACCTCTTTCCAGCCTCCTCTCTCTAAAATCAATAAGCATGTCCTCAGGTGAGAATTTTTTTAAAGTATTCATAGGTCATTGGATCTGTATCTATGTTGATGGAGTCTGAGAATATAGCATACTGCTAGGAACATAGTAGGTGCACAATAAATACTTACTGAACAGACATATCATTAAATGACTAGGAAATACCTTTTGCAAAGAGAGTACGTAGCCTAATACAGGCTGGGAAAAAGGACTTGATGTTTGAGTTAAATAAAGAGGCTCTAGGGCCTCTTTATTTAAGGTGGAGATTGTTCTGTCTGAAAAATATGTTAATGAGTGCCTATATTATTTTCTGATACAGTATTACAAAATCATCACCTCCCCCCCCAACACACCCACCACAGTCAATAATGACAAATAAGAAGCCACAAATTAAGATCTATTTTTCATTGGCAAAAGCCACTAAGAAAAAATAGAAAAATATGTTTTCCTACAAATTTTTAAGTAAATCAGCTTGTGCTTGAGGTCACATCAGGGCACTTTCTCCTTGGTGGCAGGGGCTATCCAAATAAGTTCTGAAGGGTTGTTTTTTTCCCTCCAGTTATATAAGATAGATGGCAAAACAAGGCTTTCAGAAACAAAGAGCTATTTTTAGAACTATAGTTAATCTCTTTCCTATAAATTCTCTTTTTTTTTTTTAAGTCCTGACATTCATTAGAAGCTTTGAGGGGGAAAAAATTTATTGCCTTCAAAAGTATTCAAAACATAGCCCTGGTCAGTTTGGCTAAGTGGTTAGAACGTCGGCCCTCGGACTGAAGGGTCATGGGTTCAATTCCAGTCCAGGGGACATACCTCATTGCAGGCTCAATCCCCAGCCCTGATCGGGGCATGTGCAGGAGGCAACCAATCAATTTGCCTCTCTCACATCCATGTTTCTCTCTCTCTGTCTCTCTCCCTCCCCTCCACTCGCTCTAAAAATCAATGGAAAAATATCCCTGAGTGAAGATTAACAAAAAAACACACAAAAGATTTTCTAATTTTGTTGCTGTGTTTATCATCTGCTTTCCCCACTGGAACACCAGCTCCATGAGGGAAAAGACTGTGCTGTGTTCACCATGACACACCTCACACCTACAGCAGTACCTGGCTGTCCTTGTTCCATGTTTAATATCTGGTTTGAAGGAAGGAATGAATAATAAGAGCCTTAGATGTGGGATAATTTCTTAGACCTAAAGGGTTATTTCATGCAATATGCCACTTTAGGAGACCCAATTTAGTCATGAAGAACTGACACATAAAATCTATCAACACTAATAAAAGAGAAAAATGGTAATTGGCGTACAAGCTACCCTTTTCATTGGCTAATCAGGGCTATATGCAAATTAACTGCCAACTAAGATTGGCAGTTAACTGCCAACAAGATGGCGGTTAATTTGCATATGTAGGCACAATGCAGGGAGGCGAAAGGGAAAGCAGGAAGAAGCCCCCTGCCACTGACAGTGATCGGAAACCCAGGGGGGAGCTAAGAGCTGGGGGGAAGGGCAAAGGCGGCCCTGGGGCCACCTTTGCCCTGCCCCCCCCAGCCATGATCGGAGAATCAGGTGCCTTTTCCGCCCTGGCCAGTGATAGCAGGAAGTAGGGGTGGAGCCAGTGATGGGAGCTGGGCACGGTCGAAGCTTGCAGTCCCGGGAGCTAGGGGTCCCTTGCCTGGGCCTAAAGCGAAGCCCACGATCGTGGGGCCGCTGCAGCTGCAGGTCCCCACTGCCCGGGCCGGACGCCTAGGCCAGAGGCGTCAGGCCTGGGCAAGGGGCCGATCCTGCGATTGGAGGGTGATGGGGGTCAACGCCTGAGGGCTCCCAGTATGTGAGAGGGGGCAGGCTGGGCTGAGGGACACTCCCCACCACACACACCCAGTGCACGAATTTCGTGCACCGGGCCCCTAGTGTATATATATATAAAAGCATAATATGCAAATCGACCGGGCAGCAGAACGAAGGGTTGGCAGAACCACTGGTCGCTATGACGCACACTGACCACCAGGGGGCAAACGCTCAATGCAGGAGCTGCCCTCAGCCTGCAGGCCCCAATCGCTTGATGGGGAACGGGGAACCGGGGGTGGGTGACGGCGGATGTGGGTGGTGCCAGGCCAAGGCAGGTGCAAGGGCCCCGACTGCCCCGCCAGTCGCCCCATACACAGAGGACGACCGGCGTCAGTGGTGGGGGCAGGCGGCCAGCTCCCGGCAGCCGAGGAAGATTGGCCCTGATCACAGGCCAGGCCTAGGAACCCTACCCATGCACAATTTTTGTGCCCTGGGCCTCTAGTATGTAAATAAAAACACCTGAGCCTAGATATGGCTCATAAAACTCCTATGACTTTTAATCATCACTGTGGTCACAGACATTGGTGCTGAGTTGTGTGTGGCAGAGGTAGAAGATGAATAACAGCCAACACAGTGTCATAAAGGACAATGGCACATAAATCAATATAATGAATCAGGACTGTGCCTGAAACATAGTGGGCATTCAATAATATTAAATCGAAAACATTTGCAACTTTATTCCATCTACCATGATGTCCTGCACCTTAAAAAAGCACTACTTAGCCCAGGCTGGGTAGCTCAGTTGGTTAGAGCATCACCCCGGTACGCCAAGGTCATGGGTTCAATCCCCAGTCAGGGCACATGCAAGAATCAATCAATGAATGCAAAAATAAGTGGAACAAAGAGTCAATGTTTCTCTCTCCCCCCCCCCCCAACATCCCTCCCTTCTTCTCTCTCTAAAAGCAATCAATAAATAAAAATTAAAAAAACAACAACTATTTAGTCTGGCCATGTGGCTCAGTGGTTGAGCATCCACCTATGAACCAGGAGGTCACTGTTCGATTCCCAGTCGGGGCACATGCCCAGGTTGCGAGCTCAATCCCCAGTAGGGGACGTGCAAGAGGCAGCCGATCAATGATTCTCTTTCATCATTGATGTTTCTACTATCTTTCCCTCTCCCTTCCTCTCCGAAATCAATAAAAATACATTTAAAAAAAAAAAACTACTTAACTAATTAAGTAGTTGATATGTTCAAACCTATAAGGAAGACTAAAAAAAAATAAGCTATCTTTCAGTTCCTTAAAATCTGAGGTGCCACTGGGATTGCACTTACCCGAGTTAAAAACACAGAACTGCAAAATAAGTGAAAGGGAAGCAATTTCTTTTGTTTAGAGGTCAGGCTATAGGTGTGAATAGTCAAGAATACATCAGTGGAGTGAGAGTGAGTTTTGAAGACGGGGATACAGGAAGTTTTGTGTGTTCCTGAAGGGAAGTGTCATGGAGGTGAATGAATCTCAAGAGTTGGTTAAAAGGTGTCTTCGTGGCTGAAGTGTGGGGAAGAGTGCTACTTTAGATAAGCCACAGAGCGGCTGCCCAAGAGGCTGTGGGTAATGAGGCTGCAAAGTCTGTGAAAGGGAAATCTTGGCTGAACCTCGAAAGGGGGGATCCTGGATTGGACTGACAGGAGGGATTATTAGAGCGAGCCTTAGAGTGCTGCGCTGGTGTCAGCTCCTGAGACTGATATGATCGTTTCCGTAGTGATAGTTGGAAGAGGTCGACGCCAGAAACCTCTAAAGGACAAGTCTACAATAGTCAACATGACAAATTCTATCCAAAGGAAGTGATAACAGAAACAGACACGGTGTGAGTTAACAGGAGACGGGCAACAGAAAGAAAAGGCAAAATGTAACAACTGATGCAAGGGCAGTATTTGTTATCATTTTAAAAATATCAATGACCAGCTCTAATTCCAAGAGAAAAGGGTTACGATAGAAAGAGCAAGCTAACCCAATATCAGAGGTCTCCTGAGAATGAACCAAGAGAGTAAGTCAGGGGATAGGCAAATAGAGCTAATTACTAAATACACAGAAGTAACAGAGCCCATGAGAACAAGTTATATTCCTTACAGCCTCCAGGTGGGAGGCAATCAGATATAATTCATCCAAATGATACATTGTATAAGTTATTCAAAAAGAAGACAAATCATAACTAGTTCCAATAGAGTTAAGTAAATTAAAAGTTATCCCATCTCTTTACTTCCCAAGAGTCATAAAAAGACTTTAGGGCAGTGGTTCTCAACCTTCCTAATGCCGCGACCCTTTAATACAGTTCCTCATGTTGTGGTGACCCCCAACCATAAAATTATTTTCGTTGCTACTTCATAACTGTAATTTTGCTATTGTTATGAATCATAATGTAAATATCTGATATGCAGGGTGTATTTAGGCGACCCCAAAGGGGTCGCGACCCACAGGTTGAGAACCGCTGCTTTAGGGCAATGTTGATTTGCCTGGTGATTTTCACAATGTAGCTTCCAAGTAAATGAAAAGGAAGTTAGTGTTACTGGAGTATGCTTTCGTCAGTCCATCACCAGGTGCTAAGGTCTGGCTACCAGCTGCTGAGCAGAGTTCCTCTCTGATGGCAAAGACAAGATCTCGAGAGGGTTGTGAGCTCTGTCTGAAACTCATTCTCAAAAGCCATGTCCCTACTGGGCTACTTACTGGCAAGTTCTTGGGTAACAGCTTAGGCTCCCCACAGAATTGTACGTCAGAGACACTTCCTCTCAGTTCTGGTGGCACTTGAACCAGATTTCGAACTCTTCCTTTTGCTTTGTTTCTCCCTTCCCTCTCAATCTAGGTGCTCAGTGGCCTGTGACACATTTACACAGGCTAGAAAACACTCCAAAGACAGACCTGTTCACACTGCAGCTGGGCATTTCTCTGCAAAGTGGGCTTTGGATAGATCCAGTTTGGGACCCAGGGGGAAGCCCCAGACTATACTTTAAACAAAAGCACATGAGCTGGTTCATCGGCTTCCATTCCCTAGAATCTGCTCACCCTCAGTCTCAACAACTGAATTACTTACAGCCAAGAACACACTGGATTTGGTTCATTCTTTGCTGCCCTCAAGACTCTGTAGTATCCTTTCCTCCAACATTTTCATATTTTATTTTTAATTTTTTTGCTATGAAAACTTTCACACGCTCAGAAACAGTAAGGTAGAAAAATGAATTCCCATGTGCCCATCACCTTCCATTGCATCTCACCCCACCCCTACCTTGTCTGCATGCTTGTTGATTATTA
This sequence comes from Myotis daubentonii, assembly GCF_963259705.1. Classification (NCBI taxonomy): domain Eukaryota; kingdom Metazoa; phylum Chordata; class Mammalia; order Chiroptera; family Vespertilionidae; genus Myotis; species Myotis daubentonii. Next base: position 5,694,194 of record NC_081858.1, on the reverse strand, counting down.
AAGGCAAACCCCAGAGATCCTATCATTTTGCCCATCATTACTGCAGGAGATATCTCTAAGCCAGGGTTTCACAGCTGTTTTGTTGTAGGGGGCTGCCAGGTGTATTACAGGTTACCCGTATCCACAACCTAGACCCACTAATGCCAATAGCACCTCCAGTCATGACAACCAAAAATGCCTCCAGACATTTCTAAATGTCCCCTGGAGGGCAAAACTGCCCTCAGTTGAGAACCACTGCTCTAATACAAAAGGACTTACACACACACACACACACACACACACACACACAATACTGTCACGCACCCAACAAAGTTAATAGCAACTCTTCAACATTTTCTAATACCATGTTTGTGTTAGACTTTCTCCAATTGTCCCAAAACTGTTTCTTTACAGTTGGTTTGTTTGAAGCAGGATCCAACCAAGGTTCATACACTGATTCAGCTGGTGTACCACCTAATCTACACCATTTAATGCTATTTATTGGGTTAAGAAACTGGATCACATGTCCCTACAAAATTTCCCACATTCTGCACTTGGTTGGTTTTACTCTTGTGACTCGTTTAACATGTTTTCTGTCCTGCATGTCTCCTATAAACCGGCAGTTAAATCAAGGGCCTTCCGTATATTCATATTCAATTCTTTTGGCAAGAATACTCCCCAGGGTGTGTTGGCTACATACTAGTGCATGATATTAGAGGGCACAGGATGTCTGCTTGTTTCCCTTCTTGTGATGTTAAGAAAGACCCAATGAAAAGGGTTCCAATGATATCAGCCTGATCCCTTCACCATAAAGGTCCCTCCAATCTTTCAATGAATGGTCACTGATGACCACTGCCTACAGCCATTATTTCATTAAGGGCTACAAAATGGTGGTTTTCTAACTGTCATTCCTTCTGCATTTATTACCACATCAACAATTTGGTTACCCTAGAAGATAGTTCGAATAGGAAGGCAAGATAAATGCTTGGGTCTTTCCCTATATTTAGGAACATTCAGAGTAATGAGGTGGAGGGTGGGGGCCCTCAGCCATGGCCAGAAATAACCAATAAGATTTCTTTTTCAGTTACTGGTGTGAAGTCATGAATTTTTATATAGTTGATGTCTTCACTACAGTCTTTTCGATGGTCCTCTTGTCCCACCTTAGACCAGAGAGGCCCCTCTACTAGATATTCTTGCCAAAAAAAAAGTCAAATCAGAATACATTTTAGTTTTTGGAGCTGCCTTCCAGTTTACAGGGACTGGAAGAGCAAATACAAAACCACCACCACCATCATCCCTACTGAGAAAGCAGAGACAAAAGTGGGGATGTTCTATAAGACAATGACCTCACTTCATCAAGTCAATGACATGGGGAAAAATTTTTTTAATGTAAGCCCATCTCCATAGCTGACTATATTCCAAGATATGAGTGACTTTACATCCAACTGGAGTGTTGGCAAGATGTAGAGAAACTAGATTTCTCATACACTGTCAGTAGGAATGTAAAATGGCACAACCACTTTAAAAAACTTTGGCACTTTCTTAAAAAGTTAAGCATATATCTATGATCCAGCCATTCCACTCGTGGGCATTTGTCCAAGACAAATGAATGCATGTGTCCATAGACTTGTACACAAGTGTTCATAGAAGCTATATTTCAAATAGTCAAAAACTAGAAACAACCCAAATGTCTATCAGCAGATGAAAGGATAAACAAATTGTGGTATATCCATACAATGAACTACTACTTAGCAATAAAAAGAAATGAAATAATGATACTTCCTACAATGTGGATGAATCTCAGAATAATTATAAATGAAAGAAGGCGGATAAAATAAGTACATATTGCATGGTTTAGTATAAAGTTTAGAAAATATAAACTGGAATGACAGAGGCAGGTCAGTCATGGTCTGAGGGCAAGGGAAGGGAAGGGGAGAGGTGGTAGAGAAGAGTTACAAAGGGCATGAGAAAACGTTCGGGGTGATGGGTATGTTCATATCTTGAGGGTGGTGATGGTTTCACAGGTGTATACATACGCCAAACTTAAGCGCACACTTACAATGCATGTACTTACTATGCGCCTATTCTTCCCCAATAAAGCTGTCTCCGGCCATTGGGAAGGGAGAATATTTTGTGCCCAAGCCTCTCCTGGTCTAACAAGCTTCCACCCAGGCTCCTTCACCCCATGAGGTAGGCGTGTGGAATAAACACATGTAGTCTCACCCTTTAATTCACCCCTCCCCCAAGGAAGGACTTGGACATTCAGCAGGCTATTTTAGTGGCGCACAGGGTTGCTGCAAAAACAAGAACCAGGCTTACCACTTCCTGTTTTATTGCCCATGTCCAGATGCAGCAGGCACTCAACCAAGTGACCACGCTTGTCCTCCTTATTTCCATCACGCCTACTGCGCAAGGCCTCCCAGTTCACGAGGGAAGACCTCCATTCGTCTCTGTTCAATAGGGTAGGTGAATTTAACAGAGCCCTACGTCGAAGGTTACTGAGCACTTGCCTTGCCAAGAATAAAGTGGATATTTCCATCCCTATCTGGCTACCAGTTCTTTGTGTGTGTCCTTTGTTAGTCAGAATTTTGAGGGACAGAACGGTGGGTCTTAGAACCCAAAGTGTCAGTGCTATACCTTTCCTTTCTATCAGCAGGGATCAACAGAGTTGGCCACACTTTTCTCTGAAGTGAGACACTGAAAATCATTGCCAAGCCCTCAGTCATGAACAACCTGGACCTCCTTGTCTTTGTCCCAGGCTTTAATCTCTTTGACTCCTGCCAACTGCCCTCTTTAATTCTATCCAAACATCGCCCTCTGAGTATGTACGTAAATGCAATCACCACACTTCACAGAGCTGACTGTGAAGTTGGCTGCTGAATATAGTCCCAGATGTTTAATATAATTTTGAATCTTTGGCCAAATCATTTCCATGATTGCTTGGTTGTGGAAGGTTTTCTGGCAAGTGAGAATTTAAGGGCTATGGATTCCCATTTATGGGCTTTCTCTACAAACCTATTTCCTGTTTCCCATCTTCTCCCAGAAAAGGCACTAATTTATACCTCGTTTAGAGTTGATTAACTGAACTGGAACTTAGCATTGCATTGTTGGCTTACACGAAGAGGCACTATAGGAAGAATCATAGGGAAGTCCCCAGGGCATGTATTGGAAGGATGTGGCCCACCATGTCACAAGGGGTCTCATTTATAGAGAAGCTCCTCAAGGCTCAGTATCCAGAAAATCAAATCTTTTCTGAGCAAACTATTCTGGGTCTCTTTCTCGTGGAACTGGGGCTCGTGGGACTGTTCTAATATTTTCTGCTGTGGCCACTAGAAGGCTGAGAGTACCAAATCTGTCTTCTAGCAACTTGACAGGCACTTGCTTGTTTTCACCTTTGACCCTGATTTTATTTCCTTACTCTGATATTTCTACCACCCAGATTTCTACATTTATTTTGTATCCTTTTAGTACTGCAATTATAACTAAAATAAGCTTGTTTCAACTTATCTTGGAATAAAGTGAAATATTACATATGTTTAACATCTGGATGTAGCTTCTAGAATGAAATCCTATCATTTTAATTCATAAGCATTTAGCTCTTTTTAGTCTATTTTATCTTGTCAATGACTTACTCTCTAAAAAAAGAACAGCCCTCAAGAGACACATCAATATCCACCTGTATATCCCATAAGACGGTAAGAGCTTCTGACGACATGTCTTCATTATTCCATCTTTAGGTTTTAGCAGGTGGTCCAGTAAGTTGTGTTTCTGCTATCACTACTATACCATCCCCCCTCTTTCTACCCTCCTTATACCAGTTCCCCAACCAGCTCCTTTCCTCCCTTCCTCCTGCCCCTGAAGTGACTGGGTGAGTGTCTGACAGGGAGATACTAGTACATTTAAGGGGCCACCCAAGGCTAACAGAGAAGTACATCTACCACCGTCCTCAAACTATTTTATAAAACAACACATGGCCGGAAGCCTGCTCAAATGATAGGAGACCTTAAAAAGGCTCAAAACACACACACACACACACACACACACACACACACACACACACACACACTGCACAAGCCATTGAGAGAATGCTATCTGAAAAACAGAACACTAAAATAAATAACTGAAATATTCATATTAAAACCGTAAGTGGCTTTTCATTTGAGAAGAAAGCACTGCTCATTTGAAATCAATAGTCAGAGTGGCAAATTCAAAGGATAAACACAGTAGGGTTTTGCAAAGACTTTCCCCTCATTTATTCCAATGATGCAGGAAAATAACCTGACAATAAATACTCCTGAATTCTTGAGAGGCAGTATAATGATGCTGTTAAGAGTACAGGCTGTGCTGTCGTTTATATTAACAGAAAATATTATGGAAAGTTATACAAAAATTTGGCAGTAGTGGTTCGCTGTAGGGAGAGGAACTGGGTGTGTGGTGGGAAGATGTTTTTCATTGTATAACCTTCCCTGACACTGGAATGTTTTCCCAGGGACTGTACTACTTTTCATATAAATAAAAGCTAAGAGAGCTTGGGGTCAGGGAGATCTGATTTGACTTCTGCCACTGCCAACGCCTGGCTCAGTGACCTTCACCAAGCGGCTTCATCTCTTTAAGCCTTAGTATCCTTATCTGTACTGTGGGACTAATAATTGTACCTGTCTCACAGAGGTTTGGGGAGAAGTAAATGAAACAATAACATGCATAAAGTATTTTTGCAGAGCCCCTAGCACATAGCAGGTGCTCAATAAATGGCATGGCAGTATAATACGCAAATAAAAAAGTGTTAATGATGAAAAACCGAATCCATCCTTAATTAAAGGTAAATATAAAATGACAGTTAGCTGCGGTGTGGGAAGGCATAAAACTGCCTTTTTACAACCATATGCTAACAGCAGGTGAAGATTAAGTTAAACCACCATCTTGAAAGTCATGAAGGATATAAAGCCCATCTGAGGGAGAATTTTCAATTCCTCAAAAGCAGAACCTAAAATTTGGCATTTCTAAGCACTTCCATCCACCCATTGAAGTTCTTAGCCAAAAAGCAGTTTCCCCGTAGCCTGACCTGAGCACAAAACTAAGAAGACTCCACAAACATGAACAAGAAACTCAGATCTAATTTTCTCCTCTTGCCAAGCTTCACAAACACTAATATGCACAGGAATCTGATTCCTGGGGACCTTATTAAAATGCAGCTTCGGCTTAGCAGGTGGGGCATGAGTCTCTGCATCTCTAACAAGCTCCCAGGTGATGCTGACGCTGCTGGTCCACAGGTCCCACTGACCCCAGACGACGGCTCCACTGCTTGTCAGCCAACAGCAATCTTGAGGGATTCCGATTACTGTGATACTCTCTCCTGGTAACAACCAGTCGGTTCTTTTAAATCAATAATTCTGGCCCTAACTGGTTTGGCTCAGTGGATAGAGCATCTGCCTGCGGACTGAAAGGTCCCAGGTTCGATTCCGGTCAAGGGCATGTACCTTGGTTGCAGGCACATCTCCAGTAGGGGGTGTGCAGGAGGCAGCTGATCGATGTTTCTCTCCCATCGATGTTTCTAACTCTCTGTCCCTCTCTGTAAAAAATCAATAAAATATATTTTTTTAAAAAAAATAAAATAAATCAATGATTCTGAACTGGGGGGGACTGTGTCCCCAAGGGACACTGGGCAATGAACATCTGGAGACATTTTTGGTTGTCACAACTGTAGGGATGGCCTCTATGGGTAAAGGCCAAAGGTGCTGCTAAACATGCTACAATTCACACAACAGCCCCCACAACGAAGAATTACCTGGTCCCAAATGTGAATAGTGCCCAGGTTGAGAAATCCTGTTCTAAATAAACAGAAAACATGAGTCCAGTCCTCTCAATTCATCTCAAGACTATAAACCCCGATTTTAGAAGTAGGTCATTGATCCAGCAGTGATTGTCCTTTCCCAAGCTAAATCTGAGGTGTGGGAAGGGTAAGAGATTAGCAGAAAGAACAGAACGCTATACATAGAGAGGGGTCACTGGGTCATGGTCTACATTTTGTTTAAAATCAAGCATTGGTGGTTCAGTAAGCCAGAATGACCAACTAAGCATTAAACTTTCTACCTTTTGAGGTGCAGCAATTTTAACAGAACCATAGCTCTATCTAAGCAAAGGCTCTAATGCTTAGACTATAAGCTCCATGAAGACAGGGTCATATCCAAATTTATTCACCTATAGAGCTACAGCACCCAATGTAGCCCTTAGACATTGTAGGTACTCAAATATCATGATGAGTCTTGTACATCCAAAAATTACTGCAATCTACACTAATAATAAGACAAATATGTAAATTGACCATCCCTTCGGGACGCCCCACAGCCAATCAAGAGTGTGTATGCAAATTAACCCAACAAAGATGGCGGGCCTGTGGGCAGTGCGCACACACACAGGTGCTGAGCGGCTGGGGGCGGGGCGGTAACGCCCTCTACATCACCATGGCAGGCCTGTAGGCAGGACGTATGTGCCGAGCAGCTGGGGGGCGGGGCATTTCCACCCCCCCCGCCCCCCCAGCTGCTCCAGGCCTACCTGTGCAGGCACCAAGCAGCCTGGGTCCCGGGGAAGCCATTGGAGTGTCTGGTCCTGTCAGCCCGGCCTGGGGGCAGCTGAAGTTCCCAATCCTTTTTGTTTCTGCAGCCCCTGGACCATAAGTGAAAACCAAGAGCACAGGGAGCACCAGGAATTCTGGGAATCGTAATTCTGGTGGCAGCCCCTGGACCGGAAGCAGAAGCCCAGAGCGCCGGGAGCACCAGGAATGCTGAGAATCGTAGTTCTGGTGGCAGATGCTTTGTGCAATCTCCTAGACACCAGAGCAAAGTGAGCCTGGAGCAAGTTACTTGTGTGAGTGGGGGGTGGAGGGAAAGCAAAGGTGAGAGACATAAGTAAAGTCAAAGTGTTGAGGAAAAATTAAAAGGAAGATATCCTGCAACTTCTAGGAAATCTCCACCAATGGAGCAAAGAAAAAAAAAAGACCCCTACTCTTCTGTGAGCACAAAACCAAACTAGGTTGGGGTCTCAGATAATTCACTCAGATGACTGCAAAGACAGACAGAAACTCCCGGATTGGAGAGGGCTCCCCTGAGGGCTCCAGATTGGAGAGGGTGCAGGTTGGGCTGAGGGACCCACCCCCCGTGCATGAATCTTCATGCACCGGGCGCCTAGTCCTATATAATAAAAGGCTAATATGCAAATCAACTGAACGGCAGAACAACTGGTCGCTATGACATGCACTGACCAGACCCTCAACGCAGGAACTGCCCCGTGGTGATCAGTGCGCTCAACGCAGGAACTGCCCCGTGGTGATCAGTGCGCTCCCGCGGGGGGGACACCACTCAGCCAGAAGCTGGGCTCACAGCTGGCAAGCACAGCAGCAGTGGCAGGGGCCTCTCCCGCCTCCATGGCAACGCTAAGGATGTCCAACTGATGGCTCCAGGACTGCGAGAGGGCGCAGGCATAATGGGAGTATCGATATGGATTTTCGACTGCGCACCACCAGGACCACCCCCCAGGGGCATTCCCAGACTGCGAGAGGCAACCACTTCCCCCCACCCCCTAAGTGCACGAATTTTGTGCACCAGGCCTCTAGTTACTAATATACGTAAATAGACACAAAGATTAAACCATCTATATTGTGAGATGGTTTATGATATGTCATCATTAAAAATCACAATTACTTCTGCTAGGGCATGCATGTTATTATAGAAAGAGCATGGGCTCTAGACCTCAACCCAAATCTGGCCCCTCTCACTCACTTGCTATATGACCTGGGATAAGTTACCACAATGTCCACATCTGTGAATGGGTATAAAAATCCTTACCTCTGACAGAATTGTTTAAAATAATATGGTGTGATATACTTAAATACCTAGTAGTTGACTCAGAATAGGTGCCATTCCTATCATATAGGGACTGGAGCAAAACACCCAATGGGTTAGTTACATAGTGCTTATTTCTACACACAACAATATGTAGAATTTCACCTGAGGCTAAGAAGAAATAGACCTCCTCTCCTTTAAACCAAATGCTGTCATCCCTCAGGTTAAGTGAGCATCCACAGGATTATGACCTTGTGGTTTCACTATTCAGATAGCAAATAATGATCATCAGCAAAAAAAAAAAAAAAAGAGAGAGAGAGAGAGAGAGAAAGAGAGAGTGAGAAACCTATCTGACAGGGGAATATCTCAGTATTCAACTCCCAGATCAAAACAAAATGTACTCTCTGCTAACAAATGTTAAGGACCTGAAAACTCAGAATAAGGTGCTACTTGCACTGACATCACCATGCCTTTGGGGGGGGCGGGGGCGGGGGGGAATATGTTTTGGAAAGTGTAACTGGAAGAGTGCACCAGACTGCTATGCTTCCCCCCTGATAGGAGCAGGGGCATGATGCCAGGAAAGGCAGGTGCGACCCCAAAGGCATGAAAGAGGAGCTTGACTAGCTTCAGCTTTCCAGAGCCCAAAATCAGAGTGGGTACAACCAGACTCCGGACCAACACCTGAAACATCACCAGAACTGCATGGCCCAAGAAACACAGTACACTTAAGAAGCCCCAGACTAAAACAATGGAAAGCAGCCTTGAAATAATGATAATAATAATAAGCAGCTGAAAACCCAACCTTACATCTGATTGTGTGAAGCTGGGAACGAAGCATCAGAGTAATGGGCACCTGGTGACCATGAGTGTGGCAGTGACTCATCACAGAGGTTGCTTGCTGGGAGAATAAGCATTCCTGAGCTGGGTCAGAGTCCTGGTGGTGCCAATATCACCCCCCAGGGGCAGGACCCAGGAGGGCACAGATGCTCCACCTGACTTCAGTGTCAAAGCCAAGACTTGTCCAAGTTTCTCTCAGAAGCCATTCCCAACTCTGTCATTCATAAATTTGCCCAGACCCTTCTTAAACTGCATTTATATATCCAGCCAAGACCACCTCTTGAGATAATGAGTTTTAGAAGATTACCTGCTGTGTTAAGCAGTACTTCCTTCAGTTACAACAAGAAAAAAAAGAATTAGGGGTGAAACAGCCGAGAGGTTAGTTGCTTTCATCAAGGAACACTCTTGTGTGTGGAAAGTGGACTATTCAACAGTTTGGAACCACGAGGCATTTCAGCAGCAACCATGAACTTGGGAAACTTGATGACTTCAAGTGTATTGTTTAACAAAAGTCAATCAACATGTACTTATGGGAAAAAAAGGCTGGACAAAGGCATAATTTCTGTTAGAGTGAGAACACAGCTCAAATTGCATGGAGTCCAGCAATGTTCTCACTCACAAAGCCCTGAGCTGACAGCAAATATGCAGGGATCAGAGGCTGGTGAAAATAAGAAAACCTGCCAGGAGACGGTGAAATTAATACCATGGCTCTCTGCATGGTGAGGGAGGCCGCGGGACCTCCAGGAAAGGGCACTACCAATCCTCACTGGGCAGGAAGATGCCACCCATTGGCTGAGCTACATTTGTTGATAGGATTAGTCCCAGCAACTACAAACACTCTAATTGCAATATGGTACTTGGATTTTGTTCCTGAAGAAGAAAGAAAACATGAGTGGGGACACTGGTGAAATAAGAAGCAGGTCTAAAGTTTATTAATAGTAATATTAATAGTTTATTAATAGCAATACTAATCTTAGTTTTGACAAATGTGAGATTGTTATGTAAGATGTTAACATTAGGGGAAACTGGGAGAAGGGTATGTGGGAACTCTCAGTACTATCTTTGCAACCTTCCTCTAAATTTAACACTATTCCAAAGTAAAAAGTTTATTAAAATTAAAAGAAACATTTTTGAAGCCAACATATTTCATGACTATTCAGAGCCACTATACTGGGAGTTGGAAGTCAATAAAAACCATCAAGTTTTAAGAACCAGGATTCTGGGCAAAGGGCCTGAAAAGACATTTTTCTAAAGAAGACATACAAATGGCCAACAGTTATATGAAAATGTGCTTAACATCACTAATCATCAGGGAAATACAAATCAAAACCACAATGAGCTATCACTTCATACCTGTGAGGATGGCTATTATAAAAAAGATAAAAGATAAGTACTGGCAAGGATGTGGAGAAAAGGGAACCTTTGTGCACTGTTGGTGGGAATGTAAACTGGTACAGCCACTATGGAAAACAGTATAGAGGTTGCTCAAAAAAGCTAAAACTAGAACGACCATGTGGCCCAGCCAGCCCCTTTCGGTTATGTACCCACAGAAATTAAATCAGTGCCTCGAAGAGATATCTGTGCTCGCATTTCATGGCAGCATTATTCCCAACAGCAAAATATGAAAACAGCCAGGTGTCCATCAATGGATGAATGGACACAGAAGCTGTGAATATATATATATTAACAACATGGGTGAACTTGGAGGACACTGTGCTAAGGGAAATAAGACAGGCACAGAGAGAACAATGCTGCACGATCTCACTTCTGTGCAGAATCTAAAAAAGTCAAATACACAGAGGCAGAGAGTAGAACATTGTTTACCAGGGTGGGGAGGTGGAGGAAACAGGGAAATATTGGTCAAGGAGTACAAAATTGGAGTTATGTAGGATGAGTAAGTCTAGAGATCTAATGTACAGAATTACTACAGTTAACAATACTGTACTGAAGTCTGGAAATTTGCTAAGGGAGTAGATTTCAGGTACTCTCACCACAAGAAAATAAAAGTAAGAGAAAGAACTAACTGTGAGATGGATATGTTAATTAGCTTGACTACAGTAATCATTTCATCATGCATATGTATAGCAAATCATCATGTTGTACATCTAAATATATACAATTTTTACTTTAAAAAATAAATTTTAATAAAAGAATTAGGATTCAGTTGGGTGAAGAGAATTCCCTTATAAAAATGAGTGTGTCAGGGGGAGAAGGGACAGGACATGTGTTAAAAATAAGGAAAAGGTAAGAGGGCACTTATTAGCATATGGAAAAATTAAGATAGCCACAGAAGGAATAGTGAGCCAAATATGGCAGCAACAAGTGTGAAGATGACTGAGACTATTAGTAATCCATCACAAAGTCATCTCCTCCCAAAGACAACCATGACCTTCAGAGATGGGCCTCATGATGGACAGCATGGGCCACATTCTACACTGACATGTATTCTCCACAGGGCTATATCATTTACAGAACAGTGGTTCTACTTGTAAATCCAAAAGCCTAAAACCTATAAACAGCCCAAAAGGAAAAGATTAGAACAAAATCTGAGAATTCTTTTTTTAAAATATATTTTTATTGATTTCAGAGAGGACAAGGGAGGGAGAGAGAGATAGAAACATCAGTAATGAGAGAGAATCACTAATTGGCTGCCTCTTGCATGCCCCACAATGGGGATGGAGCCCACAACCTGGGCATGTGCCCTTCACTGGAATCAAACCCAGGACCCTTCAGTCCACAGGCCAACACTCTATCCACTGAGCCAAACCAGCTAGAGCAAAATCTGAGAATTCTGATACAATACTGAAAAGTCAAGGTTTACCAAAAAAACAAAATAAGTTAATCACTATTCCCTGACTTACTTGAGTGGAGATATGTTCTTAGACATAATCCACAAGTGCATGCATAAACCATTAGCTGCTTATTCAAGAATCTATATATAGTATAAAAGGCTAATATGTAAAGAGTCCCCTCGGGAGTTCGAAGGTGAGACCAGGAGTTCTAGTGCTCACTATGACATGCACTGACCACTAGGGGCAGCACGGAACATGGTGGGTGACCAGCAGCACCCCAGCTGAGGGAGTGAGGGAAGGAGGAGGTGGGGAGGTGAGGAACCTGATCAGCCCTGATCGCAGGCCAGGCCAAGGACCCTGACGATGCATGAATTTCATGCACCGGGCCTCTAGTATTAGAGATAAGAAGGCAAGGCAAGAAAAGATTAAGTATCTGAATAGCAGCTAACAGAAATTGTATCTTCTTTCTAAAAGCAAAAAGAAAGACTACACTGAAAATGTATTGCTGATTAAAAGCTAAGAACCATGGAGAGTTGGGGGTTGATGCCTAAATATTTGAAAAATAAAGCAATGTGGCTACCAGAGGGAAAAAAAGCCAAGAAAGACTTATGGAAGTGCAACCTACTTAAATATTTTGGCGGGAGGTTAGAGAAACCATCAAAATGGCTTTCAACTGGACAATACTGGATCTTAACCCAACACGTTCCAGCTAAAGGTGCAAGCGGTGATAATTACAACAGTTCCAACTAGAAGCCTGGTTTTGCCACCTAGACATGGCTTCCATTTCCCCACCTCCCCTCATCAGCAAAAATAAAACACACTCAAGCAGGCCAATGGCTTTCCGACTGGCTAATCTATGCTAATCACTGGGTCAGGTCACTAGAACACATTCAATAAACAACACACCCAAATACAAAAAGGTTTTAAAAAATCACCAATTTGTAAAAACCCAAGCATTTTTATTTTGTTGACAATAAATCAGGCCTTTGTTTTTAATGAAGTTAGTTTGCATTAGTTCATTACAAAGTGATATATGAATGAATCCACTCTGTGTATACATTATAGATTTTACATGCTTGTGAGCAAACACAAAAATCTTAGAGGGAAGCAAATGAAAATGCGAGGCATCTATGGCTTTCATGCAGGCTTGGCCATTAGCAGAGCAACCTGGGCACTTTGCCTAATCTCGGAATCCTTTTCCTAACCTGTGAATGAAATACCCAGGCCCACTTTTCCTCTGGAAGGAAACTCTATTGAAGCAAGTGACCACCTTCAAACTCCATCTCTCTAACTTACTGAGGGATAATATTCTAAAGGCCGCATAACCACGGAGTTTGACCAGTGACCCAGTTCTGTGCAAACAACTTTAAAGTGGAATTACTCAGACAGCTGCATTACACCATCAGCCTTTTCTATCCAGTATATAATGAAAGCCTTATTGTTATAGTTTATACCAGCTTCTGTGGGCCACAATAATTTCAGGTCATCCTCAAGTGTTTCTGAATCCCAACCCCAGAACTGAAGGAACCGCAGCTCTACTTACAGTTACGAATGTTATTCCAGTCGATTTTTGAGAAAAAAGGATGGCAGCAAAGGCCTTCAAACTTCAGTCTCTCTTTCTGGCCACACAACAAGCTTTGAATCAGATCCAGTAATTCACTGCTAACTTTGGGGTCATCTGGAAACTTCAAAAACCGCTATTCCAAAAAATAAAATAATTTCCTTAGCAAATTCAGCTTCATATGCCCAATATTAAGAAAGTACTTCTCATATATGCAAGTTTCTTTTTTTTTTTTAAAGAAGGAAGTTTTGTGCCCTCTTCAGTTTGAACCAAAGGCAAGCTCCCAAAATAAATGGCCTGTTCACAGGAATAGGCCTCATTTCTTTGCAAGGGTTCAATACTTTTCATGACTTGACCCCTGCTCCTCTACCATTTCATCTCGCTCCATTCCCCATCTCCCTCTTGGCTGCCCCACAATGATGAGCTATTTAAAGCTGCCTGAACAAATCATGCTGTTCTGTCTGCCTAGAAAACCCTGCCCACCCTGAGCCCTTCTTCCCTGCCTAGCTCTTCCACCCTATCACTCCCTCCTGCACTCTCCTCTGTATTCTGCTTTTGCACACATACATGTATTCTGATTTCTGTGTGATGATGGAGGAAGAAGGCAGAGAACCTTGTCCTTGCTCATCACTGTAAACCTGATACCTAATGTAGCGAGTGCGACCTACTCATTGCTGAATGGTGGGCTGAAATGAAGGGAATAAATCAGCCCCAAGAATCATCTAAGTGGAAACTTTAACTCAAGAGGAGACCCAAGAATAACAAATAACTATGCATGTGTTAAGCATATAAAATATGTATTATACATAGAAAAATATGTATTAAGTATTCCAGAAAGATGAAATTGGGTGAGATACAAAAACCTGTGAAAACACTTCTCTTTTTCCTTTTGGTTGAAACTAAAACATTTATATTTGTCATATCATTAAGAAATGGGCTCACTATAGTGAATAGTCAGTTATTAGAAAATAGTTTTAAATTCTACTTTATATATATTACTGTATTTCTGATTCATGCCCTCAATCACATTCGACAGCTCGCAGCACTACGACACCAAGAGCATGGACTGCAAAGCCAGACTGCCTGCGTTATTTTGGACAAGTTACTTAACTACTCTGTGCTTTGGTTTCCTCATCTGTTACAAGAAAATAATAATATCCACCTCACAGGTTATTGGAGAATTTTCCAAGTTAATAAACTATATTTCATCAATTCTAAGACTCACATTTATTCACATTTAACAACACTGAAATCAAAATGCATCTTATACTCAATCAAATATCAAAGATTAACTGGCAGCAGGTTTTCTTTTTCAATGGTGCACAAAATAATGACGTAGGCTTACAATTAATTATTGGCAGCTAAAAGTCAATAAACTAAAGTAACAAAGTACTTAGAACAACTTTTGGCATAAAGTAAGTGCTGTATAAGTATTTGCTATGTTATTAACCAGTACTGCTGGTTTACATTACAAACGCACATTCCACAATTTTTAACATTTCTTAATATTACCTCAAAATCTACTAATAGCTCTTTACCTGGAAATTCATGATGTTATTAAAGGTTCTGGCCGAAGTTCCCTCCGTGAACGGAGACCTTCCATACACCATCTCATAAGCAATAACTCCCACTGACCACCAGTCACAGTCGAGGCTGTAGACACCTTTTCCGTCCCCATTCATCACTGTCAACACTTCCGGGGCCATGTAATCTGGGGTCCCAATCGGGAGTTTGGCATTCACCTGGAAACCCATAAATAAAATGAACACAACAAGCTTTCAATTACCCTCAAATATATTGCCAACAGCCACATTTCAGGCACAAGCTGATTTGCCACTGATTACTCTTCTTCCAGGCACTTAAACCTTCTGTCGAGTGGCACACTGTTAGGAAATGCAAATGACTTACTACTTTTTTTAAGCACATAGTATAATCCAAAGGGAAAGGGCAAAGAGCTGCTGATATACCCTTTGGTTATGCAATGAGAGGGGAGTATATACGTGAAATGGAAGATAGCTTTTCTGGTACACGTTACGGATATGATAGAACTTCTCTTACTTATGAAACAGCACAGTGATAATGAATCCTAAAGATGAATCTCTAAGATCAATCTACCCATTACTGAAACACTGGCAGCTAGTTGGCAACACAATATTACAAACGTGTTC
The DNA here is from genome assembly GCF_963259705.1 of Myotis daubentonii. Classification (NCBI taxonomy): domain Eukaryota; kingdom Metazoa; phylum Chordata; class Mammalia; order Chiroptera; family Vespertilionidae; genus Myotis; species Myotis daubentonii. Next base: position 5,679,019 of record NC_081858.1, on the reverse strand, counting down.
TATCTCAAGTTTAAATATTTGGAATCAACATTTTCACTTTGATCCATCCACAGGGCAAGATATGAAAATTTGCACGAGAGGTCAAATGTTACTGAGTTCACTTTCCTCACCCCTCCTCCTCCAGGTCCTTGTTCCCTCCCCACTGTTCAGAAACCAGGGCCCTCCAATCCAATGGCACCCAAGCATCCGACCTTGGCAACAAAAGATTAGGGCGATGTAGCAGTCTTTTTATAAAGCTAAATATTTTCCATTTAAAGAACTGTCCTTTCTTTTTCTGAGAATTTGTCCTTCTGGCTGTTTTGGTGTTTAAATGTCCTTTGTTTCTTGAAATGATGCTCATGACAGAAGTAGGTTTTCTGCCCCTCACCCCACCCCTTCGGAGGCAACCTAGTAAGTCAGCAACAACCCTTTTGGTCTTCAAAATTGTTTTGAAGTTTCACTGAGCCATGAAATTTGAAGTCTAAGGATCACCTCTCTAACCTTTTTCCCCATAAACCAGAGAGGGCCTGATGTTAATCATATACAGTGTTGACCAGCTGTCCAACAGGCTTCTCTCATATCAGCAGTTACATGACACAAAAGAAATTTCTCCCCATTAAAGGATGTTAAGTGCCCCTCTGTGAGCCAAGAGATTTTATGGGTGAGGCCACATGTCTTTAATGCTGGGCTTTATATCAGGAAAGTAAATTCGCTTTGATTGGGAACTGAGAGGAAAGCGAATGTTTAGAGGACACTAGGAGGTCTCCTTTCCCCAGTGATGAAGACCCAAAGCTCTTCCAACTCTAAGTTTAATTTTGTCTATTCCTCTGACCCAGAGGCCCAGTGTGATTGGAAATGGACTCATTTTCCAGACTCCCCATTTCCGCCGCCTGCCTCAGGCCCACCACGTTTTCCCAAACTGTAACCCAGAAAGCAGTGTGATACTGTTACTCTTTTTTTTTTTTTTAATATATTTTATTGATTTTTTACAGAGAGGAAGGGAGAGAGATAGAGAGTTAGAAACATCGATGAGAGAGAAACATCGATCAGCTGCCTCCTGCACATCTCCTACTGGGGATATGCCCGCAACCCAGGTACATGCCCTTGACCGGAATCGAACCTGGGACCTTTCAGTCCGCAGGCCAATGCTCTATCCACTGAGCCAAACCGGTTTCGGCGATACTGTTACTCTTGACACTTGGGCCATCCACTGCTTTGGGCAACAGGCTCTCCCTGCAAATACCCATTTGGGAAAGCTACATGGTCACACCTCCCAAGAACCCCACGGGCCTGTGTTGATGCACAAAAGTGAAGAGAACGGAGGAAACATATGGTCTAAGACAGCACACCCTAAGCCTGAGGAACTGAAAGTAGCTTACATCAAGAGAAAGCCTTGATGCTGGGAAGCCTCAGTCTAGACTTCTGTGCTTTAATGTGTGTATAAATGTTAATGAGCTCAACATAGGTTAGGATGAAATTGCAGGGTTTTGGTAAAAACCATCAATACTGACAATGAGAAATATCTTTTAAATATCAAAATAAGAAAATAAACACTATAATACCTTGATTTAACCAGGTGTTGGTAATGCCACTGTATCGTTGATTAAATGCTTACCCTTTATGCCTAATTATCTTGCAGAAACATTAATACACAATCCTCAAATGTACATCCTTTGCATATGTTGGATTTTATTTTATCATCACACTAGGTTGTTTGAGAATATTCAGTTCTCCCTGTCTGCAGCTCACATGGCTTGGTTACTTGTCCACAACCAAAGAGCTGAAAGGAACTTGACTAGGTCATGTGTACCAGCATGACCCAGCAAAGGGTATAAACTGCCAATCCCTCATTTTCAAACTCATTGTTAGACTTATCAAAGAGATTCAGATAACTCCCCAAGTGATGCCCATAACAGATATGTGACCATAGGCATCTGCCTCATCCTTTGTAAATTTTCTAAATTTTAAAGAAAAATACTCCTTGGCTTGCTCTTTGTATATGTCCTACTATAGTAATTAACAGTAATTAACAGACTCTTAATGGCCATTAATGATTACTAAGTTTCCATTAGCTATTGACCTCCAAGCGTATTAAACCTGTTTGATATGTAACCTCACACATCTTGATAAGGTTTTTGCAAGATGCTTTCATTCTCCTCTGGGGGCAATTCACAGCCAGCTAATATGGGTGAGATATCAAAAAGGGAATCATGTACTAGAGTCCAGTCCAGCACACCATCTGACAAGGCCCCCGTTTTGTGAAGTTTCATTCATCTTCACTGTATTGACAGGGGAAAAAAATAGACCAGTTCAGAAGGAAATGAGAAGGAAATGACTAAGAGGCAGAAGGGTCAGTCATATTTAGAGAAATAGAGGGTTTTAAAAAAAGAAAGAAAAGGATTGACCTAGCAGATTCTTTTATAAGCAGAAAGACAAGAAGAAGGTAAGAAAACCACTGCTAAAACTACATAAAACTGCTTCAACCTACCTTTCCCCACCTCACTGCCCAGGGCCTAAACATACACCTCTGCAGAAGCAGGGGGCTAAGAAATTCTCACTCCAACATAAATCTCAAAAATGGCTATCACCTATGGGTTTCCAACTGATCAATGGGGCTGATTTATAATCTTTATTTATAATCTTCTTACAATTGTTTTCCTAAGCTGAGACAGGTTAAAAATGTTAGCTGCTTACCATTCTTTGAAATTCTAATAAATGAAGTGGGTGACCTAACTCACACAGCACGTCAGTGGCACATCCTAGAACACCCAAATCTCCAGGCAGTAAGGTCTACCTGTGCTTACTAAGAAAAATACTCCAAGGCAATATTCTAAGAAACTTGAAATAAAGACAATGGAAGATAGAAAACAACAGGTTTAAGATTCACAAATATCCAAAATACATAAACAATATTTGTGAGTGGTAAGGAAAAGGATTAACAGACTTGGGGTAACATACAATAATTTCAGTCAATGTGGATTCAATTTTATATAGTATATTTTGAGTACAAAAAACATTTAGAGCTCTGACCGGTTTGGCTCAGTGGATAGAGTGTCGACCTGCAGACTCAAGGGTCCCAGGTTCGATTCCGGTCAAGGGCATGTACCTTGGTTGCGGGCACATCCCCAGTAGGGGGTGTGCAGGAGGCAGCTGGTTGATGTTTCTCTCTCATCGATGTTTCTAACTCTCTATCCCTCTCCCTTCCTCTGTGTAAAAAAAATCAATAAAATATATTTTTTTAAAAAAACATTTAGAACCTACTTAAGGGCTATAAAACATTCTATTTAAACTTTTTTTTATTTGAGAAACATTGATTTTGTTGTTCCAAAATGTTATTTATGTAATCATTGGTTGCTTCTTGTATGTGTCCTGACCAGAGGTCAAACCCACAACCTTGGTGTATAGGGACAACACTCTAACCAACTGAGCTATCTGGCCAGGGCCATAAAATCTTCTATTTAATGGAAACACATTTCTAACCTACCTCCATTGGTCAAAAATACAAAAAAAAAAAAATTATAATCCTACTAGAGGCCCAGTGCACGAAATTTGCAGTCCGGGAGCCCTTGGGGGATGTCCCCACAGGGAGTGGGCCTAAGCCATCAGTCAGACAGCCTTAGCCCTGCCGCGGAGGCAGGAGAGGCTCCTGCCACCTCCGCCGTGCTCACCAGATGCGAGTCTGGCTCAGGGCTTTGGCTGAGCTGCGCTCTCCCCCTGTGGGAGTGCACTGACCACCAGAGGGCAGCTCCTGCGTTGAGCATCTGCCCCCTAGCGGTCAGTGTGCGTCCTAGCGACCAGTCGTTCTGCCGCTCTGTCGATTTGCACATTAGTCTTTTATTATATAGGAGGATATCTATACTTGATCTAGATTGCAGATACTTGGTCTTCTATAATAAAAGGGCCTTTGAATTTAAAACAGTGCTAAAAACCCCTACTTCTCTGGTTGTCACATGCTCGGCCCTAGAAGCAGGAAGTTCTGGAGAATGATTCTGTCTCCACAAGGAGAGGAGTGCAATACTCTTGAGTGTACAGGACTGAGTACCATCTCCTTGACCCAAATAATCCAGGGTTAAGCTCGTTGAGCTGCAAATAAAATAGTGCCTCTGGGAGGCTCCCTGCTGGGGTGAAGGTGCTACAATTAGCAGTGACAAGGGCAGTTTGAAGCACTGAAAAACAGAAACCGGAAATGAATGGGAGTCCTGTCTCTGCCACAAGGGGTCTGAAGAGAGTGACTGCAGATGCAAAGATAGGGCCTTGGTCCTAATTCCCATTTCTTCAGCAAGCAGTGACACTGGATCTTAGCCTCACATTCTGAGCAGGTTTATTGCAAACACATTAACTAGATTTCAGATGCTTCTCAATCCACAGCAGTGATTCTCAACCCGGAGTGATTTTGCCACCCAGAGGACATGTGGCAATGTCTGGAGACATTTTTGGTTGGTTGTTGCAACTGGAGGGGAAGGTACTATTGGCATCTACCTAGTGGATAGAGGCCAGGGATGCAGTTAAACATCCTGTAACACACAGGACAGCCCACAACAAAGGATTCTCCAGACCAAAATGTCAATGGTGCTGACTATGTACCTATGCTCCAATTATCAGATTATGCACCTATGGCCCAATTTATTTCTAGATGCATAAGATTTTGTTATAAATGCAATGTATAAGTTTTTTTTAATCTTATGTGGTAAAACTTCTGCTGTATTTAACTTTTTTTTACAGAGCTTTATTCCACCATAAATTCAACACCTACATTTTCATGCCTGTTCTGGAATTGCACATAATTTTAAAAACAAAATGTTTTGGTTCTATAATCTAATTCTTAATGTAATGGTCAAGAGGAATAGATTATAAAACATAATTTGAAATAATACCCACCTTTCCTCCAAGAAATTTGAGAAAGAAAGGTAACTCTACATATTGCCCTTTACAAAAAGAACTTAACTCTCACAGTTGGGGGGCATTTCGAAGAGCAGCTCCTCTAACCTCTTAATTTGTGCATTTTGACTAGAATCAGTATTTTCTGGAGAAAGAATAAAAGGCCAAACTCATAAGGACTTGTCTAGGTCACCGAGTGGTTCAGTTGTGAAATGAGTCTTAAAACCTAAGTCGATTTTCTCTTAGACTTATCATTTTTTGCATAATTGACCTCCAAATTCACATTTTAATATGTATCAACTTTATTAGATTTTTTTAATCTTTTTTTTTTTTTTTTACTTTGTCATCTTTTTCCTAAAGTATTCTCACTCTTGCTCTCAATAGCTGCCCTCCTGCCTTACTATTTAGCACATAGGATATTTATTAATTTTTACCATAGTTCCAGGACTCAGGATTAACATTTTGAGCACTTGGTTCTTAACGCCTAGAGTATTTGGTTCAAATGCTCTGATGATTAACTTTAATTTTGCTGCATGAAAAATAGAGGATTTGAAATAAAGAAGATTACATTTCATCAAAAATATTTTAAGGTTAAAAAAAACCATAATGTAACAGAAGACAGTCTCTACCAGGCAGGGAAAACAAAATAAGCATTTTTCTCTCTTTTAAACCAAACTATAAGAATGTTCCTAAAAATGTCTTGTAGGGTGTGAACAGGTATCCTATCTAATAATAGACAAAGATGCAAATTGACCATACCTTTGCTACACCCACCATTGGCTAATCAGAGCGATATTCAAATTAACCACCAACAAAGATGGAAGCTAACTTGCATATGCCGGCTGGGAGCGAAGACTGAAGACACCGTAGAAGGAAGCCAAGCAATGGAGCCGAGGTAGCGGAGACGGGCGGGAGAGAAGCAGCAGAGAAGGGCGGGGTAGGAGTAGCAAAGAAGGGCAGGGTAGGAGTAGCAGAGAAGGGCGGGAGAGAAGCTGCAGAGAAGGGCGGGGTAGGAGCGGCAGAGACAGGAGCGAAGCCCTATTCTTGCAGGAATCCTCCTGCAATAGGCCTCTAGTTATACATAAAGGGTGCCAAGGTCAAGTAAGTCTGGGAAACAGCTCTGGGTCCCCATCTCCACTCTCATCCCCCTCAAGAAGTCATTTCACACGCTGGCAGAAAAAGGCTCCAAAATGTTACTCAGCTTTATCCCAGTATTTCCCAAACTTATGAGGATCACAGCACGCTTTCCAATACAACCTCTATTAAGCTAGCTTATTGCATTTTGTTACCATCTTATTTGAGTTCATTTTAGCAGCTGATCCAAAATCCACCAGCTTGATGTGTCCTGTGCGATCAATGAGAATATTCTCAGGCTTGAGGTCTCTGTAAGAAAATCAGGCCACAAATTAGTGTTGTCTTCTCTATGCCAATCAGCAAATGCCTGCTTACCTAGGATATTGATTCAGCCAAGAATCTTAGTGTCTGCTGTAGAAAACAGTATGGAGTTTCCTCAAAAAATTAAAAATGGAACTCACATTTGACCCAGTAATCCCACTTCTAGGAATAAATTCCAAGAAATCAGAAACACCCATCAGAAAGGACATTTGCACTCCTATGTTCATAGCAACACAATTCACCATAGCTAAGATTTGGAAACAGCCTAAGTACCCATCAGCAGATGAGTGGATTAAAAAACTGTGGTACAGCTACACGATGGAATACTATGCTCTGTAAAAAAGAAGGAACTCTTACCATTTGCAACAGCATGGATGGAACTAGAGAGCATTATGCTAAGCGAAATAAGCCAGTCGGAGAAAGAGAAATATCACATGAACTCATCATTTGTGGAATATAATGAACAACATAAACTGATGAAAAAAAATAGATCCAGAGACAGAAGTATCGAACAGACTGTCCAATCTCAGAGGGAAGAGGGGGGAGTCGTTAGGGGGGTGTTAAGAGATCAACCAAAGGACTTGTATGCATGCATATAAGCATAAGCCGTGGACACAAACAGTAGGAGGGTGAGGACATGTCCTCGGGGGCGGGGGGGGGGGGGGTATGGTTGGGGAGAGGTCAATGGGGGGAAAAGGAGACATATGTAATACTTTAAACAATAAAGAATTTAAATTTTAAAAAAATCTAAGTGTCTGTGTTCTGCTATAGACCTTCCTATTGATGGATATAAATAATAAGCACACATTTGCAAAATACACTGAAGAAGAGGAGGAGGAGGAGGACTCCTATGATTCCTGGTCTAACCACATTCCATTCCCACAACATTCTCGGGGACATGAAACATCAAATAGTGAGGATGCACAGAAACCCTTTTCAAGCGAGGAGCGTGCGGAACACCTTTGTAAATTACAACAGGCGAGGTCAGAAGTACAATGCCATGGTTCTCTTCCTACATGGTATGTCAGCTCCTTCGGCAAGTCAAACTCTGTCTTTCTACCATGTAACGCAAAGACCCCTCTAAGAGCTCCTGGTCTTAATTAACTACGTGCACACACCTAACTAGCAAACTTGAGAACGTTACCATTCTAGATCTAGTCCACTGTTGAATGGGCAAGCTGAAATGACTGCCATTTTGGAAAATTTCATTTCAGCCAGTTACAGTTAAGACTGGCTAAAAATTAGATGAAATGTTATTTTGATGCCTAAGTCATTCATCCATTCATTCTATTGTTGGAACTCTTAGGTGATACAGTTAAACCCTCAGTATTGTACCAGAGAGTGTCACTTACCGATGTACATATCCCATCAGATGAACGCTGTGAACAGCCAAAATCAGTTCAGCAAGGTAAAACTGAATCATGTTTTCATCTAATTGGTCCTCATATCTATTCAAAAGTGACAGCAAGTCCCCTCCAGGCTGATATTCCATGACCTGTATAGAATGCCAAAGCTATTAATTCTTAATACACACACACAAAAAGGAAATGTCTCAATTAGATCCTCAAATCCAGCCTGACATGTTATAATTACGATGTCTCCACAAAGTAATGAAGATGTGTGAGACGTATTATAAGTCACGTAGAATGAGGTCCCTGCCCTTAGGAAATGGTATCTGTTCCCCAAGAGAATCAATAAAATGAAAGACTAGTGCCAGACCCCATGCACAATGTCTACAAGGCAAGCTCGAAAAGTTGAATTAAATCCTCCCACGTGCCCACCCACCGACACTGACAGGTATCCCCGAGGGTAAGTACACAGCTTGGATGGAAATCCTGGAGGACAACGAACCTCTGCACCCCTTCTGCATTCCCCTCAGCGCCCAGTGGAACACAGCAGGCGTGCAATAAATGTGATACCATCTTTGCCTTTAACCGTCAGTCAGGGTGGAAGGCAATCTGACTCTATTAAATATTTAAACGTGAACATATACTCTTTGGTCTCATAGTCCACTTCTGACTATTTTACAGGAACTTGTAATAGTTTGTAAACAGATAAACAGACTCGCTGCAGCACTGTTTGTAACACAGAAGAAAAAAACCTGGACGTCACCTAACTATCCATCAGTAAGAGACTGCTAAAATGTAATCCACCTAAACAGTGGGCTAAGATGCAGATATCAAAAATGAATGGACTCAATCTATTCACACTGCCATGGAGAGCTGTCCATGGTAATCTATGGAGTGGCATCCTACGCAGGATAAAGCACAGCTCCTTTGTTGTGAATGTAGGGAAAAAACACAAATTATTACATTTGTTAGTATATACACAGGGCGGTTAGTGCCCTGGCTGGTGTTTCTCAGTGGTTAGAGCATTAGCCCACATACCGAAGGGTTGAGGGTTCAATTTCCGATCAAGGACACATACCTGGGTTGCAGATTCAAGCCTTGGCCCTGGTCGGTTGCATGCAGGAGGCAACCAATAAATGTATTTCTCTCATATCAATATCTCTCTCTCTCTCTCTCTCTCTCTCTCTCTCTCTCTCTCTCTCTCTCTCTCTCTTTCTCTCTCTCTCTCTCCCTCAGCCTCTCCTTTCCACCCTATCTAAAACTCAATGGAAAAAATATCCTTGGGTGAGGATTAACAAAACAAACAGAAAAATATTTGATTAGCAAAACACTTCTCCCTCACCAAAGAACCCTCTCAATACAAAGCCCGGCACCAACAAGGCCGTCCACACTGTTCACGTCCTTTCGCTCTGCGAAGTGAATTCTCTCCACCCTCCTCCAAGCTCCTGTTTGCTTTTAGTCCAGAATTAGAAGAAAGCTCTAGTCAAGTCAAACAAGGAGCCTTGGCACATATCCCCAGGGGCCCCAGGCTAGTCAAGTAAAGACTCTGCCCCACACCGAGCCAGCCCCACGCCTGAGGCCCCGAAAGGAATCAGTGACTTGCATGTCCTCCCGGAGGGCTCCACATCACCCTGGAGTCTCCCCCATTCACATGGCATCACAAACATGGCAGATACTCAACCAGAGACTGGACAATTTGAAGAGTAAGGTTCCATCTGATTTGATCTATGAACTAACAAGAACAGCAACACTTAGAAGGGGAGGCAGCTAAAATGTAGACTTCATGTCCCCCAAATTCACAGCAGACATAAGCTACTTGTCCCTGTGCTAAAGGAGCCCACAGGGGCCACCTAGTTGCCTATAGCTCACCCACTCATCTCAACCTGGTTCTCTATAGGCCCTGGTATGTGGGGGAATGAATGCTAATTTTGATGTCTGTTTTACATACATATTACCATCAAAAATGTCTTAAACATCCCCCCAAGATTCACAGATAACACTAGTAGTCACACTTTTAGAATGGAAATGTCTTAAAATAAGAACAATGCATATTTATGACAACACGTAGCAGTTATAAATTTTCTAACCTGGCTCTATTGAAGATGTGAAAAATTGAACAGCTTTTAAGTTTAAGGATGAGAAAGTCAATGCATAGCAGCCACTGACAACTTTTAAGAACTCACAAATTGACCACTATTTAGTACTTAGCAGCTACTCCTGAAGAGTCTATTGTAATAATCAGTAAAACAGTTTAGAAAATAAGAACCATCTCTTAGAAAGGCAAAAAAACATGCATGCTGTTCAAAAAAATAAAATTTCCTGAGCTAGAAATCTCTGCCCAAATTAGATTTGTCTTTTCTACAAGCCAAACAACTTTTTATTTCTTCAAAACCAGGGCTGATTGAGAAGACAAGCAACAAAAATTACAACAGCTGCTAGGCAGCATGCTCCACAACATGAGGCCAAAGAGACATACGAAATTACAAACCTACCTAAATAGACTGGGTACTTATCAAAGAAGCTAATTGAACTCGACCCACCAATATGATTCCAGATTACCATACAAAAATCCCAACTGGGCACCACTAGGAAGACTCAGCTTGGCTATTTATTGAGTAGATTTGGCTATCCCAAGATGTTACCCATGTCCTAACCCTTATCCTACTGGGGTAGCTGTTCATCTGGTCTGAATGGAGCCCATGGGGAAGATGGCGTGGCTGGGGCCAACCCCAGCTTAATCAATCATCTTGCTGTTGAGCTTAGAGATACAATATAGAACCAGGACTCAGACACTTTCAGAAAACACATTTGGGCTTTTAAAAATGGTACCAAGTCAAGAGGCTCCAAAAGCATCATCAAAAGTCAAAAACTAAGAGCCCAAGCCAGTTTGGCTCAGTGGATAGAGCGTCAGTCTGCGGACTGGAAGGTTCCGGGTTCTATTCTGGTCAAGGGCACATACCTCGGTTGCAAGCTGAATCCCCAGCCCTGGTCAGGGCAAGTGCAGGAGGCAACCAGTCCATGTTTCTCTCTGTCTCTCCCCCTCCCTTCCATGCTCTCTAAAAAAATCAATGGAAAAATATCCTCGGGTAAGGATTAACAACAACAAAAAGGAATAAAGATTGACATTCCTAAAAAAAAAAAGTCACAAACTAAGAGTCTTTAAGAGCGGCATCAACAGAACACTATCAACAAATTAAGGCCGAAGTTACCACCCAGGCTGTTCCAGACCGATCATTCACAGCACTTGATTTTACTATTCAGTGGTGCCCAGTGAGATGTTGGTCCCCCCAAAATATGGTTTCTAACCTACTTAGACTGGGAAGTCCTTTGGGCAGGGCTCCTCAAACCTGCCTGCCCACCAGAATCACTTGGGTAGGTAAGCACTATTTTAAAACAGATAAAATATATTCATCCAAATAAATACGTGAGTGCCTACGATAAGCTACTAGGCACTGTTTTAGATATTAGGAAAACAGCTTTCTTCATGGAGCTGGAATTCTAATGGAATGAAAACATTTATTTTTAATTAAGCAGCATGAAAGGATAAAGTATGTCTCTTCCCATCCTAACCATTCAGGATCTTGTTAAAAATGTGGATTCCAGGGACCAACTCGGACTCCATGGATCAAGCTCCATGGGTGGGGCCCAGGGGCCTGCATTTTCGGGCGCTACCCGGTGATTCTGATGCAGCCAGCCCAGCCCTGTACTAGACCCGCTGCCTGGGGCTCCCTACTCCGACCAGTTGAAAAGTTTCCACAGCAAAGGTGCCCTTGTACGAAACTTGGCCTTAATACAACTATCACTTCTGTTGTGTACATGTTTTTTCAATGACTACCTGGAGCCTTTCTGCAAATCAAGACAAGATCACTGACAACAAAGGGCTGGAAAATAACCAGGCTGTCGGCACTGAAGCAACAATCCCCCATCTTTGCAAGGACGAGAGATGTCCCTGCACACACTGAACAGCTGCAGGTCACCCACACGGCGAGTGCCAAGGCACAGTAATCAAAGGCCGGGGAGTGGGAGGAGGAAAGAGCCCTGCAGTGAAATAGCCCTAAATAGTGTGACAACCCTGCGATGGCACAGAAAGCACAGCAGCTGACAGACCAGCCAAGCTCGGAGCTATAATGGACTTGCTCTTTTAAAGCAAAGACATTCAGGCCAACAGAGACAGACCCTTCTGATGACAGCAGCTGCAGATGCTAATTAAAGGGCAAGTCTTATATGCTTCTCTGTTGGTGTTTGCGTCCATACCCCCAAGTACAAAGATGGCAATTCCCATCAGCTGTGTTGCATTTGAAACCAAGAGTGAGTATGCAAGTCAGTGTGTGCACACGTATACACACACACATACCTGCACACTTGCTTACATATGTATGCATATGTAGGGTGTATGACTATTTAATAGTTCTTTAGTACTCTATTCCAATTTGCCTAGGGTGTCGTTAGAGCACACTGTGCTGGCCATCACTTAGAAATACTGTAATATTGTCCTTGAAATGCTTGCACTACAATCAGCAAGACTGAAAGTGCCATGGAAACGTAACGACGCTATTGGCATCACTACCTGCTCTGCCCGGTATTCCTGATCTTTGGCATGAGGGAGCAAGGAAGGGATCCTCTAAGCAGCGTGGGCCCTGGCAGAGACCCTAAATTATTCTTGAAGGGCAAGATGACCAAGAGAAAAAGAGAGGAGGCCTTTTATTTCAGAAACTATGAAACCCAGCCTGATTCATCCATGAATTCAAAAACTCATTGAGCACTGAATCACCCACAGTCTTGGCCAGAAACAGCACACTCAAACTAGGCAGCAGAGGATATGAATTAATGAAAGGGGCTATTTCCGAAGGCATAGGGAGGGTTAAAGGAAATAAACGTGGATGGTGAAACACCTGTGGCTAGCTAACAGCAGGGGAGTGAGTAGGTAACATGCCTGGCCTAAAAGAACCAGAAAAGGGATCTCAGATGTGAATACTAATAAATACTAATACCAATACCAATACCAATACCAATACCAATACCAATACCAATACTAATACTAATACTAATACTAATACTAATACTGAAGGAGGGGAGGAAGACGCAGGAACCAGATGCTAACGATAGCTATACCAGTTGCTATAGGACCTTGGTGCTCAGAATGGGGACCAGCAGCAGCAGCCTCACCTGGGAACTGATTACAAATGCAAATTCTTGGGCCCCGCCCCAGACTGACTGAATTAGAAACTGAGGGTGGTGCCAGGCAAACTGGGACAATGTAACTAAACAGGGACACCTAAGATGGTAAAACTCTAAATTCACTCACTTGAAATATGCCTTGAACACCAGGACACAAAACAACTATGTCAAAGGCATGGAGAACTCAAAGAACCCCCCGAAGGTAACACACTCAGCAACTGAACTGGGGTCCATAAAAGGTATTAAAATCTTATTTCGCCATTGAGAAAATTAAAGCTGAAAAGGCCAATGACTCCGGACAGACCAGATCAGGAACAGTAATGAAACAAGGACCTACATTGGAAGTAACAGCCTCCTTCTGACGGGCAGCTGTCTTCCAAACCCTGGCTCCTGAAGCAGCAGCGCGTGAACACGCTGGCGAGTTTTGAGACAAGCCTGAAAACTGGGTAATCTTACCAGTGAGATCAAAACAGCACATGTCTTTGCTGTCAAAACTATCGCAAGCTGCCACATTTCAGTAAAATAAACAATGAAGTTGTATTCGCTCTCTCCAGACTCCCAACGACAGCACAGGCTGGTGTTCACACAGGCCACAGGTCACTGCCTGGAAACAGCCCACCTCTAAATTGCTCCTACACAGAAAGGAAAGACTGTGTACATAACTGCATGGCTGTGCATTGAAAGAGAAACAGGAAGAATAGAGCAGTAATTCCAAGCAGGATATGAGAACCAGGGTCATGTTAGAAGTGGTTTGGGATGCGACAATATAATGTAATAACAGTCTGGGAGGTGGGTCTAGGGAGCCTGGCTTCAAACCCACTGCTTTCATCTCTGTGGCAGACTACATAACTTGTCCCCCAAATCCATTCTTCCATTGTAGTAAGAATTTTAGCTGGATATAGGCCATGCAGCTAGACAATACAGATGTGTAGTCATGTGACGAAGGCCTGGTCAGCAAAATGTGAGAGGAAATGATGTGCCCCACTTCCATATCATCCTATGTAAAAGACACGTGGCTGCTCTGCCTTGCTCTCCTTTCTCCTACCAGTTGGGGTAAATAAAGGCATGAAATGGCCCCAGTTCAAGCACATCAATGAATACAACATCCTAGGTCCGTGGTCGGCAAACCCCGGCTCGTGAGCCACATGTGGCTCTTTGGCCCCTTCAGTGTGGCTCTTCCACAAAATACCACGCGCAGCGCGCACATACAGTGCAATTGAAACTTCGTGGCCCATGCGCAGAAGTCAGTATTTTGTGGAAGAGTCACACTGACGAGGCCAAAGAGCCGCATGAGGCTCGCGAGCCGCGGTTTGCCAAGCCGCAGTTTGCCGACCACTGTGAGATAGGGGGAGTCACAAGATGGAAGGAAACCGGGTCACTGAAGTATCACAGCTGCTCCACCTGCATGGACTGTATTTTGTGGTCTTTTCATTATAATACCTTAGCCCAGTGGTTCTCAACCTTCTGGCCCTTTAAATACAGTTCCTCATGTTGTGACCCAACCATAAAATTATTTTTGTTGCTACTTCATAACTGTCATGTTGCTACTGTTATGAATCATAATGTATATATCTAATATGCAGGATGGTCTTAGGCGACCCCTGTGAAAGGGTCGTTCGACCACCAAAGGGGTCGCGACCCACAGGTTGAGAACCGCTGCCTTAGCTTATACCTTAACTACCTATACCTCCCTGTATGCACTAGAGGAGAGGGGCACTGGGAATGAACGGGGGGAAGCTGATAAAAGGCCACAGGAGGGAAAGAAGATTCATGGGTTATAGGCTCAGAGCTAAGGCTGCCACAGTATGAAAAACATCAATACAAAACCAGCAAGCTTTAAGAATTTCACAAAGAATGTAGATGTAACAATATTACAAGTGATGAGTTGCAAAACCATGTTTCCTTTGTAAAGATCAGCTCCTTAGTGGAAGGACATTGGCAAAGGCATCTGCTATTCAGAACTGAACAGATTTCATCATGAACCATATTAAAACAGCACTGTTTCCATGGGCCACCTGCCAGAATGCAGGGCTAGCCCTGTTAGATAGAACCAGATGTTACAACGAACTTGCTACAATTTTCTATATACCAGGAATTGTAAGCCACATTCATTAGTATGTAACTACAAATGGGAAATTTTTAACCATCAAAATTCCAAAGGGCCCAAGTTCAATTTCCTTGCATTGCACTCCAAATTTTGAGAATCCCAGTGTCTATCTTAAATTATAAACTTTAGAGTAACAAAACTCATACTGCTAACATATTATTTCCATAACACAATGAGTAAATTTGTATACAAATCAAATTTCTGTGAAATCAATCATGTATTCATCCAATAAATATTTCTTAAGCATTTACTTGGGGAAACTCTACTGAAGCAAGGGAGACATAATCCCTCCCTCCATGAAGGGAGTAGCCTGGTGACGGAGACCAACACCCGCTCAGAAAGAGGAAATACAGGGGTGCAATGAGTCCAGTAGAGAATCTGGCAGGAATTTCTAAAAGAGTAAGTTATATAAGTGTCCAATCACTGGGTTGTGCACCTCTAACTACTATACTGTACCTCAACTCTTATTAAAAAAAGTTTTTTAATTATTTTTTAAAAAAAGAATTTCTAAAAGAAGTAGCATCTGGTCCAAGCCCAGAAACTGAAATCAGAGTAAGCCAGAGAAACAAAGAAAGAGGGAACAGCATGGAGAAAGGTCAGAGCCAAGTTCAAAGAACCAAAGAAAGTTTAGGGTGAATGTCAAGGGAAAGGAAAGAAATGGTAAGCAACAAGGCTGGAGACATATGCAAAAAAAAAAAAAAGGCCATGTAAACCACGTGGAAAGGTCTGGACTTCATCCAGAGGGCAGCAGGGAGTCTTGAAGGGTTTTAACAGCAGGATGGCTTGGCCGCACCGTGCGGAAGACCTGGGGGAAGGGCAAGACAGATGGCAGGGAGAACACTAGGAGGTTAATGCAGTAACGCAGGCAAAAGATGGCGGCTGGAACTCACATGCAGAAGCAGGGCTGGAGAATAGAGATAGCGCTGAGAAATATATCAGAGGTGGAATCCTATAGTGTTTTTTTTTTCATTAATATAAAGTGTTTCATCAATTAAATGCATTTGCATTACCAATGATGTTCAACTGCCAGGGGAGCTTACCATGATTTGCATGTTTCCCCAAACTTCAAAGGTTTGATGATCTCTAAGTGGTCAAACGGTATAATGGAAATTTAGAGCTTTATGATACCAAAGTAGATCTACAATCCCCCGATCTTTCAGCAGAATGCA
The DNA here is from genome assembly GCF_963259705.1 of Myotis daubentonii. Lineage (NCBI taxonomy): Eukaryota > Metazoa > Chordata > Mammalia > Chiroptera > Vespertilionidae > Myotis > Myotis daubentonii. Next base: position 5,662,964 of record NC_081858.1, on the reverse strand, counting down.
TTCCCAGGTTTCAGAAGGGTAAAATGTGCATATACTTTATATTGTGTAACACCCAAGGGTAGGGCCTGGGATAGCACCCTGTAATAAAATACATTCATAATTTTGCAGCAAAATGGATGAATAGTCGCACTAAAGGGAATAAATAAGAGAGTTCAGGTCAGGTTTTGCTGGAGTTCAAGTCAGGCTTTGCTGCCAAATAAGTAACAAAAGAACTTATTCAGAGCTCTGGGTGTTTCAGAATTGCAGATAAGGGATGGTGGATCTGTAATCTCACCTTGATTCCTATACTAAGTTTGGATTTTTATATGAAAACTGTACCCTTAGCAAGCATTTTACTCCAAAGTACCACAGTAATTGAGAAGACAACACAGACAAGGAGATAATTACAAGATGCCATCAGTGATACTCAATTGAGCTACTAAAGAAGGGCATAAAAATGCTGCTGCAACCAGGTATCAATGTGCTGAGGCAACCAGAACTCCAGAAAGCAGCTGTTTTGCGATCATTCCCATCTTGCAAGTTGGCGGGTAGATAACCTGAGAAGATGAGATGGTCCTTAAGCTAAGGATGCCGATGCCAGGGACAAAATCCAGAGAGAAGGCCCACAGCTAAAAGACCCCCAAAAGGAAGCCCCTGCAGCCGGGAGCCATCCTAGCAGAGGAACAGCAGGTATTCCCAATCCATGAGCTATTCCAGGAAGGCTATGTCCAAGCAGAAGTCCACACCAGTTAAGTCCACAAATTAAAAAGAAAGGGTAGGTTCTTACCATTGTGACAAAGGCAACTGGTAAGGATGAAAATGGGGACACCAAAAAAGTTTAAAATTCTCAAAATGCCCAAATATTACTTCCTGAAGATATGCTTTGAAAACTTGAGCCATGAAAAAAATAAATAAATAAAAATCAATGGTCACTCCTAGGTTCCCTCTGGTCATCCCCAATGGCCACCACAGAGACCATTTCCCTGAAGCACCTGAGCAGTGGCTTGCCACGTGTGACGGGACCAGTAGTTGTCATCTGAGTTACACAGAACACTCAGAATTTGTCATCGCCCTACCAAAGCTGACCTCGATAGTGTGACAGTCCTAAACAACGCGTAGTTTTAAGAAGCTGCATGAGATTGGATATCTAGAAGGTGAGCTCTTCAACCCAGAGGAAGAGAAATATGAGCTTACAGAGCAGTGCAAGGCAGACCAGAAAACTGTGGGCTCAGCTTTTGCCAAAAATCAGTGCCTTTCCTAGTTCCAAGATTGCCTGTATTGCCTTGAAAATAAAGCTTATGCTCACAAGCTGGTCTTCTAAATCATTTGCAGAGTTCTAATTAAAATATCCACAAGAACAATAACAAACCAACAAACCCCTGCTGGTTTCAAGGGAATTTCTTTTCTGCAGGCTAATCAAGAAGTCTGCTACCACCCCCAAACATAAGGAACTCTCAGATACAGACACCACAAGGCAATTGTTGCATTTGCAGCAAATATCCTAGGATATCAGTGAACCTGAAAACACATCAAGGTCATTTGTGAACGTCAGGCCTCCGTGCCCCAGGCCTCAAGGAAGAAAAGCTTCCCAGACAATATTCAAGGAAAAGAAGTTTCAGGCCATAAACAAGCAGATGTGGTGCTGGTTTTGAAGGAGCATGTGGCTGGTGCAAGGCCAGTCTCCCAACACAGTCTGTAAGAATGTCCTCGCTTAGGAGGCTAGGGCGGGGGAGGGGGGAGGGGGGGAGGGGGCGGGAGGAGGGCTTCTCTACCGGCATGGGTTCTCAACTAATATGAAACCAAAGTAAATAAACTGTTTACTCCAGGTTGGAAATAAAGGCAGTAACGTCCCCCAAAAGAAGCCCCGTGAAATTTCAAGATAAATAGAAACCCATCGCTCTCTTACATGAGCCTCTAGACAGTTTATATAGTCTTGTTTTGAGGGCTGAATCAGAGACAAAAAGTGTTTCTAGGATACATTTTATTTTTTTACTTTAAGAATTTAAACCCCTGAGAACCTAAACAAGACCCCAAAATGAATTTTAGCATTCTACAACTTATGTTACATGTATATCAGAAATACCTATGGCACCATTCAAAGAATGAGGCAAATCTCTATGTACTAATCTGGAAAGATGTCCATGACAAATCGTTTAAAGGCAAAAAGCAAGGTGAAGAGCAGAGCAGAGAGTAATATATCATTTTTCGTAAGATAAACTATACATATGTGTCATAAATATAGACACAGAAATACTTTTCCCATGAGGCACAGTTAAGAGTCAGAGAAAACATGCATAACCATTAATATTTGTTCTACTAGAAAATGGACTAGAAAGAAAGGAAGAGCATTTTCCCTTCTATGTCATACAGTTCTTTAGTGATTGTATTTTCTTAATAATAATCATGAATTATCTCAATTTTTAAAAATTAAAACTTTTTGCCCAGCTGGAGTGGCTCAGTTGGTTGAGCATCATCCTGTGCATCAAAAGGTTGCCAGTTCGATTCTCGGTCAGAGCATATACCAGGGTTGCAGGTTTGATCCCCCGTCAAGGAGTGTATGGAAGGCAACTGATCAATGTTTCTCTCTATCTATCTATGTATCTCCAAGCATGTCCTCAGGTGAGGATTAAAAAAAAAAATTTAATGATGTTAACTAGACTTATTGTGGTGATCATTTCACAATATATACAAATATCAAAAAGTATTATACATATGAAATATCCTATCTAATAAAAGAGAAACATGGTAATTGGCGTACGACCAATACCCTTTTCATTGGCTAATCAGCGAGATATGCAAATTAACCGTCAGCCAAGATGGCGGCCGGCAGCCAGGCAGCTTGAAACTAACATGAGGCTTGGTTGCTTCAGTGACGGAGGAAACCAACGTTCCCCGCCTGCCGCTGCCTCTGAACTGGCAGTTTAAGAAACATTGTAACAAATATGCCCAACTTCAGCCAGCAGATTCGCAACATTGTAAGCAAAGGCCAGAAACCTACTTTCAGCCGGAGGCCTAAGAGCTGGAGCCAAGCCTCAAGCTAAAGCTGGCCCAGAATTTTAAAAAAAAAAAAAAAAAAAAAGGAAAAAAGGAGCATTTGGGAGTTCAGTCACCCCCAGCCTGAAAACAGCCCTCAGCCCCTCACTCAGACTGGCCAGGCACCCCAGTGGGGACCCCCACCCTGATCCAGGACACCCTTCAGGGCAAACCAGCCGGCCCCACCCGTGCACCAGGCCTCTACCCTATATAGTAAAAGGGTAATATGCCTCCCGGCACTGGGATCAGTGTGACAGGGGGCAGCGCCCAAACCCCCTGATCGCCCTGCGGCTCTGTGTGTGACAGGGTGCGGCGCCCCAACCCCCCCGCCCCCGGCCCTGCTCTGTGTGTGACAGGGGGTTGCTCCACAACCTCCCCATCGACCCTGCCTTGAGTGTGACAGGGGGGAGTGCCCCAACCCCATGATCGGCCCTGCTCTGAGCCCGACCAGGGGCTGCACCTAGGGATTGGGCCTGCCCTCTGCCACCCGGGAGCAGGCCTAAGCCAGCAGGTCGTTATCTCCCGAGGGGTCCCAGACTGTGAGAGGGCACAGGCCAGGCTGAGGGACCCCCCCTTCCCCCCCGAGTGCACAAATTTTTGTTCACTGGGCCTCTAGTAATTATTATATATCAATTATATCTCAATTAAAAAATTAAAGCAAGACTCTATTAAAGGTGATATCAGACTATTCCCAAATAAATAATTTTTCATTATTGACCTTTAAGCCATAGATACACTACCCAACGATAAGTGGGGCTGTTTCTAAATGGGCTAGCCCTTAATCTTTAGGGTAAGAAGAACAGGAAGACACCTGGGAGTCAGAAAAGCAACTGAGTGAATGAGAGGTACCATGGACTGTCTGAGCAAGAACCACATTCATTCTATGACTGTGATATCCAATATCAGAGCACTGGCTACTTGCAGAGAGACACAAATACTCACCAGATAGAGGTTATTTTTGTCCTGAAAGGCATACTGTAAATGGGGGATCCAAGGACTTGTGCTCTGAGATAATATGTTCCGTTCTTCCTCAAAAAATGAAACCTAGAGGAAAAAGAAATCTTTTAGACAATTATAATACAAAGTAAATATGAGGGAGAGAAAAATGCCCTTTTCTCTCTTTAAGCCTAAACTAGTGTCTCTAGTTTAAAAAAAAAATCACTTAGCCCAACATCCCACAAATCTCATCCATTTTCTTACTTTGCTCTCAATTTTTGCCAGATCCGTATATTATCTGTCCAATTATTTTCTTAGTGTCTTTCTTTAAAGTCAACTCACTCTCTTTAAATCTAAGTACTTTCTCTTTCTCGTCACCTCCCCTTCCTGAACTGTTCAGTCTTAAAGCCATGTGGAGCAGAATAAGGTGAGCATCAGTGACGGGTGGTAGAAAGAGAGGCATGGTGGCCCAAGCAGGATGAGGAGGGCTGCAAACATGTGTGGCGAAAGTCCAATATATGGTATCAACAGCCATGCAGGGTGAAGAAGGCATCCACATATAGGGGCGCTCTGAGCCCACCAAAGGGAGGGGCAGCACCAAAGACAGTAGGTTAGATGCACATCCTATTATAATAAAAGCCTAATATGCAAACTGTCCCCTCCACCAGAGTTCAGCTGGGAGTTCGACTGCTTGACCAGTCGCTGTAATGCGCTCTGACCACCAGGGAGCAGATGCTCCAACTGGTAGGTTAGCTTGCTGCAGACGCTGGTGGGCTGCACTGGAAAGTGAGGTGTGAGGTGAGAGTCGTCAGGAAGGTCCCTGGGTTTGGCCCGAGCCCCGAGCGGATGCGGGCGGGGGGGCGGGGGGGGGGGGGGAGCCAGGAGGGACCAGGTAGTGTAGGAGGCTGCTACGTGTGATCCAAGAACTGTGGACTGCACAGACCTCCACAGTCTATGGCGTTCTCACTGTGCAATTTATAATCTTCAGAGCTGCTTCTTTTTATTTGTTAAGTTTCACTAACTACTCCAGGAGAGTGGGTAGCACCATTATGGGGAGACAGGCCAGGACCTGCTCGAGGCCAAGGGGCGGCCTCAGGCTCAGGGACAGCAGCAGAGAGGGGGCAGGGCTGAGTCAGAGAAACCGAGTCCAAAACTTGAAAGGAAGCGGCGAGGGGCAGAGGGTGACAGCTGCACAGGGGCCTAGAAAAGCTGCTGGGTGGGGGCAGCTGAGGAGCCAGGTGCCTCTCCCATGGGACAGGCTCCACATCCCTCCCTCCTCCTCCCTGTGACCTGTCACCCCAGCTCTCCTCTGAGGCCCGCACAGCTCCGCCCTGCCCCATCCCCCCCCCACACACAGCCCTGCCCCTCACAGCCTTTGGGGAGCTCCAAGCCAGGAGCAGAAAGGGGAAGGCTGCAGACAGGAGGTCGCAGGAGGAGGGGGCAGAGCATGGCCCACCAAGTTAGATGGAGGGGAGGGAGGGAGAGACTCTACAGGACTGGGGACAGAGATGGGCAGGGAAGGAAGGCCATGCGGAAGCATCCCCTTGATTGAAGTAGAAATCCTGACCCCATTTTACAGACCCCAGCAGAGTGTGTGTGGGGGGGGGGGGGGGGGGGGAAGGGGGACGCGGACTGGATGGATGGAAAGCAGCGACATTTGATTCATGGCTTTTTATTTTTGTTAATATATTTTTATTGATTTCAGAGAGGAAGGAGAGGGAGAGCGATAGAAACATCAATGATGAGAGATCATCGATCTGCTGCCTCCCGCACGCCCCCAACTGGGGATTGAGCCCACAACCCAGGAATGTGCCCTTGACCGGAATCGAACCCAGGACCCTTCAGTGCGCAGGCCGTGGCTCTATAGACTGAGCCAAACCATCTAAGTTGACCCATGGCCTATTTAAAACTGCTGCAGTAGGCTGAGCAGGGGTCTTACCACGATGGTGTTACCTGATAATGAGGGTGTCTCTCCTAATGTTGGGTAATCAGAACTGCAGCGAAGTAGAGACACACCCATGGAGCCTGCAAAGGGTTCCCATGCACACGATGCAATTTACTTCATGTGGCTGCTGAAAAGGGTGAGCAGAGCCTTGGAAGGACATGAGGTCTCCAAGACCAGGGGCTGGAGGGAAGGTGCGTGCCGAGCATTCCGCTCTATATATATAAAAGCCTAATATGCTAAGTGTCTGACCAACTGGTCAACCAACTGGTAGTTTAGCTTGCTGTTGGGGTCCGGCCGATCGGGACTGGGCGAGACAGGGCCGGGCACGCTGTGGAGCTCTCCTGTGGTTCCTCCCGCAGTCCCTTCCCGGCCACCAGCCCTGATCGGCCCCGATCAGGACTGGGCGAGATGGCCCTGATCAGGCCCAATCGCCAGCCAGGCGGAGTGACCCCTCCCGTGCATGAATTTCGTGCACCAGGCCTCTAGTCTATATATAAAAGCCCAGCGACCGAACGGCAGAACAACTGGTCTATCAGTCTCTATGACGCACACTGACCACCAGGGGCCAGACACTCAATGCAGGAGCTGACCCCTGGTGGTCAGTGCGCTCCCACAGTGGGAGTGCCACTCGGCTGACTGGGATGAGCAGCTGCTCCACAGCGAGAGCAGCTTCTAGCAGGCCCAGGGTGAGGCCAAGTCTCTGCACCTATCAAATACCTGAGACAATCCAGACTCTGGCCTGACCCCACCAGCTGATGCAGGGCCTTTAAAGTGTGTTCTAGAAAGAGCACTAGAAAGAGCACAGGGAGCTGGCATAGGCGGATGGCAAGAGGGGCCATGACTATGGACCTGCCAGGGAGGCTGTCCTGATGGCTGAAGATCCTGGAGCATGGCTGCCCCAAACATCCCCGATGGTGTCACTGACCTGGCATCACACATCAAGGACATTCACCAAGTTGCTTTGGGGTGCAAAGCTCTCCGCCAGGTTCCTCCAGGATACAGAACACACCTTCACCCAAGACATTACCCTGAAATATCAGCTCAGACTAACTTCCTTATTCAGCAGCTGCTCAGAATGCAGGTCCACAGCTGTTCGGCTGACTGGGATAGCCGGCGCGCCCACAGCGGGCCAATCCCTGCAGGCCACGCCCCTCCACCAGTGCACGAATCCATGTTTTACACTAAAAAAACTGTTGCAGGACTGGAGCAGGCAAAGTAACAGTACAAGACCCTGAAAACCTTGTACCAGAAAGCAAGACAGTACTCAAAGGTGGGGATATGTCAAAAGGACGAAAAGCCAATCTAAAGAGATTCTCATGGGCCAACCTGGTGACAATCCTATCCAATAAAAGAGAAACATGGTAATTAGCGTACGACCGCTACCCTTCCCATTGGCTAATCAGGGTGATATGCAAATTAACTGCCAGCCAAGATGGCAGCCAGCAGCCAGGCAGCTTAAACTGAACATGAGGCTTGCTTGCTTCAGTGATGGAGGAAACCAACGTTCCCCGCCTGCCTTGCCGTCCTCTGAGCCTGCAGTTTGAAACATTGTTACAAATATAGAAGCTAAACAAAACCCCAGAAACCAGCTTTCAGCAAGCTGGGATCTCAGAGCTAGAGTTGATACAGAGTTTCGATTATAGAATCTAAACAAACGAGATACCTGCTTTCAGCAGCAGAGACCTCAGAGCTGGAGCCAGGCTAAAGCTGGCCCAGAATAAAAAAAAAAAAAAAAGAAAAAAAGGAGCAGTTGGGAGCTTCAGTCCCAGCCTGAAAACAGCCCTCAGCTCCTCACCCAGACTGGCCAGGCACCCCAATGGGGACCCCACCCTGAAGGGTGTGTGACCAGCTGCAAACAGCCATCATCCCCTCATCCAGGCTGGCCAGGCACCTCAGTGGGGACCCCCACCCTGATCCAGGACACCCTTCAAGGCAAACCAGCCAGCCCCCACCCATGCACCAGGCCTCTATTCTATATAGTAAAAAGGTAATATGCCTCCCAGCACTGGGATCAGCAGAGCCACGAGGCCTCCCGGCACCGGGATCAGCGTGACAGGGGGCAGCGCCCAAACCCCCTGATCTCCCTGCGGCTCTGTGTGTGACAGGGGGCGGGGCCACAACCTCCCTATCGGCCCTGCTCTGTTCCTGACATGGGAAGGCGCCCCAACCCCCTGATCGGCCCTGCTCTGTGCCTGATAGGGGGAGCTCCCCAACCCCCTGATCGCCCTGCGGCTCTGTGTGTGACAGGGTGCGGCGCCCCAACCTCCCCCACCCTACGGGCCCTGCTCTGTGTGTGACGGGGTAGAGCCATAACCTCCCCATCGACCCTGCCCTGAGAGTGAGAGTGGCGGCACCCCAACCCCCTGATCGGCCCTGCTCTGTGGGTGACAGGGGGCGGTGCCCCAACTCCCCTATCGGCCCTACTCTGTGAGTAACAGGGGGGAGCTCCTCAACCCCCTGATGGGCCCTGCTCTGTGAGTGACGGGGGGAGCTCCCCAACCCCCTGATCGGCCCTGCTCTGTGCATGACGGGGGGGGGGGGGGCTCCCCAACCCCCTGATCGACCCTGCTCTGTGCGTGACAGGGAGGAGCTCCCCAACCCCGACTGACCCTGCTCTGTGCGTGACAGGGGGGAGCTCCCCAACCCCCTGATCGGCCCTGCTTTGTGCGTGACAGGGGGCAGCGCCCCAACCCCCTGATTGGCCCTGCTCTGTGCGTGACAGGGGGTGGCGCCACAACCTCCCCATCGACCCTGCCTTGAGTGTGACAGGGGGCGGTGCCCCAACCCACCAACTGGCCCTACCCTGAGCGTGACTGAGGGTGGCATCGCAACCTCCCAATCCGCCCTGCTCTGTGCATGACAGGGGGTGGCGCCCCAACTCCCCAATCGGCCCTGCTCTGAGCCCGACCAGGGGCTGCACCTAGGGATTGGGCCTGCCCTCTGCCACCCGGGAGCAGGCCTAAGCCAGCAGGTCATTATCTCCCGAGGGGTCCCAGACTGCGAGAGGGCACAGGCCGGGCTGAGGGACCCTCCTCCCCACCCCACCCCCACCCCCCGCGAGTGCACAAATTTTTGTGCACCGGGCCTCTCGTTTAAGTATAAAAATCTATAATAAAAGGGTAATATGCTAATTAGACCGGGCATCTTCCAGACGTCCTTCCAGACAAAGCCATGGTGGTGGGGGACAAGGCAGAGGCGATTAGGGGTGATCAGGTCAGTGGGGGACAGCAGTTAGGGGTGACCAGGCCAGCAGGCAGAGGTAGTTAGGGGCAATCAGGCAGGCAGGCAGGCAGGTGAACAGTTAGGAGCCAGCGGTCCCGGATTGCGAGAGGGATGTCCCAGATTGGAGAGGGTGCAGGCCAGGCTGAGAGACCCCCACCCCCCGTGCACGAATGTCATTCACTGGGCCTCTAGTATATAATAACAGTAATGGATCATAACTCACTGACTTAAACAGTTAAATGTAAGTCCATACAGTATAAATGAGTGAGTTGAAAGTTTTATGAGGAATAGCTATTTTGATAGTTTGAAAGTATCTTCCTACAAGATGCTTAGGTAATTACAGTGAAGCAGCTCGGCAGATACCAAAGTGAACATCATCATGAACATGACCAACTGAAATTGAGAGCCACCTGCTGGGATGCAATAAAAAGAACAGAGCATCTCAACTGTGATGTTCCTGCCAAAGATCTCTAACCTGAATCCAAACATGAGTAACATCAGACAAATACAAATTTTACAAAATAACTGGCCTGTAATCTTTAGAATTATCAAGGTCATGAAAGTCCATGAAAAATTAAGGAATTGTTCCAGATTAGAAAAGACTAAAAAGACAGGACAACTAAAGGCCAAGTGTGGTCCTGGACTGGATCCTTTTGTTCCAAAAGACCGTGGGACCACTGTTGACATTTGAATGGGGCCCTGAGGATTAGATGATAACAGTGTATCATTGTTAATTTAAAATAAACTGTCTCTGACCCACTTCTCACAGAGCTCTGGCTGGGTGGACTGGCCACTCCTAGGTGACAGGTCTTGTCTGCAGGATACTACCTCTCCCTACCTCCTCTCTGGCATTTCCCTTCACTCACTCCTGGTACTGGCGTCTCTCTTCTAATGCCCTTAAATTCCAAAGCCTCAGCATGGCTCAGCTAAAGACCCTGCTTTTCTTAAAGTCACCCTCTTAAGGAATGGATGAGCTTTAATATGTGTATGATTTTAGAAACCTCCCACCCATACCTCACAGGGGTCATCCCGAGTCATTCACCTGGAGGAAGGCACACTATCTGAACTGCAGTGTGGGATGTTGGATTACTCTGCCTTTACATGTACTATTTCCATCTACGAGGTAAGCATCGCGAGGTGGGACTACCTCTAATGCCTCTTCCCAAGACCTAGAAACACTCCAAACACAACAGGTGCTCAGGAAGTGTTTATTGGTGACAGATGGTACGTAGGTGCTAGGAGGCCGAGTGAGCATCTTCCACACCTCTCTGCCAGACGATCTGCCACGCCTGCATTGTTCCTTTCTGGGTAGGAACACTGCATTCCTAAACACTGGCTGCATCACTCTTGGACTCGAACAAGCAGTGTCCTGTCCTCCGCTGCTCCTTTGACTGGAGGCCGCACAAAGTCACTGAGGTCCTCAGACTCTAATCCCAACCTCCTCCTTCCAAAAGCCTCAATGATCCCCAGCCATCTCACATATTAAACTGCCATTCCCAAAACTGGTTTAGGGGGAAATGGGGAGTTACCACTTCAGTTTGGGATGTGAAAAAGTTCTAGAAATGGCTGTGGTTACACAACACTGCGAAGGCACTAATACCAATAAATTGTATCTTTAAAATGATAGATTTTATGTTATATATATTTTGCCACAATTTAAAAAAAAAAGGTTCTTGAGGTTTCCCATCAGGATGGGTACCCCATCCTACCCAAACGTCCTCATTTCTTCCCATTCCCCAGTCTATTCTAAACCATTAAGAAAACCTAAAAATACAAACCACATCTGCATATAGCACTCCTGGACTCAGGTCTCCAGAAGGTCACACATGCTGCACCTGGCACATTCTCGTCACTTCTCTCTGCCCAGAACCTGCAGCAGCAAACGTCCCCTGGCTGCCCCTGGCTCACCACATCTCTCCTCACTCCATCATCCAAGGATTTGCTAACTGCTCCCCCTCCTGTGACGCTTTAGCAGTTTTAGCTGGTAAGCACCTGCTTTATATATTTGCATTTTTCCTCTGCTTTCCAAGGTTGTTTTAATTTAAACCCTGAAACCAACAGCCATGGAGCTTCACTTCCTTGTGCAGGCTTCCCACGAGCCAGATACACTACCAGACACATGATGTGCACTCGAATGTCTGTAACGAATAAATTACTCTCTTAACTCCAAGGCTGATGGCCGTCTCTCCAGAAACACAGCAAAGGAATCAATATGTCTGGAGCATCAGGCTTGTTTAAAAGAAAGAAAATACCACAACCATCGAGATACCTTCTGACCTGCTCTCAAACAAGCAACTCCCTAGCCACATAAGGATTTTATTTCATTTCTTTAGAGGCGTGTTTTTTAAAATCAAATATACATGCCCACAGCACAAATATATAAAATGTGCACAAAAGCAAATGCTGACTCACTTCATAATGTGCATATCTCTAAATCCCCAGCTGACAGTCAGGAAAGACCTTAAACTCGTTAATTAAAAGGCCAAGTTGGTTCTGAATAACACACAACTATAAAAACAAGATAAAGAAATCCAGGGGAGTTTGTGAGCCTTCAAAATGAGTCAAGATCAGTTCAAGAAAAAGAGCTAAGGACATGAGAGACCTGTCTGCCCGTGCAACTGTAATTAACGAGAGTCACAGAGGAAAATGTGCTTGATCCCAGGTGTCAACTCAGCAGATTAACATCTCTGCCACCAACATTCTGGCACAGAGAGGGGAAGGGTGTGATGCGAAAACGCTCCTACCTGCTCCTGGGCCAACACGGCCTTCTTCTTCATCACTTTCATAGCATAGATGTCCCCGGTGGCTCTCTCTCTTACCACCTGCACTTCAGCAAAGTGTCCACAACCCACCAGGCTTCTGACTTCAAAGTCCTTCGCAGAAGGCTGGAGCTCCTGCAGCTCAGCGATGGTGTTGGAATCTGCAAACATAGAAGAACGACTCCCAGGTAAATAAAGAGCTTCGAAGACCTGCATCTTTATGAAAGCCAAAAAAGAAAAAGGGTTCTTATGTCCTCCCTCACTGTCAAAAGACATTTAGTCACTTATCATCAGCATGAATAATTATAAAATCAGCACAAAAGTGTTTTTATATGTTAAAATTAAGGGCTCCAGAAATTCCAAAGCACCGTTTCCATGGCAGCTATAATTTGCATCCTGGAGACTTAGAAATAGGGGAAGGAGAACACAGATCAAGCTTTCCTTCCTCCTCTCCAAGGCTGCAGGGCAGTGTTTGGTCAAAAATGCTTGTCCACATTTAGGTCAATTTTACAATGGACACAAGCAACATGACTCCCGTTTCAACCAATGTTGGAGTTGGTTTCCGGACCATTCCATTCTGACAAGTGCTCTGCTCAGTTTTCTCTCAGTAGCCCATTTTATTGCCCATGGATTGTGTCAGTAATAGTAATACCTTCCTTGCCTTAACACATAGCAGTGCTACCAAAAAAAAAACAAAAACAAAAAAAAAACCCACAAAACAAACTTAACATGTCACAGATCTGGAGAGTTGCAGCTGTCTTTTTCTTAATGTATAGTCTTACTCCTTTTCCTAGTGCAATCTTTCTGTTGGTGTCTCAGTTTGCTTGGGCTGCTATAACAAATACTATAGATATTTGTTTAAAGAATAGGCATTTATTTCTCATCATACTGAAGGCTGGGAAATCCAAGATCAAGGTGCTGGCATATTCAGTTCCCAGTGGGGGCCCAATTCCTGGCTTACAGACAGCCACCTCCTCACTACGTCCTCACATGACAAAGAGAAAGGCAGCTCTAGTTTCTCTTTCTCTTCTTATAAGGACACGAATCCCTTCTTGGAAGCCCCATCCTCGTGATCTCATCTCAATCTAAGTACCTCCAAAGGCCCCACCTCCAAATGCCATCCCATGGAGGGTCACAGGCTCACCATAGTAAACTGGGCGGGACATAAACATTCAGTCAGAGATCTTCAATGTGTGAACATGGACTAAACCAGTGGTCGGCAAACTCATTAGTTAACAGAGCCAAATATCAACAGTACTTCTTCAAAATAGACTCGCTCAGGCCGAAAACCGACTTCTGCTCATGGGCCACGAAGTTTCAATCGCACTGTATGTGTGCCCGGATGTGGTATTTTGTGGAAGTGACACACTCAAGGGGCCAAAGAGCTGCATGTGACTCTCGAGCCGCAGTTTGCCGACCATGGGACTAAACAAGTGGATGGCAGGTTTGGAATCTAACACACATCTTTTTTAACGGAGAGAACACTAGGCTGGAGCATCTCTGAACATGCAGCAACTCTAATGACCTGCAAGAATTGGGGGGATCAGCTGTGACTGACTGAAAATTTAATTCAGTTCTGCACCTTATAGGGAACTGCACCGTATACAGGGGTACACTCCAAAGGAAAACACATAATCAAAATTACCCTGGAGAATCCCTCAGACAGGGCCACCTTGAGGACCAAGAGGCTGTCTTGCAATCGCAGAGGGACACTGGCGTCCTCCAGGCACTGGAGCAGATCGCCACTTCCGTAGGTTGGCCACGGACACAATTGGAAGATAGATTTCTAGAGTTACGTTCAGCTCAGCAGATTGTTCAGACCATGACAGGGACTGAGTCCAACAAAAGGAAAAGCCATTTCATACCCACATTCACAGAGTGGCATATTGATGAATTAGCCAATGCGACTGTAACTGCTGCTACCCACCCCCTTTCTTTGCTGCATGGTTGGAATTTAATTCCTTTGTACCAAAGGCACTTATGATGATCTCTGTTGCACTGAGTGTTTTCCCACCACAGACCCACCTCTCACATTAGCCAGTCATCCTGAAAACACCTGCCTTCGGTCCCCTGGGGAATCAGGCAAGAGTGGTAGGTAGATCCCCATGAATTCATCATGACCATTGTAAAAACAAATAAAAAATAAAAATAAAAAAATCTAGAGTGCCTACTCAGAGAAATCCATGCAGAAGCAAAATTGAAAGCTGAGCGGCGTTTTCCTTTTACCCTGACATCACAGTGCCAACCCCATCTTTCTTCCCTGTCCCTTTCCAAGTTTCCTTCAGATCAAGCATTTGAGTTTGAATTATAATTCCCCAAATACGCTGGCTTGCAACTCTCCGGGTTGAACCCGATTTCATTATTGTTCCCACACAAGGCCAATCTCTCTTGATTCCCTGTTAGGCCTTGAGCCCACAATTTGCTTACAGCATTTGTCCAACTTATTAATTTTGGGTCTGTCACTGCCAACCACCAGACATCTCAATCACACAAGCAGGCAAACTGCTTACAGGCAAAACCACCATGATACTCTCAGAATTCTAAGGAATCATTCCAAATCTCAGTATCTTTTTTCAAATGCTTTGGATTGTTAAGGTGAACAGGTGAGACCCTAAGCTCAAGTCTACAATTATTTAAAAAAATAAATCTTCACAATTTCTCTCCAAATTAGCAGCTTCTGCAACTCCAAGACCATATTACCCTTCACCCCTGCACATGGAGTAGCATGGAAGAGCCCAGTGGGTGCTGACTTCTGAAGTGGAGATAAAGACCGGAAGCACTGAAATAGAATCAGTCAAAGGATGATCTTGTCAGATAAACATTTGCACCCAGAAAGCAAAAGCCAACACTGCTGAATGCACTGCTTCTTTTCTGAGACTTAGTAATCCGACATTTCAACTTCTAGGAACTCAAAGTGCTTCACAGAAGCACTAGCACATGTGCTCGCAGAAGATACGTATGAAAATGTGATGAGCACGCTTGTAACAGAAAAATAATTAAAAACAACCGTCCATCAACGGGAAAGTCCACCCACATAAAAGAATATTAGGCCCTTGTTTAAAAGAATGAGGTAACGTTCAACCTCCACTAGAATATATGGGGGGGGAGTTTGTCTGTTTTGGTCACTATTGTAAACCTAGAATGGAATCTGGCACGCAGCAAATGCTCCATAAATATTTGTTGAGTAAATATACTGCTAAGCCAGTGGCAAGACATTATACACATATGTAAACGAAAATACAAACGGAATCACTTTAAAATGGAGCCGGAGCTGCCAAGCCAGAGGAACTGTCTTACACCTCTTCTGTCTCAAATCTTTGGAATGTTAAAACAGAGCAAAACAACATTTGGACTGGGCTTGAGCAACCTTGTGTCCCAAAGAACTGTTTGCCAAAAATAACAAAAAAGCAGTTATTCTGACTACTGGACTGATGACTACTGGACTGACATTTTAAATATGATTTAGAATTCACTTCGCTATGCTATCTGCACCAACAGAAATGCCTTCCTTCTGTTGATGCCATCCACCCCCTTCCCTTCCTCCTAATACCCATTGCTCCTCTTGGAACACTATTTGGGCTTTGCCTGAACCAGTGATTCCCAAATAACTATTCTTATTGATCTCAAATAAACGCTTATGTTTCACTTTCTAATTTAACATATTATTTTTTGTGTGTAAAATTAAACACAAGTAATGTTAGAACATGCATGGAAAGGGCTGATAGATGCTACAGCTAATTGACTGGGGCAGAGGGATTCGTAAAACTACTCTCTTTCCCTTTCGATGTGCTTGAAAATTGCTATAATAAATATTTTATAAGGACAAAAACATTGCAATACTATTAATAGTGGTTATCTCAAGCAGGCAAGATTTTGAGGGATTTTTCTCTTTGATCTTTTATATTTAATTTTGTATTATGTTTACTATTAAGGGGGAAAAACTCCTTCAAGTTATAATTTGTCCACAAGTATTAAAGATTTTACCTATGGTGAATGTAGATGAAAGAGGGTAGAATTTCAGCTACTATCAACTCACCAAGAAATTCCCAACTTTGGCAATTATGAACACTTTTCTATGTTTGTTTTAATATCACTCTTGCTGTTTATTTTTTACACAAATTATGAGACACTATATTTAAGGTTTGGCAACTTATTTTGTTCATTAGCATCATAGTCAGTCAACCAATATTTACTGAGCACCTACTATGTGTCAGACACTGGGGATAGAATATTAATTAAGAAACACCCCTTGACTGGTTTGGTTCAGTGGATAGAGCGTCGGCCTTCAGACTGAAGGGTCCCAGGTTCGATTCCCGTCAAGGGCATGTACCTTGGTTGTGGGCACATCCCCAGTGGGGAGTGTGCAGGAGGCAGCTGAATCGATGTTTCTCTCTCATCGATGTTTCTACCTCTCTATCCCTCTCTTTCTCCCTTCCTCACTGTAAAAAATCAATAAAATATATTTAAAAAAAAAAAAAAAAAAAGAAACAAACAAACAAAAATTCCATCCCTAGTTCCCAGATGCTAGTTCTGCCCTCCCTTGGCCCATACTAGGGTCAACACTTTAGTATATAGGGGTATACTTTGTCTCATTTCCTCCAATAGTTCCCAGAGAAAATCTCTATGACAAGATTCAAGAAACTTAGGCAGTAACAGCTGTTGGATCTTTCTTCCCATGGGAAACTGAAGCTTACATTCTGAAACAGAAACTCAAAAGGGGAGAGGAAAGAAATACTAATGCAATCATCCTTTTTCAATCATAGCCTCTCAACTATACTCTCCAGGAGGCCTCTTCAACAATATGAAACAGTTCCCTGAAAGAGAATTCCATTAGAAGAATCGACATTTCACTAAGCCTAGCCCCCTGATTACAGAATGAGTTGAGAAGAGCCACTGCTTTAAAGTAACCAGAGAGCAGTCTCCAGACTAATGAAGGTGCCTCTGGGTGGCTTGGTAAGTGGTGAATTCGTCTGTCACATAATTTCCCTTCCCTTCCCACTCCCTATTTGAGAATTTAAATATGCAAGAAAATAAGGTGGGAGTTTATTCAAACAAAAGCACAATAATGAGCAAATGCCCCAAGTACATTTTAAAGTTAAAGATATATTAAACATAGGTGAGGTTTATGACTATCATTACTGGGAAACATTTATTGTCTCTATGTACCAGGCATCATGGTAAACCTGATCATTCAATCCCCACACAGCCTAATTAGATATACATTGTCCCCATTTTGCAGATGAGGAAACTGAGGACAAACAAGGTTCACACATAAAATACCTAAAGTTACTATACTGAACATACACTGATTTTTAAAAAAATATATTTTTATTTATTTCAGAGAGGAAGGGAGAGGGAGAGAGAGATAGAAACATCAATGATGAGAGAGAATCATCGATCGGCTGCCTCCTGCAACGCAGGACACCTTCAGTCCACAGGCCAATGCTCTATCCACTGGCGAAACCAGCTAGGGCCCATACACTGATTTTATCTATTCAAAACGCCCAGCTCCTCTGGGTACATAAACATCCCCCATTCCATGAGGTCCTGGTAATCATGGTGCCCTGAACCTCTAGGCACCCAGATGAGGCCAATCACATTGACTGGTCAAGGGGCAGGCAAACGACCCAAAGCAGAGCCGATTAGAATCTTCCCTGCCACTGTATTAATATACATAGTGAAAGATAAACGTCAGGCAGGGTATGAGAGCCAGTCTCTGAAAGTGGTGCCCAGTGACCCATGTCCCCTGGAATTCATGCCCTGTGTAGTTCCTGGCACGTGGAACATGAGCCGCCCTATGACACACTTCAAACAACAGAATGCAGCCAAATAGATCCTAGGCACCTTCCAGGCCGTAGCCCTAAGGAAGCCTAGCCACTTCTACTTCTGTGCTTTTGGAAACCTCGAGCTACCACGTAGGAAGTCCAGACATCGCTGCTAGAGACCGACCATGCAGATCAGGGGTCAGCAAGCTTTTCCTTAAAAAACAAGATGGTAGGAGGAAACCAAGATGGTGGCATAAGTAAACACCAGAGATTGCTGCCTCACACAACCACTTCAAAAAATACAACTAAAAGATGGAACGGACATCACCCAGAACCACAGGAAGGCTGGCTGAGTGGAAATTCCACAACTAGAAGGAAAGAGAAAAGCATACCGAGACTCAGAGGAGGCGCAGGGCGGAAGTAAAATACTAAGGTGCGGAGGTGCATGCGGAGTGAGCTGGCGGCTGAGGACTCAGTTGTCTGTTTCAATCGGGAGGGAGTCTCAGGCTCTGAGCTCCAGTTCCGGGTGAGTCTCTAGGGACCCAGACTCAAACAGGAGAAGCAGGACTGTCTAGCATTGATCGGAACTCGAGGGCAGCTTTCTCTCCGAGGTTTGCAGCGGTTGCTGCGACACTGAGAGGCAGAGCCTCTGGGGACGGAACTGAGAGCAGCCATAACTGCTCGCTCGCCCCCCGCCCCCCGTTGATCCCCTGGGACCTGCCCCGCCCAAGCCTTGCACAGAGGCATTTGCGGGATAGCCTCAGGCAGAGGCTAGATTAGCGCCGCCCTAGAGGACAGAAGTTCTCCCACTGCAGACACAGCTGATTCTCACAGCCAGCTGGCCTGGAGGTCAAATCCCTCCCAGTGTTACCTACAACAATCAAGGCTTAGCTACAACAAGACTGCGCACAAAGACCACAAGGGGGTGCACCAAGAGTGTCTACCTCAGGTAATTAGGACACTTAGCACAGAAAGCCACTCTATCAACGCAGCGAAGCATAAAAAATGTCGAGACAAAGAAACAGGACACAAATGACAGAACTGGAGGAAAGCAGCTGCTGGATATAGAGTTCAAAACCACACTTTTGAGGTCTTTCAAGAGTCTTCTAGAGACTGCCGATAAACTTAATGAGATCTACAAGAAATCTAATGAGACCCTCGATGTTGTGATAAAGGACCAACTAGAAATTAAGCATACACTGACTGAAATAAAGAATATTATACAGACTCCCAACAGCAGACCAGAGGATCTCAAGAATCAAGTCAAAGATTCGAAATGCGAAGAAGCAAAAAACACCCAACCGGAAAAGCAAAATGAAAAAAGAATCCGAAAATACGAAGATAGTGTAAGGAGCCTCTGGGACAGCTTCAAGCGTAACAACATCAGAATTATAGGGGTGCCAGAAGATGAGAGAGAGCAAGATATTGAAAACCTATTTGAAGAAATAATGACAGAAAACTTCCCCTACCTGGTGAAAGAAATAGACTTACAAGTCCAGGAAGCGCACAGAACCCCAAACAAAAGGAATCCAAAGAGGACCACACCAAGACACATCATAATTAAAATGCCAAGAGCAAAAGACAAAGAGAGAATCTTAAAAGCAGCAAGAGAAAGAAACTCAGTTACCTACAAGGGAGTACCCATACGACTGTCAGCTGATTTCTCAACAGAAACTTTGCAGGCCAGAAGGGAGTGGCAAGAAATATTCAAAGTGATGAATACCAAGAACCTACAACCAAGATTACTTTATCCAGCAAAGCTATCATTCAGAATTGAAGGACAGATAAAGAGCTTCACAGATAAGGAAAAGCTAAAGGAGTTCATCACCACCAAACCAGTATTATATGAAATGCTGAAAGGTATCCTTTAAGAGGAAGAAGAAGAAAAAGGTAAAGATACAAATTATGAACAACAAATACGCATCTATCAACAAGTGAATCTAAGAATCAAGTGAATAAATAATCTGGTGATCATAATAGAATCAGGGACATAGAAAGGGAATGGACTGACTATTCTTGGGGGGGAAAGGGGTGTGGGAGATGCGGGAAGAGACTGGACAAAAATCATGCACCTATGGATGAGGACAGTAGGTGGGGAGTGAGGGCGGAGGGTGGGGTGGGAACTGGAAGGAGGGGAGTTATGGGGGAAAAAAAGAGGAACAAACGTAATAATCTGAACAATAAAGATTTAATAAAAAATTAAAAGAACAAGATGGTAAATATTTCAGGCTTTTAGGCTTTGTAGGCCTTTCAAGGTCTCAGTCACCACTACTCAAATGCCACTGTAATGTGAAAGCAGCCACAGACAATGCCTAAACAAATGAGAGTAGCTGTGTTCCAGTAAAACTTTATTTAGAAAACAGGCATCCCAGGCTGTAGTGGGCTGAGCCCCTGAGGGAGGGACCACACAGAGGAGCCGTGGAGAGCATGAAAACCCTGAGACTTCAGGAGAAAAAGGCCCAGTCACCCCAGAGCCCCAGCTGAGCCCAGCCTTCTAGTCAACATGTCAGCGTTGGGCGAGCCTAGGGAGTCCCTGGTGCCTGAAATCTTGGCCAACATCACACAGAGAGGAGGAATCCTCAGCTGAGCCCAGTCAACCCACAGAATCATGAAAGGTAATACAATGATTATCATTGGCGGCCACTTAAGTTTAGGGTAGATAGTTACACTGCAAAGTCATGTAAGGCAGGGTTTCCCAAACTTGGCACAATGGACATTCCCAGCCCGATAATTCCATGTTGTGGAGAGCTGTCCTGTGCACTGTAGACTCTTTAGATGCCAGTAGCAATCGCCCCCTGCCCCCCCACCCCTCCCAGTTTTGATAATCAAAATGTCCCCAGACATTGCCCAGTGTCCCTGTGGGCAAAATCACCACTGGTCGAAAAAGACTAGGGCACCAGCAGCCAACTTCCCCAAGTCAGGCAAAGTCAAGAGCAGGGTGTGGGCAGGGCCAACTTAGGCTCTTAGGCTCTTTTGCTTTCATCAGCCCCTTCCTCCATTAAAAATAAAATAAAAAATTATATATATTTTATGACCACAGTGGCATAATGATGAATATAATCATAACCCAGAACCATTATACATTATTCTATATTCATACTTTCCTTATGACTTTAAAATAAGTTAAGTTAAAATAAATTAAACTTATTAAAATTAAATATTGTGGGACTTAAGCATTGTGCCCACTATGCCTAATGGAGAAGTCCACCCTGAGTGAGTGGAGGACTAGGCCAGAGGACAATATTTAAGTCCCTGGAACCAGCCATGCCTAAAGTTTGACCCACCCTTGGATTTCTCACTTACTGGCCTACGCTAGTTGGAGATGAGTTTCTGTCACTTGCAACCAAGAGGCCTGACTTATCCGGTCTCCCAGCAACAACAGGTGGAACCTGACCTTGAAAAGGGTCCGTCTAAGAGCAGGATTCTTACCCACTGTCAGCAACCACTAACTCGTCTGCCTCTGGCATCCTTCCAGGTTTCTCCAGCGGGACAGTTTTCAAGAAACAGTTCTCCCAACTTACACTTCCGGACGAAGTTGCTCACGTGCTTCATCTTCATCAGAGCAGGCTGGCTGCATTCTTCAAAGAGAACAAAGAGGGCATCTAATATCCCTTCTCGGGAGAGAGGAGACATCTGCTGTTGAGTCATCAAGGGTGGTTTCCCCTAAAAACAGCAAACAGCAGATGGAGACACTGTCAATAATGAAAAGCTTTGATCAATAACATCCATCCACACAGAGTAAATTACAAGCCACCAACTTGACTAACTGCTCACGACACATGCTAACAGCCCGATTCTGTGGCTTCATTCTTTAAAGAGACATCAATTGACAGTCATTAAGTTATCACTTGCACGATTCCATTACTGTGGGTTTCTTCCACCAGCATCCGGGAAGGAAAACTTCACACGAACGCCATTAATTAGAAAAGGCCCTTCTTTCTTAACAGTCTGAGGCTCACGGGAACATTTATTCTGGACCCTGCTGGCCCTGACATGTCTCCATGTCTCTACAACAGGAAACAGTGATTGCCATTTCCTTCACGTGTGCCCAGAAGCTATTAATATAACTTTAGTGTCTTTAATTCACTCAAATAACCTAGAGTGTGATGAATGGAGTGACTACTCTAAAGCTCAATTTATTCCTGATCTAGAGCAACAGTTGCAAACTGGCAGGCTGTATTTAGCCCGCAGACTGTATCTAGCCCACAGACATGTTTTGTTTGGCCTGGAGTGTGTAAAATCATTTGAATTATTATATTGAAAAAAATCAGATTTCACCAAAAAGGTGGGGGGAGGGGAGATTTCTGGCTTCTCTTTAAAACACTGGCAGGTCTAGCCGCATTGCTCCATATCTCTGCCTGCTGACTTTGAGCTGCAGCTGCGTGAGAATGGGCATTCTCCTAGGCTGGTCTCAGTATTGTAATAAAAACAAAGATGAGCGGCAAGGAAACAAACTCGGGTGAGCGGAGTTGGCAGCCTGTTACCTGGAAGAAAAGATTCAGCCTGGAGGCCCGGGCGGCAATGGGCTCAGCGGCACCAGCATCCAGCTGACTCCGTGCTCCATACTTGAACTTCAACATCTCCCTAGGGTGCTGAAGGGAGACAGGAGAAGGTCAGATGTGAGAAGGACGGGCTGAAGGAGCCTGATCTTCCTCAAGGTGTCAGGGATAGGAAGGTGAAGGTCAGCCACCACGCACGCGCCTTGGGACACTCGGTCTGGTGAGCGCGAATACAAACCAGATTTGTGCTCGATCTGAGCAAGCCCTGTGCTCACCGGAGAAGGAAAAGCAGCCCAGGCAGAGGGACCAGCCAGGGCTCAACTGAGGTTCTGAGGCGGGACCGGGCCTTCCCTGACAATGGCAGGGAGACCAGAGGGGCTGGAGCGGAGTGAGAGGCCGGGGTAGCGGGTGATGGGTGGACACCGGGAGCGTGAAGACGCTGCAGAGTTAAGGTCACACAGGCGGCGAGCTGCAGGCGGACTCCACTAGACAGGAGGACGCACGTAACGCCGACAGGAGGCAGGGCAGAGGCCACGGGACCCTTCCTTCTGCCCGGGCACCCTCCGCCCCCAGCAGGCCCTTGGGCTCCCGGGGTAGAGGCGCGCGCACCGCCGGCCTGGCCCTCCGGACCCCGCCCGCCGCCCCGCCGCAGGCCTGGGGGCGGGAGCGCCGCCCTCCCCGCTGCGGGAGGCAAAGTGGGATTGGCGTGGGTGAAGGGTGCCCCTCCGCTGTGTTGCGGAGTGGGGTGCGGGAGAATTGGGCTTCGGGGGACCCAGACTCACGCTCAGAGGACCCCGCCCGTCAGCACTGAGCTCCGCTGCCTAAGCTCCCGCCGTCGCGTTTGAACACAAGGACGGGTGGGCGGGGCCCAACCGTGTTTGGACCAATCAGAGTACCGCTTCCTATGATGGACATCTGCGTATCATCCAGGGCCCGCCCAGTTTCTTAAAGGGACGGAGTAAGTGTAAAGGGGAGCCAATCAAATTGTTCCTTCCTCTGACTGGTGACCAATGGGAATCGGGGAGGGACTAACCCGGCAGGGCCGATCGGGGAAGTTTGAAATTGGCGGTTAAGCTGGATGCCGTGTTCACCGACGCCCAGTGTGTGTCAGGGATCCCGGGGGAGTCGTCGAGGCGGCTTCTCCTGCTTTCATGGCCACCAGCGAGGAGGAAGGCAGCCAGGCCTCCGCCTGGTCTTGTTTCTCGATCTTAGCTGAAGTCGAAGTACTTGTGACTTTGGTAAATCAGCTGGTTCTCTGCCTCAGCTAAGGCAGCCAAAGTTTTGAGTTTGAACTTCCGCCTGCGTCGGTGACAGCGTCTTGGGTCTAATTGTCCTGCAGGGAGTGGGTGCAGGTATGGAGACTGTCTGGAAGGATATTTCAAAATAAAAGGCACTTCACTAAGGAGGAAATCCAAATGTCCAACAAACGTATGATAAGGTGCTCAACCTCATTGATAATCACACACAAAAATAAATAAATAAATAAATAAATAAATAAAGCCACAGTGAGACACAGTAACATGCAGGTGTGTGTGTGAGGGGAGGCGGGGGGTCTGACTGTTTCAAAGAAGGGGAGCTACATGCATGCATACATAGCTGACGAGAGTGTAAATTAGTACGGTCTTGGCACTATTTGCTAAAACTGAATATATGCACAGTCTACAACTCACTCCTGGACATAGATCTTAGAGAAACTCCTCATTGTGTACACCAGGAGACATGTACAAGCATGTGCAAATAGTATTGAGTGGTGTCATGGCAAGAAGACCTGGAAGCTAGCCAAATATCCATCAGCCGTAGAAAGGATCATTTCTTATTGGCACTGTTTTCAAACAGCAATGAAAAGGAATAAGTGCAGCTACACACAATGACATAATGGGTCTCAAAACAATGTTGAAGGAAGGAAACAAAACAATAAAGTATGATTTATTAATATAAACCTCAAAAGCTGACAAAACAGTGTTGTTCAGGGAGGGTAAGACCATAAGAACTCAAAAGGCCAGGCAGTGATGACCTGGAGTTGGGATGGGGGCCTTTCGGGGTGTCTGGGGACCAATAGGATCTGTTTCTTAACCTGGGTGGTAATAAAATGGAGGTTTTATAATTATTCAACTGTGTTTATATATGTTCTATTTGTGTATGTAAAAAAATGTAGGTCCTTTCTGTACTCTTCTAATCCCTACACTAGATAGAACTGGAAATGTGTCATCACATTCACACATGCACCACATATGCATCTATCAATACAAAACCAAAGCTACAGACTTGCTTAATACACTTTTCCCTCCCAAATATAACTGGCTACTCACTCCCGAGACAATATAGTTATTATTATTATCAAGCCCTCCTTACTTTACCACACACTTTATCTCAGTGAATCCTTACCACAACCCCGAGGGGGAGGAACTGCAATCCATACTGTACATATCAAAGTCTAGACGGGTCACGTGACTGATCTTGAGTCATTCAGCTTTAGGCATTGGAGCTGGGTTTGGAACTCTGGGACTATAAGCCTTCAAATCCTTTCCTCTACACAAAATCTGCTTCTCAGAAGACATTAGAAACTCTCCCAGCCCCTGCTTTTGTCCTGTTGCAAGAGCTGACCCAGTCCAGAACAACATACAAAAATAAATGTTTGTAATGGCATGAGAGGCTGAACAATGTTTGTGGATGGTAAGCTGAGAGGAGACACAAAAAAGGGTTGTAGGCAGCTCTTGCCTTGATATAAAGAATCTCAGGCCCTGGTTGGTAGCTCATTGGTTAGAGCATCAGCCCATGGACCAAAGGGTTGAGGGTTCGATTCCTGGTCAAGGGCATGTACCTTGGTGGCAGGTTCCACAGCCCCAATCTATGTGTCTCTCTCACTTCGATGTCTCTCCCCGCCCCACCCCCCCACCCCCCCCGCTTTAAATATCCTCTGATGAGGATTTTAAAAAAAAAAGACTCTCAGAAAAGCTGTGAATATGGAGCTAGTCATATTCACAAAATATGGTTCTGCTGATTTTTCTAGCCCAGCAAACTTAGTTTCCAGGTGTCTCAAACAGAAGTCTTTACCGGAATCTTAAGTCTTATTCTTCCTAAATTAGAATGTGCTGTTAAACAACACCCTTTTGCATTGCCCTGAATCCTCCTTTGATATCCGACTAACGTCCCAGTAGAACAATGACTGGCCCCTGCGAATCCTTTGTGAAACAAGATAGGAAATAAAGCAAAATGAAGAAAGAAACATAAAGCAAAAGCCACATTAACTCTGCCACTTTTATTTCGGGGTAGTCACTGCACAGAACGCATAGAAGGAAAGAGAGTGACGAGGACAACAGTGGCTGTGCCAATCCTAAAAGCTAAGCACTGCCCAATGGGAGGAACTGTCATTAGAACTAGACTGTTAGGAAGCTGGGCGTTTGTTCTTGAACAAAATGAGGCAATGACCGCTTCAGTGCTGAACATGAATCCATGATGATCGCTGTGACGGGGATTCTGGAAGAAGATCACCAGCACTGAGTCATAATGAAGGACATTGTGATGTTCTTGCATTTAATCACCATTTATTCATTTATTTTTAAAAAATTATTATGCCAAGCACTGCGGGCACCAAAATGAAAAGAACTCCCACCTTGCCTGTTCTTGAGAAGCCAAGTGCGGTGGAGAAGTGGGGCTGTAAGCAAACAATAGTGAATCACGGTGCTGAGTGCCTGTGGCAAGGGAGGCGACAGAGGGCTATGGCAGCCAAAGGGAGGAAGGGCAGGCGGAATGTGACAGCAAATGCCCGAAACTTTAAATGAATGTGACCGCCCTCGGAACATTCACCTGGGAGACAAAGCGAGCAGAGATGAGCCAATGCACCTTAAAGAGACAGGAGACTTGACGACAAGATTCAAACTAGATGGAGTGGAACATTAAGCACTGTACATACCATCCTCCCAAAGGGGGAGAAAAGGAGTCTGAGAAGCTAGCCACAAAGAGGCAAAGCGATTCTGGTCCCTTTGGTAAGAAAGAGTTCCTCGAGCTATTTTAGCTGCAGGTAAGTTCTAAATAATAAAAATAACTGCCCCTAGCTGAGTGCTCACTACGAGGGAGCCATAGCCCAGGCATCACTTGTTCCCAAAAATGTGTTCCCACCACTGGTGTGAGAAATACCTTCAGGTCACGTTTGTTAAATTTTACCCCGTGCCTGGGAAAACTGTAGCTAGTCCATCAAACCAGGTGTTTCACAGCTTGTATCACTTGGAGTAAGGCTAAAGGAGGTACTTAAGCAGAAAATGCACACTAGCCAGTTTGGCTTAGTGGATAGAGCATCGGCCTGTGGACTAAAGGGTCCCAGGTTTGATTCCGGTCAAAGGCACGCACCTCGGTTACAGGCTTCCTCCTGTGTCACCCGAGACAACATCAATGTTTTTCTCTCTGTGTGTCTCTTCCCTTCCATCCTCGCTTAAGAAAGAAGAAAATGAGTGAATAAAGAAAATGTTAAGTCAATAGTGGTATAAGTGGCCCATGAATATAGCTTATTTAAAATCGTGAAATTTGGAAAACACACATCATTTAACCTTTGAGTCTAAATTTATGCATAGTTACTGTGGCATTAAGAGCTAAGAGATGTGAAATGCTTTGTAAAATCTAAAGCCAGCAAACCACAGACTAGGGAAAAATATTTGTAAGTCTGATATCTGATAAGGGTCTCATAACCAGAATGTATAAAGAATTTTCACTCAACAGTAAAAAAAGACAAATAACCCAACTTTAAAATATACAAAAGATGTGAATAGACAGTTCTCCAAAGAAGATATGCAAATATGGTCAATAAGCGCATTAAAAGATGCTCAACATCATGAGTCACTGGGAAAGTATAAATCAAAACCACAATGGGATACCACTCCATACTCACTAGGATGGCTATAATAAATAAAAATAAAAACATACAATGCCAAGTGCAGCTGAAAACATGCAAAAAAAATTGAACCCTCCTACATTGCTGGTGAGAATGTAAAATTATGGAGTTTGGCAGTTCCTCAAAAAGTTAAACATAGAATCTATGCCCCAACAACTTCACTTCTAGGTATATACCCAAGAGAAATTAAAACATATCCACATAAAAACCTCTACACAAATGTTCCTCACAGCATTTGGCATTCACTGTAGCCCAAAGTAGAAACTAACAAATAAATAGGTAAACAAAGATGGTCTATTCAAGTAATGGAATATTATTCCACCATAAATAGGAATGAACCACTGACACAGGCCACCACATGGATGAATCTCAAAAATATTTTGCTCAGTGAAAGAATCCAGATGCAAAAGGCCACATATTACATGATTCCATTTACATAAAATGTCTAGAATAAGTAAATCCATGGAGACAGAAGGCAGAGTAAGTGCCAGGGGCTAGGAAGATGGAGGAATGAGGAGTGACTACTAATGAGTGTGGAGTTTCTTTTTGGAGGTGATTAAAATGTTCTAGAATTAGATAGCAATGTTGGTAGTTACACAACTTTGTGAATATACTAAAAACTACTGGACTGTACAATGAAAGTGTGAACTTTATGGTATGTGAATGATATCTCAATTTTTAACATAAAAAGATTAAAATCCTACATAATAAAGAGCTAATATGCTAATTAGACGGAACAGCCGAAGGACCTTCTGCATGTCCTTCCAGACGACCTGCCGAACGAAGCCAGGGCTTTGAGGGGCTGTGAGGGCCAACCCCCTTGCATGAATTTTGTGCATCGGGCCTCTAGTGAGTATATACATGTGAAACATGGTTATAACACAGGGTTTCTCATCCTGGACACTGTTGACATTTTGGTCCAGATAATTCTTTGTTATGGAGGCACTGTCCTGTTCATTGTAGGAGATTTAGCAGTATCCCTGGCCTCCACCCACTAGCACACACCCCTAGTCATGACAATAAAAAATGTCTCCAGCCCTAGCTGGTTTGGCTCAGTGGACAGCGCGTCGGCCTGCAGCCTGAAAGGTCCTGGGTTCCATTCCAGTCAAAAGCACATACCTGGGTTGTGGGCTCGATCCCCAGGAGGGGACGTGCAGGAGGTAGCCGATCAATGATTCTCTCTCATTATTGATGTTTTTATCTCTCTCACCCTCTCCCTTCCTCTCTGAAATCAATAAAAATATACGGAAAAAAATGTCTCCAAACATTGCCAAGCGCCACCCTGGAAGGAAGTGTGGGGAGGGCAAAATCCCCCTTGATTGAGAACTGTTGTGACTATAGGATGTGAAGATTCCCAACAAATACATTAAATATACGCTATTTAAACCACAGAGCTCACAAATAAACCAAGATATATTTTACAGATTTAAAGATTATAAAAATTTTAACTGTTATAACTTTCATTTTAACACCTAATGGTGTCAATGTTTTATCCAAGTTTGAATGAATCATTTCCTATCTATGTTTTTTTTCTTCTTTGACCCTAGACAAAGCTTCCAACAAGGAAAAATAAATTTTTAAAACACAATTAAATGACAATTAGCTTTCCTGCCATTTGATTCTAGACAATCACTCTATGATGCTTGGGCATGTCAGTTAGCCATGTTTCTTTAAAGGTATATGCTTTAAAACCGTAGAGATTTGTTGTGTGTTTTTTTAATATATTTTATTGTTTTGTTTTTTTTTACAGAGAGGAAGGGAGAGGAATAGAGAGTTAGAAACATCGATCAGCTGCCTCCTGCACACTCCCTACTGGGGATGTGCCTGCAACCAAGGTACATGCCCTTGACTGTAATCGAACCTGGGACCCTTGAGTCTGCAGGCTGACGCTCTATCCACTGAGCCAAACTGGTTAGGGCTAACCTTAGAGGTTTAATACCTCTGCCTTCAGCCCACTAACTTCAGGAGTATTTTATTCAGGAGTAAAATGCAAGAAATTCAGGCACCTGACTCACATCAAATGTTCTCTAAGGACAACTAGAAAATAAAAAAGTCATCAAATCCCTACAGTGTTTAAGAAAATGAAATAAAAGCCAGAGATGGGAAGAAAACATTTCCAAACGATACATCTGATAAAGGGCTGTTACTCAAAATATACTGCGCCCCCCCCCAAAAAAAAACTCTTGAAAGTTAACAATAAGAGAACAAACAACCTGATTTAAAAATAAGTCAAAAACCTTGACACCTCCCCATAGAAAATAGACAGGTGACAAATAAGCACATGAAAAGATGCTCCACATCCTATGTCCTTAGGGAAATGCAAATTAAAACAACAGGAGAAACCAAGATGGCAGCATAAGTTAACGCTGGAGATTGCTGCCTCGAACAACCACTTCAAAAAACAACTAAACGACGGAACGGACATCATCCAGAACCACAGGAAGGCTGGCTGAGTGGAAATTCTACAACGAGGAGGAAAGAGAATATCATACCCAGACTCAGAGGAGGCGCAGTGCTGAAGTGAAATACTCAGGCGCGGAGTGGGCTGGAGGCGGAGGGCGCGGTTGTTGTTTTCAATCGGGAGGGAGTTTCAGACTCTGAGCTCCAGATCCGGGCAAGTCCCTAGGGACCCAGACTCAAACGGGAGAAGCGGGACTGTCTGGCTTCGGTCGGAACTCCAAGGAAGCTTTCTCTCCGAGGTTTGCAGCAGTTGCTGGGACTCTGTGAGGCAGAGCCCCTAGGGACAAAACTGAGAGCAGCCATAACTGCTCTCTCCGGCCCGCCCTGTAGATCCCCGGGGACCCGCCCCGCCCAAGCCCTGCACAGAGCCATTTGCCGGATAGCCTCAGGCAAACGCTAGATTAGCACCGCCCTAGAGATCCAGCACAGAAGCTCTCCCACTGCAGACCCAGCGGACTCTCATAGCCAGTTAGCCTGGAGGTCAAATCACCCCCGGTATTGCCGACAACAATCAAGGCTTAACTACAACAAGACTGCGCACAAAGACCACTAGGGGGTGCACCAAGAAAGCATAAAAAATGCGGAGACAAAGAAATAGGACAAAACTGTCAATGGAGGATATTGAGTTCAGAACCACACTTTTAAGGTCTCTTAAGAACTGTCTAGAAGCCGTCGATAAATATAGTGAGATCCTCAAGAAATCTAATGAGACCCTCAATGTTATGATAAAGAACCAACTAGAAATTAAGCATACAGGGACTAAAATAACGAATACTATACAGACTCCCAACAGCAGACCAGAGGAGCGCAAGAATCAAGGCAAAGATTTGAAATGCGAAGAAGCAAAAAACACCCAACCGGAAAAGCAAAATGAAAAAAGAATCCGAAAATACGAAGATAGTGTAAGGAGCCTCTGGGACAGCTTCAAGTGTACCAACATCAGAATTATAGGGGTGCCAGAAGATGAAAGAGAGCAAGATATTGAAAACCTATTTGAAGAAATAATGACAGAAAACTTCCCCCACCTGGTGAAGTCCAGGAAGCGCAGAGAACCCCAAACAAAAGGAATCCAAAGAGGACCACACCAAGGCACATCATAATTAAAATGCCAAGAGCAAAAGACAAAGAGAGAATCTTAAAAGCAGCAAGAGAAAGAAACCCAGTTACCTACAAGGGAATACCCATACGACTGTCAGCTGATTTCTCAACAGAAACTTTGCAGGCCAGAAGGGAGTGGCAAGAAATATTCAAAGTGATGAATACCAAGAACCTACAACCAAGATTACTTTATCCAGAAAAGCTATCATTCAGAACTGAAGGTCAGATAAAGAGCTTCACAGATAAGGAAAAGCTAAAGGAGTTCATCACCACCAAACCAGTATTATATGAAATGCTGAAAGGTATCCTTTAAGAAGAGGAAGAAGAAGAAAAAGGTAAAGATACATATTATGAACAACAAACATGCATCTATCAACAAGTGAATCTGAAAATCAAGGGAATAAATAATCTGGTGATTATAATAGAATCAGGGACATAGAAAGGGAATGGACTAACTATTCTTGGGGGGCAAAGGGGTGTGGGAGATGCGGGAAGAGACTGGACAAAAATCGTGCACCTATGGATGAGGACAGTGGGTGGGGAGTGAGGGCGGAGGGTGGGGCGGGAACTGGAAGGAGGGGAGTTATGGGGGGAAAAAAGAGGAACAAATGTAATAATCTGAACAATAAAGATTTAATTAAAAAAAATTAAAACAACAAGGAAATACCACTATGTCCCTATTCCAAGGACCCAAATCAGGAAAACCGACAATACCAAGTGCGGGTGAAGATGTGGAGCACAGGAATGCTTGTTCACTGCTGGTGTGAATGGAAAGTGGTGCAGCCACTTTGGAAGCTTCTAAACCAACAGGCACCATACAGCCCAGCAATCACACTCCTTGGTATTTAAGGAGCTGAAAACGTGTGTCCGCGCAAAAACCTGCCTATGCCCACCCACACTTTAGCTCAGGGGTGGGCAAACTTTTTGACTCGAGGGCCACAATGGGCTCTTAAACTGGACCGGAGGGCCGGAACAAAAGCATGGATGGAGTGTTTGTGTGAACTAATATAAATTCAAAGTAAACATCATTCCATAAAAGGGTACGGTCTTTTTTTTTTTTAGTTTTATTCATTTCAAACGGGCCGGATCCGGCCCGCGGGCCGTAGTTTGCCCACGGCTGCTTTAGCTGCATAAACGCAAGGGTCATGCCCATCTGGCTCCCGGTAACAGTCTTCAGTGTCTTGCACGGTGTCTGGACCTTGGTAGGCCCTCGGGACATTGATAGTCTCTGAATTAACGCACCCGTGAGTTCAGTAAAGTGCTAGAATCTAAAGTTCAGTTGAAAAGCCACTCTAGTTTACGTTTTACTTTGGAAAACGCCACCCCTTCTGCCGTGTAAGATCACATATTCACAGGACCTGAGCATTACGACATGCACTTCTTTGGGGGGCCACTCCTGGGCCTCCCACAACCAGGAAGGTGGAAGAAGGCGGCGTGCAGGCAAGAATAGTAGGAGATAGGGTGAAAGATACTTTTTCTAATGACTGAAAGCTCGTTCGTTAAGAAGAGAATTGTCTTTGCAATCGCATTCTTTAACACTACCTGGCTTGGCCTTTTCTCGCTGTAAATAATAGGGGGTTGCACTTTCCTACTCTTTCTGCTGTCGGACAGCCTTCGTCATGCTCTCTTTATTTCTCAGCTTCTAATAAAGTTAAAACACTTGGTGAGACTGCAGGATACAGTATTCTAGTTTCCATATGTGGGTGTTGAGAGAGACTGTCCGAGCCCAAAAAGGCAAACCTAGCTGGGAGGACTTTGGGAAGAAAGAAAACTCAAAACACGGGGTGGGTAGGAAAAGATGAGTTCGGTTGCTCGTTAGCATCACTTTGCAGGAAAGCCTGAGATCGCTGTTTAGGGGCTTATACATATTGGGAAAGACGCTGTCCAGCCTGACATAGCTCTTTTTCTCATTTTTAAAAATTTTTATTTATTGATGAGAGAGAGAGAGAGAGAGAGAGAGAGAGAGAGAGAGTGAGAGAGAGAGAGAGTGAGACAGATCTGTTGTTCCACATATTTATGCACTCATGGGTTGATTCTTGTATGTGCCCTGACCAGAGATCAAACAACCTTGGTGTTTCTGGACATCGCTCTAATCAATCAACTGACCTACGCAGCCAGGACTCGTTTATTTTTTAATTATGGTTAAAATACAACTAACATCACACTTACCGTTTTAGCCATTATTAAGTGTACAGTTCAGGTATTAAGGATATTCATATTCTTGTGCAACTACCACCACCATCCACCTCCATAGCTCTTTCGTCTTGCAAAACTGGAACTCTGTACACGTGACATAATGACTCTCCGTCCCTGTCCCAAGCCCCTGTTAACCTCTTCTCTTCCCTGTCTCTCTGAATCTGTACCAGGTACCTCGTATAAGTGGAATCATATAATATTTATCCTTTTGTGTCTGGTTTATGGCACAAAATTGGAATAATGTTTCCAAGATTCCTCCACATTGTAGCATGTACCAGAACTTCACTCCTTGTTATGACTGGGTCATATTACATTGTGTAGACAGACTGCATTTTGTGTAACTATTCAACCGCTGATGGACGCTTGGGTGGTCTCCACCTCTTGGCTATTGTGAATAACGCTACTGTGAGCACAGGCATACAAGTATCTGTTTGCGTGCCCGCTTTCAATTCTTTCGTGTGGATACCTAGAGGTGGAATTGCTGGATGATTTAGTGCCACATTTACTAGTAGCTTTTAGAAGCACGGCCCAACTGTTTTCCACAGCAGCGACACCATTGTACATTCCCACCGGCAATGCATCGGGGCTCCAATTGCTCCACGTCTTCACCAACACTCGTTATTTTCTGCGTTTTTTAAAAATTATTATTATGGTCATCTTAATGGGTATGAAGTGTTTTCACATTGCGCCTACTTATTTCTACGTTCCTTGTTTAGCACTAGAAATATTTCACATGTGAAATGCAGACAGTTCTCCACTCCGCACTGTCTAATGAGCACCTACATGTCACCTCCAACAGCCGTTCGGCTCCCGCCTTCAAAATTCCTCCCATGGGGCTTCCTTAGACTAGTAGTTAAAGCACCGGGACTGCCATGGCTCGCTAGGCGTTTTGCCTCACCGGAGCGGAAGCGCTCTCTAGTGGCCGAGCAGGAAAACTGCAGGTGTCGCCCCCTCTTGCACTTGTACCCGTCCTGCAAAGTCCTTGGTTATAGTCTACTTACCTGGTGATGCCCATCTGGTCGTGCCTCGAAAGGCAAAGTCCGAGTCAAGTTCAGCCAGGGGTGCCTTTACAAAGGTTATGTAAATGGGCTTTCTCCCTGAATGACAACGCCTTCTCCAGTGTCCTCTTAATTGCACCCCTTTCTAAAACAGGAATAACAGACGTGCAGCTGACAGTTTAAATGCAACTGGTTCGTCTGGGCCCGGCTCTCCCCGGCAGGCTCCGCCCTTCGGGACTGGCTGGGCTATTCCGGGCCAGGTTGGTATCTCAGAGGCTTGGCGCGGGTCTTCGGAACTAGTGTCAGCCCTCTGGGACTAGATTCGGCTCTGAGACCTTGGCTGGGCCAACCCGGGCTAAGTCCACTACAATCAGATTGAGCCGAGCCATGGGGAAGCCCGGGTCTCCATACGATGGCCTTAGAGCAGCGATTCTCAACCTGTGGGTCGCGACCCCTTTGGGGGTGGAACGACCCTTTCACAGGGGTCTCCTAAGACCATTGGAAAGCACATATATAATTACATACTGTTTTTGTGATTAATCACTATCACAATTATGTTCAATTTGTAACAATGAAAATACATCCTGCATATCAGATATTTACATTATGATTCATAACAATAGCAAAATTACAGTTATGAAGTAGCAACGAAAATAATTTTATGGTTGGGGGTCACCACAACATGAGGAACTGTATTAAAGGGTCGAGGCATTAGGAAGGTTGAGAACCACTGCCTTAAAGGAAAGGACCCATAAGTGAGTACGTGTGGCCTGGGAGCCCAAGGTTGAAAGGGCTGCTGACTCTCCAGGGGGAGGTGCCTGTGGAAATCACGGGGACACACTGAGGCTGGCTCCCTGGGGCCTGTGGGAGAGAGGGGATTGCTTAGGGGTAAGCTGGGCTCCTGGGGTAGGCGCCTCCCTTTGGGACTAGGCTCCGCCCTTCAGGTCTGGGCTAATCACTTTGGAAAGTCCCAACTCATTTCTGAATCCTGCAGGTTGACCCCTGAGGTCAACATTGGCAGAGGAGAGTTGAGTTTATGAGTGGCCAGAGACATAAAATAAATGAGTTTCTGAGCTTTATGTGGGCTGTAAGAGCCCCAAGACGCTCACTCTGTCTGATCTCGCCTACATGTTCAAATTTAGAGACTCATCCACAGGAATGATTTTCAATAACTAACAATGAGGATGTCCAGTCAATCGGCAAATGTATTGAGTTTTTGCTTGTGCGGGGCTACTAATAGGTTTTATTGGAGGATCCGGGCATATGTTTTCATTAACTGAAGGGGCTCAAGGAGGATCTGTAAAAAGCCCTTACTGCCAAGAGAGCTGCAGAGCTTCCTTTGGGAGTTAGGTCCTTCTCAATAGCACGTGGCCTGACGTTCCCCACCCATGCTCCCCTGAAAAGGAGTAAGTTATGCTCATAAGAGATTGGTTGCCAATGAGGATGTTTTGGTCGAAGCCCAGCTCCAGGCGGCTTAAACAATGCAGAGAATGCGCTATCTATTCGCTCACGTAACTGAAAGTCTGTAGGTATCTCCTCCGGGTAAGGCTTGATCTCGTGGCTTGCAGGTCCCCACGCACATCCTTTCTTTCCGGCCTCCATCCTAACTTCTATCGTGTCGGCACCCTCTCCAGAGCTTACCAAGTGGTCCTGTGGCTGCTCCACATCTTCGCGCTGCACCATCCAAGGGAAGAAAGACTATCTTCTGAAATCTCTCACACGAGACCTGGAATTCACTTTCTCTTGTTGACCTGAATCCAGCCATTTGATGATCCTTGAACCATCTGTGGCCAGGAGACAAGAACCGGGAACCAGATGGCCTCAACAACACATTGCTCCCTTTTAAAATTATTAAATATATTCTTACTGATTTCACAGAAGAAGGGAGAGGGAGAGATAGGGACATCAGTGGTGAGAGAGAATCATCGATTGGCGCCTCCTGCACGCCCCACACTGAGGATCGAGCCCACAACCCGGGCATGTGCCCTGACTGGGAATCAAACCGTGACCTCCTGGTTCAGAGGTCAACACTCAACCACTGAGCCACCCCAGCCAGGCAGCACGGTCCTCTCTGAAGGCGAGGTCCTTGAAAACGGCTCCACTAGGGGAATGGTGGGAAGAATGTACATTCCAAGGATAGGGGAGGGGATGAGGAGATTCCAATTGTGCAGGGCCCGCTCGCTGGTCAGCTGGCAGTCACGTCCTCTCAACGTCCTCCTCCAGCAAACACCACGTCATCCAAGATGCTTATTCTAAGTGCCCGATTGCCGACAATACTGTCAGCTCACCACTCTGAGTTGTATAACCTGACTTCAGAGAGTCTATCTTTGACGTTGACACTTGCAAGATATCCAGCCTTGAGCAGCTCCCTGCAATTTCTGTGCCTTATTTTTATCCCATGAACTGAGGGGGAACGTGGTATATTATTTCACAAGAGGAAATGCAAAGCAGCCCATAGACTTCAAGGATTGCAGCCAGGCCATCTGCCCCACTGATTAACAGGAAGCCACTGAATGATAAGTCAGCCAATTCCAACTCTGCCCACTCAAGACAATTTCAGGACCTTAATAATCATCGTGACTTGCACAGAATAGAAACGCATGACTTGACTTGCTAAGCGGTTTCCCACTGACAGCAGTCAAGATAAGAATGAGTTTTCATCCTTCCCAACACACACACACACACACACACACCAACATGTAAGTTCAGATTCCAGAGAGAAAACTGCCTATTAACTACAGTAAACATTCAATTACACTGTTGGGGGACTGGTTAACCAGTTTAAGAATGTCCCAAACCAGTACCCTGACTACAAAGCAGAATCACCCAGGGAGGTTCTATAAAATACAATGCCTGCGCCACACCCTCAGAGATTCTTGTTCAAGAGGTTTGGGGGCGGGGCAGGGGGGGCGGTCTTAGTAATCTGTACATTTTATTTATTTTATTTTTTAAATATTTTATTGATTTTTTACAGAGAGGAAGGGAGAGGGATAGAGAGATAGAAACATCGATGAGAGAGAAACATTGATCAGCTGCCTCCTGCACACTCCCTACTGAGGATGTGCCCGCAACCAAGGTACATGCCCTTGACCGGAATTGAACCTGAGACCCTTGAGTCTACAGGCCGAAGCTCTGTCCACTGGGCCAAACCAGTTAGGGCTAATCTGTACATTTTAAAGTCTCCAGGTGATTCCAATGTGCAACCAGATCTGAAAACCACTGACCTAAACCAATAGTTCCCAAAGTTGAACATGCGTGGGAATCACTTGGGGGAAATTCTTAAGCATGTAGGGCCCTGATTCCTACCCAGAGACTCTAACTGGGCGGGTTTAGGGGCGGGGCCCTGGAATCGGCAGGAACTCTGATGCCTCCTCCCTCAGGTATTTCTTTTTATTAATTAAATCTTTATTGTTCAGATTATTACATTTGTTCCTCTTTTTCCCCCCCATAACTCCCCTCCACCCAGTTCCCACCCCACCCTCCTCCCTCACTTCCCCCCACCACTGTCCTCATCCATAGGTGCACGATTTTTGTCCAGTCTCTTCCCGCATCCCCCTCACCCCTTTCCCCCACAAGAATAGTCAGTCCACTCCCTTTCTATGCCCCGATTCTATTATAATCACCAGTTCATTCTGTTCGTCAGATTATTCACTTGATTTTCAGATTCATTTGTTGATAGATGTGTATTTGTTGTTCATAATTTGTATCTTTACCTTTTTCTTCTTCCTCTTCTTAAAGGATACCTTTCAGCATTTCATATAATACTGGTTTGGTGGTGATGAACTCCTTTAGCTTTTTCTTATCTGTGAAGCTCTTTATCTGACCTTCAATTCTGAATGATAGCTTTGCTGGATAAAGTAATCTTGGTTGTAGATTCTTGGCATTCATCACATTGAATATTTCTTGCCACTCCTTTCTGGCCTGCAAAGTTTCTGTTGAGAAGTCAGCTGACAGTCGTATGGGTACTCCCTTGTCTGTAATTGACTGTCTTTCTCTTGCTGCTTTTAAGATTCTCTTTTTGTCTTTTGCTCTGGCATTTTAATTATGATGTGTCTTGGTGTGGTCCTCTTTGGATTCCTTTTGTTTGGGGTTCTCTGCACTTCCTGGACTTGTAAGTCTATTTCTTTCACCAGGTAGGGGAAGTTTTCTGTCATTATTTCTTCAAATAGGTTTTCAATATCTTGCTCTCTCTCTTCTTCTGGCACCCCTATAATTCTGATGTTGGTACGCTTGAAGCTGTCCCAGAGGCTCCTTACACTATCTTCGTATTTTTGGATTCTTTTTTCATTTTGCTTTTCCGGTTGGGTGTTTTTTGCTTCTTCGTATTTCAAATCGTTGACTTGATTCTTGCGATCCTCTAGTCTGCTGTTGGGAGTCTGTATAATATTCTTTATTTCAGTCAGTGTATGCTTAATTTCTAGTTGGTCCTTTATCACAACCTCGAGGGTCTCATTAGATTTCTTGTAGGTCTCATTAAGTTTATCGGCAGTTTCTAGAAAATTCTTGAAAAACCTTAAAAGTGTGGTTTTGAACTCTATATCCAGTAGTTTGCTTTCCTCCATTTCTGTCATTTGTGTCCTCTTTCTTTGTCTCTGCATTTTTTATGCTTCCCTGTGTTGATAAAGTGGTTTTCTGTGCTAAGTGTCC
Source organism: Myotis daubentonii (assembly GCF_963259705.1). Classification (NCBI taxonomy): domain Eukaryota; kingdom Metazoa; phylum Chordata; class Mammalia; order Chiroptera; family Vespertilionidae; genus Myotis; species Myotis daubentonii. Next base: position 5,624,542 of record NC_081858.1, on the reverse strand, counting down.
TCTAGGGCCCAGTGGTTCAGCCTCCCCAATTACCTGAAGAAGACACTCTTGGTGCACCCCCTTGTGGTCTTTGTGCACAGTCTTGTTGTAGTTAAGCCTTGATTGTTGTAGGTATCACTGGGAGGAATTGACCTCCAGGCCAATTGGCTGTGAGAATCAGCTGTGTCCGCAGTGGGAGAACTTCTGTGCTGGAGACACCCCTCCGGGGCAAGACTTGCTTCAATGGGGCTTTGGTGCTCACTGAATCTGCCCCCTGAGTGTGTCCTTTATGGTTCCACAGAGCTGCAAACTGGATGGTCCCACTCTGACCTCTGGGTACACTGGCTCCTGGATCTCTAGGGAGGTGCTAATCTAGCCTCTGCCTGAGGCTATCCAGCAAAAGCCTCCCAGCAGGGCTTGGGCGGGGCGGGTCCCACGGGATCAACAGGGCGGGGCTAGCAGTTATGGCTGCTCTCAGAGGCCCAGCTTCTCAGTGTCTCGGCAATCGCTGTAAGCCCCTCTGAGAGAAAGCTGCCCTCGAGTTCTGACCGATGCCAGACAGTCCCGCTTCTCCCGTATGAGTCTGGGTCCCCAGAGACTCACCTGGAACTGGAGCTCAGAGCCTGAGACTCCCTCCCGATTGAAAACGACAACCGCGCCCTCAGCCGCCAGCCCGCTCGACATGCACCTCCGCACCTTAGTATTTCACTTCTGCACTGCGCCTCCTCTGAGTCTCGGTATGCTTTTCTCTTTCCTTCTAGTTGTAGAATTTCCATGCAGCCAGCCTTCCTGTGGTTCTGGATGATGTCCGTTAGGTCTTTTAGTTGTATTTTTGAAGTGGTTGTTCCAGGCAGAAAACTCCGGTGTTTACCTATGCTGCCATCTTGGTTTTCCCTCAAAACCCTCGGGTATTTTTAAGGTGGGTTTTTTAACCTGCTGTCATATTTGCAACACAGGTACGAGAAGAAAGAGAAGGAAGTAGACATTTGAAGCCACCCGTTTTGCAGATGGTCCAAAACCTATTGAGGGAGCTGGGTGAAGCTATTAACTATTAAAAGATTTGGGATGAGCAGCTGAGTGCAGATAACTATGCTCTGGACCCAGCAGGACACACACACACACACACACACACACACACACACACACAGACACGCTTCCACACAAGTTGCTACTATTTAGCCAGGATGTCCATACTGATTGTTAGAATGTTGAAATATGCCCAACCGGTGTGGCTCAGTGGTTGAGCATCGACCTATGCACCAGGAGGTCATAGGTTCGATTCCCGGTCAGGGCACATGCCCAGGTTTCGGGCTCGATCCCCAGTACTGGGCATGCAGGAGGCAGCCGATTCATAGTTCTCTCTCATCATGGATGTTTCTATCTCTCTCCTTCTCCCTTCCTCTCTTAAATAATAAAAATATATATTTTTTGAAATGTTGAAATACTTTTATAGCAGTTAGCAAAGCCTCTCCTCCACCCCAAGCTGCTATTAGGACCCAGTCCTTCCCACACCAACCTCTGAGTGCTGATGGCCGGGTCAGCGGGCCGCACTGTGTGGAAGATGTTGAACATCCCATCCACCATCCCTCTCTACAATAACTATGTGTGATGGAGGTGTGTGCAGAGTGGTAGAGAGGTACAGAGAAGGGACAATCAATTCTACTTGGAGAGGTCAGAGAAGGGCTTGAAAAATAAGTCACCTTTAAATGGAATCCTGACAGATGAGGAAGGAGATCTTCAACAAGTAGGGAAAGGGAAGCATTTCGGACATGGAGAGTGAGCAGAAGGTACAGGAGTGCAAACTGAGGGGAGGAGTCGTGGGCAGCTGACATCACTGGAGGGGAGGGGAGGGGAGAAGAAGGTTTAAAAGGTAGGTTGGCTTTAGGTCAGGAAGAAAATCAAACACCATGTGATATTTATCCGGTCGTGTTTCTCAAAATGAGCTCCAAGAACTGCCCCGCAAGGAATACCATGGATGCTTTTTTATTTCAAATGCAGATTCCAGATCACTATCCAATGGGAACTCGTCGCTTCCCTGCAGTGGGACCCAGATATCTTTACTTTGAACAAACAGATCACAGCTCACTGTTTGTTTGGAAAGTGGGACAACCCATGGACTGGGTGGCTGTGGGATACCATGAGATCAGCATCCCCAGAAAATTATTCCAGAAAGGCAGACAGTGAGGTTTGTCTGGGAGCTGCAGGAGAATTCTGGGAGCTGTGGGAGAATTCTGGGAGCTGGGGGAGAATTCTGGGAGCTGGGGGAGAATTCTTGGAGCTGAGGGAGAATTCTGAGAGCTGCAGGAGAATTCTGGGAGCTGCGGGAGAATTCTGGGAGCTGGGGGAGAATTCTGGGAGCTGCGGGAGAATTCTGGGAGCTGGGAGAGTATTCTGGGAGCTGCGGGAGGATTCTGGGAGCTGCAGGAGAATTCTGGGAGCTGTGAGAGAATTCTGGGAGCTGTGGGAGAATTCTGGGAGCTGGGGGAGAATTCTGGGAGCTGCGGGAGAATTCTGGGAGCTGGGAGAGAATTCTGGGAGCTGCGGGAGAATTCTGGGAGCTGGGGGAGAATTCTGGGAGCTGTGGGAGAATTCTGGGAGCTGGGGGAGAATTCTTGGCAAGGATTCTGGGAATGGAGGGTCGGAGCTGGTCCTGGGAAGGACTGGGAGGAGGTTAGCAGATTTGGTCATTGGTTGCCCGTGGAGAGTACAGGAGAGGAAGGAGTCACAGATGACCTGAGGTTTCTCCATTCAAGGCTGGTTGGGTAGTGGTGCAAATAAGGACATCGGAGCAAACGTAGAGTTAAAGAGCAAAGAGTGTATTTGGTTTAGACCTGGTGCATTCAAGATGGCTCTGGGACTGCCCGTGTGGACATTCTGTGACTGAGTGGCCAAAGGTCAGGTCTGCCATCAAGAAAGATGATGGGCTGCCTTGGCCCAGTGGCTCAGTGGGTGGGAGCGTTGTCCTAGACACTAAAAGGCTGCGGGTTCAACTCCTGGTCAGGACACATACCTAGGTTGTGGGTTCAATCCTGGGTCAGGTCACGTACAGGAGGCAACCATTGATGTTTCTCTCTCACATCAATGTTTCTCTCTCTCTCTACAAATAATTGAAAACATATCCTTGGGTGAGGAAGAGAGAGAGAGAGAGAGAGAGAGAGAGAGAGAGAGAGAGAGAGTTGTAATGTACCCCGCGGATCACATAAGGACGCCTCAAGAAGTCGAATTTAAAAAAAAAAAAAAGTCGAATTAAAGAGTCACATTTATTCCAAATCCGGGACTATGAGGGGGCATTTCGCTCTTCCAGATCTCATTGGGCCCGCCCCAGCCCCAACACCAGATTTATAGGCAAAGATCACAAAGGTATTGATTACATCCCAAGGTTTGGAATGAGGAGCCTGGTTTCCAAAAAAGCAATTTACAGAAGCAGAAGCAGCATGTTATCTAAAGTATAGTTTTGGGTCTCCGGATCACTGAATTGACAGAAACACATTATCTAGAACCCTCGGGTCTGGAATGAGGTACCTGGTTTGCAAAAAGCAGTTTACAGAAGTAGAAGCAGCTTACTTAAGCATGTTATCTAAATCACAGTGTTTGGGCCTCCGGAACACTGAGTCAACAGGGACACGTTAACTGGAGCCCTCTGACCTTGGGATAACCGTGCTGTCCTTCCCAGGTAAAGGAAAATGTGCTTTCTAAGACCAGTATGACCACAACCAATATCCACATTACAATCAATAGGGTATTTAATCGAATGGAGTGATTTATATATTCAGAAAATTAAAATAACTTTTCTATTGTTAAACAAAGCAAATAAGTACAGAAGCCAAACAGCAGGGTTAAAGTTTAACTATAGTTTCTACCTGAGATGACTGCTACCATACTTCAAGAGAAAGCAAGAAAGCAAGAAAGAGGAAGGGAGGGAGGGAGGGAAGGAAGGAAGGAAGGAAGGAAGGAAGGAAGGAAGGAAGGAAGAAAGAAAGAAAGAAAGAAAGAAAGAAAGAAAGAAAGAAAGAAAGAAAGAAAGAGAGAAAGAAAGAAAGAAAGAAAGAAAGAGAGAAAGAGAGAAAGAGAGAAAGAAAGAAAGAAAGGCTGGAGATGGAGAGCTGAGTGTCACTGGGACAAGAGCTGAAGACATGGAAATGGATTAGCTCACTCAGGCGGACGTCTCCATCAGGCACAGCAGGCACAGTGCCTGGGGCCCACACAAATGTTTTCATTGCTTTTTAAAGCAAAAGAGAAATAACCATGATGATAATCATAAATCCAGTCTGGATGTACATGCATCTTTAAACCCACACAGTAGTAAAAATCTAATTGTTCATATCCTTTTGGGCAGAGGGGCCCCAGAGGCAGAAGTGCCCCAGGCACAAGAGTCATAAAACTCTGGGGTTTTGCAGCCATTTCCCCCCTTTCCTGGGTGCGGAGTCCCGCTCGGAGTAACGTGTTTAAATGCCTAAAATAACACACAGGATTACAAAGGAACCAATTACACTGAAGTACAGTTATCGAAACACTTTTAACAGCTAATTAGGGACAGAGCAATACATGTGTGTCTTTATTAATGCACTAAATAATAAGAGCCAGTGGCAGCTCTAACAGCCACCATCATTTGGAAGTGAGCACTAACTGAGATGTCAGCTCTCAGGCGACATGCAAATATCTGTGACCTCTGCTGGTGGAAAGGTCACAGTGACAGGACCACTCCCGCGCTCTGTTGCCTGCATTCCTCGTGGAAAGAGAAATGCTGGCTTTCAGTTAGAACTCGGTGAAAAAAAGTGATCTTTCCTGCAGCCAAGCTCACAGATGCCCAAACTCCCATGCCCAGGCCCCTGGGGGTCCGAGGAGCCCCATTAAGAACTCCCAGTCTAATGAGAGTCGGGGAAGAGGTGCCGGGAAAGATCCGAGGAACAGGAACAGATCCAAGAAAGACATTATCAAACTGAGGAAATGCAAGGGGCAGGAATAGAATGCTGGATCCAGCCAGTATTGTAAGAACTATTAATCAGGCTCTGTTAACCGTGACTGTTTTATTCTGATTAAAGAAGGCACATTCCACGCTGGCAGGAGCTGAACTGGAGATGCAGCCCTTCCTCCCCATTTGGGCTGTCTGTTATCATGGAAAGATTAGCAAGGATTTGTTTCAGACACCAGAATCACCAGCCCTTTGAAGGTCCCCCGCCCCTTTTTGCATACCTGCAGGCCTTTGCAGACCTCCAGCCTGCTTACCTGTTAATGTTGGCACTCCCTGTAGGGAGGGGCTACAGGGTTAGGCCTGGGACTGACCTGTGTCAGGGCCACAAACAAGTCCCAGCTCTTAGCATAGTTAAGCTTGACCTATAGTCCTCCCTGCTCCTTCCTAGGTAACTAATGGGCTGTGAGAGGTGCAGCAAGTGCTGCGAAAACAAGGTGAAACTCACAAGAACATTGTAAACATGTTGACCACTACCCTTGCTTTGCTTTGTGTGCTCTGACTATAAAATAAAGGCTCAGCTTGCAGGCCGCGGCGCTGTCTCTCCATCAGAGTAGCAGCATCCCCCCAAGCCCCAGCTGTATTCTCTTGTCTGTCTACTTTAATCCTTTGCCGCCCCCCCTCAGGCTCACCGAACCTACCCTTGCTGGATGGCACAACTCCCTTCGGCTATTTCCCCCTGGAACCCCAGCCCTTGCATATCACTAAGCCCTTTGAAGACCCCTAGCCTTTTGCATATCTGTAAACTGCCCTTTTGCCTACTTTTCCTGAGTTCTTTTATGGTGGGTGCAGAGCAGATGTTTGTGGCTAACCTGCTGCTCTCCCGTACTGCCCGCTGTATTGGGATAAACGCTCATATATGCTTCAACCCTGTCTCTCTTCCTTGGCTCGAGTGGTGCCAGGCAGCACGGACCCATTGTTTGTCCGGTTACAGAAACGTTTCCCATGAGCTGCCCTGATCCACATCATCCCTTAACAAGAAATTTCAGCTCCAAATATACCATCAAGCATGCCAGTTGAAAGAGAAATGTCTTCACGGTTGTGGGAAATCTCTGCCCAGGAAAATCGGTCACATTAAGGCACTGTCTTGCTTTTGTCTTCAGTGAACAAACACAAAGTATGTGGGCGCATCAGTCCATTGTTCCCCCTTTTCAAGCGTTTCATCCTAAATAACAGCAAACCGTGGGAGCTCACAAGACCCATTCAGCCCGGGACTCTCTTCTTTCCGGCTGAGTGCGTAGTGGACTCAGCCATCTGATGTGGGTGTGTTCCCTCTCTTAACCTCCCTAGGATTTATTTGGTCTACAGGTGGCCCTTGTTTCTATGCCTCTAAATAGTATATTCTTGGAGGCCTCCGTGATAAAGGAGCATCTAAAGCAGCGGTTCTCAACCTGTGGGTCGCGACCCCTTTGGGGGTCGAACGACCCTTTCACAGGGGTCGCCTAAGACCATCGGAAAACGCATATATAATTGCATATTGTTTTGTGATTAATCACTATGCTTTAATTATGTTCAATTTGTAGCAATGAAATTGGGGGTCACCACCACATGAGGAACTGTATTAAAGGGCCGCGGCATTAGGAAGGTGGAGAACCGCTGATCAAAAGGAATCTGAACCTCTTGCTTGCCTTTGGTAATGGGATGACTCTGAAGGAGGCAGCCAGGACGCAAAACTGGGAACAAAAGAAGCTCCTTGGACCCTACGTTCCAAAGAGAGAAGAAACAATTGGAGTCCCTGTTAGGTCGCCGAAGGAGGAACACACCAGGCCGGAGGGGTGAGGGATTATGAATGTATTTGATCATCCGCACACCAGGTGGCTGAGCCTGGATGGCTCCGGCACCCAGTGAGGGGAGCCAGCGGCTTTTAAAGGACCCTTGCGGGATTTTTCTAGGCGTTGACTCTTATATGCAGACCTGGAGGGGAGAGAATGGAATGTGGTCACCGCAAGTGAAATTTGGTCTCAGCAAGAAGGGAATGCCCATAGTGAAGTGACCTGAAAAGCCAGTTCCCGGGGGAAGGTTATCAACTCAATCGCTCCGTCAAACCTAACAGTCCCCCTTCCCTATAAGAAGGAAACACACTCCTTGGCCGCCCGTGGCCTCACTCCAGCCCTTGACCCCAAACCCAGGCTGGAGCAGCACTGCTCCCTCTCCTCCGATTGGGGAACTTTCTTAGAGATTGAGGGTGGGAGGGTGTTTGCCTCAATGAAACATGGAAAAGCAGATCACGCCCCTCCCCACTCCCAAGCCTGGCCTATTCTGGGATAGAAGTGAAGAATCAGACAGAAGGCCACGCAAGGGGCTTTGCGAACACTTGAAGAAAACTGAACGCTATGGGGTTTCCTTAAAGGGTGGGAAAGGGGAGTCCACAGACAGTGGTTGAAGGAAGACACCCGAAGAAAATGTAGTTCGAAGACGATCACTCTTCCGAGCTAGTTTTCTTGCTGCTCCCATGAGCAGGGTATAAAAGGCAGAGTTGGCCAAGGAAAAGCCGCTTCCCACACTCACAGAAAGGCAATGCATCCAAGAGCCTCCACCCGTGTTCCACTCTGTGCGGCGAAGATTCTTCCAGGAGCAAGAAATCATTATGATTTGAGGTTTATTGGAAATATTCATGGCAACCAATCAGTGACAGAAGTTGGGGCCGATTTCTCCATGGGAATTGCTGGAGACCGTCCTGATCTCTGAGCCACTGAGGTGCCTCTCTATTTTCCGCTTGTCAATAAAATAAGAACAACCTTAGGCGGCACTCCTGATTGCCTGCTGGGAGGAAACCGAGCGTATCATCCAGCTCTAATGAAGTAAAGACCTTCCTAACATGTTGGCACATAGGGCATACGTTTACTTTTCTGCCCTGGTCATAGGGGGTAAGACACCAAGTCCCTGAGAACTGTCTTGTCCCCAATCCCACCCCCAGTGGTGGCCCCCTTTGTCTGTATCTACACAATGTGGTCCCAACTCCTTGACCAGAGTTGGGACGAGGAGTAGAAACGGACGCTACTGAGCCCAATCCGGTTATTTCTCCTAAGACTTGAAAGCAGCCCTGTGCAGAGAGGAAAAAGAGGGGACGTTATTGTGTAGAAAGAAAGAAGCAGAGATGCTGAGAGGAGAGAGATGAGAGACCATAGACCATGTAGTGTCTGAAAAGGGGGGCCTGAGAGATGTTGAAAGTTCCTGAGAGCGTGTTTGATGAAAATTTTGAAAGGGAACAAATGACAGGTGAAGACGGGGGCGTGTGTGTTCGTCCACAAACTCAGGTGAAATCTAAAACTGGCCCCTGCACACGAAGTCAAGGGAGAACCAAGAAAGAGCCAGACCACTCCCCAGGACGGTGGCAGGTGGGGTCAGGCCACTCCCCAGGGTGGTGGCAGGTGGGGTCAGGCCACTCCCCAGGGCGGTGGCAGGTGTACTAAGCAAGTGAACCTGCATCTGAGGCTGGTCTTGGGTGGCACCAGCTGAGTAGATCTCTGTACCCACCTGTTAGAATCTCAGAAGTTTATATCAAGGCTGCCAGGAAGTATTAAGACAAAGAGAGTGTTGGGGCGAGGTGGGGAGGGGGGGAAAGAGGAGGCAACCATTGTTCCAACTAAACTATCAGCCCCTTGAGGACAGGGATTGTGTCCTGTGTGATCCAGGGGTGAGGGAAGGGTCATAGAGGTGTCATAAGGACTACATGAAATCAGTGCAACCCGTCACCACCTACAGACCAAAATAATGTTGCCTCCTACATACGCACGTGAGCATTTTTCAATTATGTATAGATGAAAAATTGTTTTATTATTTCTAATCAAATAGAAGTCTGGCAGCTTTGGGTGATTATATACATTTTCCCCATTGCAATGTCCTAGAATTACATGGAGGTCATTGGGCCATCCAGTTTGCCGTTTCCTCTGCACAGAGGGCTCTGATGTACCCCCCCCCCCCCTCCTGTTTTTGGCTTGGCCAGTTCTTACTCCTCCTCACGCCTTAGCTCACATCACATGGGTAATTAATGCCTGGTCCAATATCTGTCTCCTCTTTCCCCATGAGTATTGGGGCTGCTCCTGTATTCCCAACCCAGGAATGAATATTTGTTGAACGGATGAGGGGTCAACAGATGGCCCCCCTAAGACAGGACTTTAGAGAACAACTAATCTGCTTAAGTACTTTCATTTTCCCCTCATCGCGTCGATTTTCACCCATTTTTGCCTAAAAGGTATTTCATCGTTCTCCTCGGTTTAATCCCGTTGCCAATTCATACTAACCTCAGGCTCTGATCACAGAGATTAACGTCACTTCCAATTTGCCTCTCAATTTTTGTTTTATTTTTGGTACCATTCCCATGGTGGGAATTAGAAGAAAGAAAGAAAAGGAGGAGACACGTGGGAGGCTCTAGAATAGGGAAGATTGTGGAGGTGGGAGTGAGTGAAAGGAACCAACTTGATAGAAATCGGGGAGAAGCATCAATCACTTTATTCCCCCCCAAAGCTCAGGGAGCCCTCCGGGGGGAAGCTTGCTCTTTGCTGCCACCTGGTGGCTGTTACTGGATCAGCTCTCACAGGAATGAATTCCAGCAAATGATGACACCACACCTACTGTGTTCAAGGCTCTATTAATAATTCCTTGTGTTATTGTGTTCATTTACCAATGATGAGGCATTTTCACATATATTATTGCAACTCAGTCTCATTGCAACCCTGTGAGGTGGACCCTGAGCAGGTAGAATTATTCCCACTTTGCAGATAAGGAAGCTGAGACCCAGCTTGCACAGCTGGTCAAGAGTAGAGTTGAGGTGAAGCTGGAACCCACATTGTCCGATCATAGTTCACTGACTGCTTCTTGGTTTTACTCAGGGTAAAACACAAAAAGGAAATACTAACTTCTCAAGCAGTGAAGGCACATAGACCCTGAAAAGCGACAAGGAAAGGAAAATGGACCAACAAGAAAGAGAAGGAAACTGCGTCTCTAATTTTTTTCCAGCTCTCAATTTATTAATTTCAAGTAATATCCTCACATATTAAGATTTAGGATCAATGAGCGACAAATAAGAATCAGCTAAGATAACAATACTGTAATGTATATTTGAAAGCTGCTAAAAGACTAGATCTTAAAAGTTCTCATCACAAGGTAGAATTGAAAAGAACATTACTAATACATAGAACTTGCTATGGCATTGTTCAAAGTTCTTTATGTATATGGACATTTACTCCACAGTAGCCCTATGAAGAGATACTATTATCAGCTCCAATTTATAAAAAAGGAAACTAAGGTTAGTTAAGTAATTTTCCCAGAGTCACACCAATAATAATCAGTCGAGTCAGGATTTGAATGCCGACAGACTGATGTCAAAGTCTCTTTATTGCCTCGTTACACTACTTCCGAAAAGAAGAAGCAGTTGGGGTTGATGGGTGGTGTGGAGAAAGATGCAAAATAAAGAAGCTAAAAGTTAAAGATCAATTACTTTCTGTTGTATAATATGCTGAGACCACACACTTTGTTCGTGGGCTTTTCCTACATTCTATTTGTCCTGCATTAAGTTTCCTTTGTGACAATAAATGACTATTATGTTCCAAGGGTCAGAATAGAAATAAACCAAACAATGGGAATTCTCATATTCAGTTGCAATTTGAGCCATTTCTCTTTTGCTAACGTGCTTTAAATACTACCCTTAACACAAAGAGTCCAGCAGAGCCTGGGAGGGCAAGTGCTCTGAGCAGTGTAGCTGGCCACCTTAAAACTTGTTACCTGCCACATTTACTGCCCTCCTCCCAAATTGGGAAAACAGGACTTCAATTGGGCCCGAATACACCAAGCCCGCTACCAGAGTTTCCCTGTCCAGGCAAGTCCTCTTGTTGAGATTACTTTTTATTCAAAAACTAGAGGCCCAGTGCACAGGATTCGTGCACTGGTGGGGGGTGTGGCCTGCGGGGATCGGCCTGCTGTGGGAGCACCGCTCATCCCGGTCAGCCGAGCGGCGCTCCCCCTGTGGGAATGTACTGACCACTAGGGGGAAGCTCCTGCGTTGAGTGTCTGCCCCCTGGTGGTCAGTGCGCCTCATAACAACTGGTCGAGCGGTTGTTCTGGTCATTCCACTGTTCAGTCACTGGCCTTTTATTATATAGGATAAAGACTATATCTGTTTGTATAGATCAGGGGTTCCCAACCTCAGCACTACTGAGATTTGGGGCCAACTAATTCTTTGCTGTGGGGGCTGCTATCTGCATTGTAAGATATCTAGCAGCATCCTGTCCTATCCACTAGAAACCAGTTGTGACGATTAAAAATGTCTCCAGACCTCATCATTATCCCCTGGGATGGCAAAGTCACCCTTGATTGAGAACCACCAGTGCAGGGTCAATGGCAGTTTACAACCCAAGAATGCCCCCCGCCATCTCTCTTCTGAAGAGAGATTGTGAAAGTAGGCGTTGGAAAACAATCATTAAAATATTCAAAATATTTGCACTTGGAAGGAAAGGGAAAGGTTTTACTACTTATAGCCCAGGAAGAGGAATAGATCCATTAGGAATAAGGGCTTGACTACGTGTAAGATTTTATTTTCCCTGAGTGAGAGATGGACCCGGCGGCCGCCAGGCCCCAACTATCCCTGAAGCAACCAGTTACATGAGAAACCCTGTGGGCATCTGGCTTAACCGGCTTCGCCTACACGTCATTCCCTGGAAACAGTGGTCAGTCCAAGGGTGAGCCAATCCCCTGGGGTTCCTCTAACTGAAATGAGGGGCCGGGCAGGAGAAGAGGGTGTCTTTCCTCTCTGGTCACATGCCCCCACCTAGTGAAGAAGTTCTGAAAGCAATGCAGCCGACGTCCAGAGAACAGCATGGGCGAGAGGCACGGAGGCAGTGAAGCTCGAGTTCTGAGCATCCGTGTGGCCGGCCCCAACCAGGGCATTCCCATGGTTTTGTTACGCGAGCCAATTATTCAAGCTAATTCATGTTGGGTTTCTTTATTGTTTTGTTTTTATTTGTTTGTTTAGAGAGAGAGAGATTACTTTGATGTTCCACTTATGTATGCATTCATTGGTTGTTTCTTGCATGTGCCCTGACCGGGGATTGAACCTGCAACCTTGGTGTATCAGGACGATGCTCTAACCAACTGAGCTACCCGACCGGGGCCGCTAAATGACTTCTTATGTCATCCAGGGGTTTGGAAGGAGAGCAGCGGTTCGCAAATTCAATTGGTCGTGGAGGCCGTTGTGAGTGATTGGGTGCTGATGGTTAAAGTGCCGAAGCTGGAGAATGACTCATCTGTTTTTAAATAATACATTATCCTTATAACAACCTGACTCCTGCCAGCATTCACTGTGCCCCCCGCCCCCCCCGCCCCCCCCCCCCCCCCCCCCCCCGTGGCAGAGAGAGGAGTGGCACTGCAGCGCGCACTGGGGATTCCACAGAGTGTTACGCCTGGGAACGTTCAACCTGTGTATCGCGAGGGGAAAAGGCCGAGAGTCACTGGGTCGGCTGGGCCCCAAAGCTGCTTCCAGCTCCACAATGTGACGCTCCCCCAAACAGACAGTGAGTTGATGGCTTTCGAGATCAACACTCACCACCTGTCCCCGTCCGTGTGGCTTGTGAGGGACCACTCACTTCCAAGAGGGGGGGATGAGTGTAGCATGTGTCACCCCAACAAAGATACTTCTAAGAGGAAAAGGGGCGTGGGTAGTACGGAACATCAATCAGGGCAACAAATTAAGCAAGAATTGTGCTGCGTAGCCCAGGACCTGAATCACCCTAAGTATATGTAACTTCAGAAAAGTGTCTCTAGCCCTGGCCGGTGTGGCTTGGGTAGTTGCGTGTCAATCAGGGCACAAGCCCAGGTTGCCGGCTCAATTACTGGCGTGCAGGAGGCAGCCGATCGATGCTTCACTGTCACATCGATGTTGCTCTCTCTCTCTCCCTCTCCTGTCCTCTCTCTCTAAAAATCAATAAAAATTATAAGAAAAAAAAAAGTAAATTCACATAACTGGAAACCACCAGGCCTGCCCCCAGGAACATCACTCTAAAGGTGAGTTGGTATATTTTTAAAAATATATATATACTAGGGGCCCTGTGCACGAAATTCGTGCACTGGGTGGGGGGGGGGAGTGTCCCTCAGCCCAGCCTGCCCCCTCTCACATACTGGGAGCCCTCAGGCATTGACCCCCATCACCCTCCAATTGCAGGATCGGCCCCTTGCCCAGGCCTGACGCCTCATTTCCCCCCATCACTGGTTCTGCCCCCAGCCCAGGCCTGATGCCTCTGACCCAGGCGTCAGGCCTGGGCAGGGGACCCCCAGACCCCTCCGATTGCTGGCTCTTCCCCTTGCCCAGGCCTGATGCCTCGGCCAGAGGCGTAGACCCCCATCACCCTCCGATCGCCTGATCGGCCCCTTGCCCAGGCCTGACGCCTCCGCCAGAGGTGTCAGGCTTGGACAGGGGACCCCCATCTCCCCCCAATCACTGGCTCTGGCCCCCGCCCAGGCCTGAGGCCTCTGGCCCAGGAATCATGCCTGGGCAGGGGACCCCCCATCTCCCTCTGATCGCTTGCTCCACCCCCCCCCCCCCCAAGCGTGACGCCTCTGACCCAGGCTTCAGGCCTGGGCAAGGGGACCATCATATCCCCCCAATCCCCGGCTCCGCCCCCCGCCCAGGCCTGATGCCTCGGCCAGAGGAGTTGACCCTCATCACCCTCCGATCACCAATCACCGGATCGGCCCCTTGACCAGGCCTGAGGCCTCCGGGCTCCGTCCCTGCCCCTGCAGGATGCCTCTGGCTGAGGCGTCCGGTTCGGGCAGCGGGGACCCGCAGTTGCAGCGGCCCCGTGATCGTGGGCTTCGCTTTAGGCCCAGGCAAGGGACCCCTAGGTCCTGGGACTGCCAGCTTTGACCGTGCCCAGCTCCCATCGCTGGCACCACCCCTACTTCCTGCTATCACTGGCCAGGGCGGAAAAGGCACCTGATTCTCCGATCATGCCCTGCCCCCCAGCTCTTAGCTCCCCCCTGGGTTTCCGATCACTGTCAGTGGCAGGGGGCTTCTTCCTGCTTTCCCTTTCGCCTCCCTGCATTGTGCCTACATATGCAAATTAACCGCCATCTTGTTGGCAGTTAACTGCCAATCTTAGTTGGCAGTTAATTTGCATATAGTCCTGATTAGCCAATGAAAAAGGTAGCATCGTACGCCAATTACCATTTTTCTCTTTTATTAGTGTAGATATTTTATTGATTTTTTACAGAGAGGAAAGGAGAGGGACAGAGAGTTAGAAACATCGATCAGCTGCCTCCTGCACACCCCCTGCTGGGGATGTGCCTGCAACCAAGGTACATGCCCTTGACCAGAATCAAACCTGGGACCCTTCAGTCCGCAGGCCAACGTTCTATCCACTGAGCCAAACCAGCTAGGGTGAGTTGGTATATCTTTATGCCAGTTTCCCCAGAAGCTGAGCCTGAAACAAGGATTTGGGCTCTGTGTAGTGTATTTGGGAGGGGAAGGGAATGCCTCTAGACTCTAGAGTCTAGTGGGAAGTGAGACGGGGACAGAAGGCAGCCACTTAGTGCACGAAGGCCAGCTATTGCTGTGGCCACGGAATGTGACCCTAACATGTTCATAGGGACCTGCCACCCGCATCCCCTTCAGGGAAGGACCTGCTATCCAGATGCAAGGAGTGTGGTCAGCAGGCGGCCCCCAGCTGTCAGCTCCTCCAGGGGCTGCCTCAGGGCAGAGAGCAGCCTGCACCTGCTACGGAGCCCGGCAGGCTACAAAGGCCGGCCACTTCCTCCTGATCCGGGACCCTGAGGGCTGTCCTCACGCCAGAGCTTCGCTTGGGGTGGGCCAAGCATTTGTCAAACCTGTATTACAACTAGACTTTCCTTTCCTTTTTTTAAATGTATATTTTTATTTATTTCAGGGAGGAAAGGAGAGGGAGAGAGAGCGATAGAAGCATCAGTGGTGAGAGAGAGATACAGGCTGCAATAAATCAACAAACAACAAGTGCTGGCGAGGATGTGGAGAAAAGGAACCCTCGTGCACTGCTGGTGGGAAGGCAGACTGTGCAGCCACTGTGGAGAACAGCTTTGAGTTTCCTCACAAAATTTTTTTTTAATTAAATCTTTATTGTTCAGATTATTACATTTGTTCCTCTTTTTTTTTTTTCCCCCATAACTCCCCTCCTCCCAGTTCCCGCCCCACCCTCCGCCCTCACTCCCCACCCACTGTCCTCATCCATAGGTGCACGATTTTTGTCCAGTCTCTTCCCACATCTCCCACACCCCTTTCCCCCCCAAGAATAGTCAGTCCATTCCCTTTCTATGTCCCTGATTCTATTATAATCAACAGTTCGTTCTGTTCATCAGATTATTTATTCACTTGATTCTTAGATTCACTTGTTGATAGATGCATATTTGTTGTTCATAATTTGTATCTTTGCCTTTTTCTTCCTCTTCCTCTTCTTAAAGGATACCTTTCAGCATTTCATATAATCCTGGTTTGGTGGTGATGAACTCCTTTAGCTTTTCCTTATCTGTGAAGCTCTTTATCTGACCTTCAATTCTGAATGATAGCTTTGCTGGATAAAGTAATCTTGGTTGTAGGTTCTTGGTATTCATCACTTTGAATATTTCTTGCCACTCCCTTCTGGCCTGCAAAGTTTCTGTTGAGAAATCAGCTGACAGTCGTATGGGTATTCCCTTGTAGGTAACTGAGTTTCTTTCTCTTGCTGTTTTTAAGATTCTCTCTTTATCTTTTGCTCTTGGCATTTTAATTATGATGTGTCTTGGTGTGGTCCTCTTTGGATTCCTTTTGTTTGGGGTTCTCCGCGCTTCTTGGACCTGTAAGTCCATTTCTTTCACCAGGTGGGGGAAGTTTTCTGTCATTATTTCTTCAAATAGGTTTTCAATATCTTGCTCTCTCTCATCTTCTGGCACCCCTATAATTCTGATGTTGGTACGCTTGAAGCTGTCCCAGAGGCTCCTTACACTATCCTCGCATTTTTGGATTCTTTTTTCATTTTGCTTTTCCGGTTGGATGTTTTTTGCTTCCTCGCATTTCAAATCATTGACTTGATTCTTGCGCTCCTCTGGTCTGCTGTCGGGCGTCTGTATAATATTCGTTATTTCAGTCCGTGTATGCTTAATTTCTAGTTGGTTCCCCAATATAAGATCGAGGGTCTTATTAGTTTTCGTGTAGATCTCATTAAGTTTATCGGCAGCTTCTAAACAGTTCTTGAGAGACCTTAAAAGTGTGGTTCTGAACTCTATATCTTCCTTTGACAATTTTGTCCTGTTTCTTTGTCTCCGCATTTTGTTATGCTTCCTTGGTGCACCCCCTAGTGGTCTTTGTTCGCAGTCTTATAGTTAAATCTTGGTTGTTGTAGCTAATTCCAGGGAGGGTTTGACCTCCAGGCCAAGTGGCTATGAGAATCAGCTGTGTCAGCAGTGAGAGAACTTCTGTCCTCTAGGGAGGTGCTAATCTAGCCTTTGCCTGAGGCTATCCGGCAAATGCCTCTGTGCAGGGCGTGGGCGGGGCGGGTCGCACAGGATCAACAGGGTGGGCCGGAGAGAGCAGTTATGGCGGCTCTCAGTCCTGTCCCCAGGGGCTCTGCCTCTCTGAGTCCCAGCACCCGCTGCAAAGCTCGGAGAGAAAGCTGCACTCGCTCTGACCGAAGCCAGACAGTCCCGCTTCTCCCGTTTGAGTCTGGGTCCCTAAAGACTCGCCCGGATCTGGTGCTCAGAGTCTGTGACTCCCTCCCGATTGAAAACAACAACCGCGCCCTCCGCAGCCAGCCCGCTCCGGGCACTCCGCACCTCAGAATTTGACTTCAGCACTGCGCCTCCTCTGAGTGTCCGTGTGCATTTCTCTTTCCTCCTAGTTGTAGGACTTCCACTCAGCCAGCGTTCCTGTGGTTCTGGGTGATGTCCCTTCCGTTTTTTGGTTTCACTTTTGAAGTAGTTGTTCAAAGCAGCAAACTCCGGTGTTAACCTATGCCGCCATCTTGGTTCTCCTCTCCTCACAAAATTAAAGTTTGACCCAGTGATCCCACTTCTGGGAATATATCCCAAGAATCCTGAAGCACCCGTACACCAAGGTTACAGATTTGGTCTCTGGTCAGGGCACATACAAGGAGCAACCAATGAATGCATAAATAAGTGGAACAACAAGTCTCTCTCTCTCTCTCTCTCTCTCTCTCTCTCTCTCTCTCTCTCTCAAAATCAATCAATCAATTAAAAAACAATTTAAAAGAAGAAGTAATCCAGGCGATACCACTTCACACCCATTGGGATGGTTATAATTTAAACACACACACACAATAGCAAGTGTTAGGCAGGATGTGGAGAAACTGGGACTCTCACACATTGCTGATGGGAATATAAAATGAGGCAACCACTTTGGAAAAGTCAGGCAGCTCCTTGCAGAGTTAAACACAGAGTTACCATGTGACCTTCTGGGGACTCTACTCCTAGCTTTAGGCCCAAAGGAACTGAAAGCAAACACGTGAACAGACGCTTGTATGACGATGCCCTGCAACATTGTTCCTGGTCGCCAAAAGGTGGGAACAAACCGAATGCCTGCCCACAGGGAAACGGATCAACAAAACGCAGTGCATCTGCACACGCAGGGACTAGTCTCAACCATAAAGAGGGAAGCACTGCCTGGCCAGTGTGGCTCCGTGGTTGAGCATCGACCTATGAACCAGGAGGTCACAGTTCGATTCCTGGTCAGGGCACATGCCCGGGTTGCGGGCTTGATCCCCAGTGTGGGGCGTGCGGGAGGCAGCCAACCAATGATTCTCTCTCATCATTGATGTCTCTCTCTCTCTCTCTCTCTCTCTCTCTCTCTCTCTCTCTCTCCCATCCTTTCTGAAATCAATAAAAATATATTTTAAAAATATTTTTTAAAAAGGAAGCACTGATACATGCTACAGCATGAATGAACCTTGAAATGATCATGGTAAGTGAAAGAGCCAGAACAGGTCTGCAGAGACGGAGAGTAGATTCGAGGTTGTGAGGAGCAGGGAAAGGGGTGATGGGGACCGACTGCTAACGAGCCGGGTCTCCTTTCGGAGTGATGAACTGTTCGGGAATGGAACGGAGGTGTCGGCTGCATAGCATAGGGAGTTTACTTAACCCCCCTGGACTGTTCACTTCAAAAGGATGGATTTTATACTGTGCAAATGTACCTTCACTTAAAAACACATACATAACAGAAGCGCCACATCCTCTCTCTCCTTCTCTGCTAAGATCTACGTGAAAATGGAGCTTCCTAGAAGTGACCTGCTTGTGGGTGGTGCAATCTATGAAACGTTAAGAGCTTGTGTCTCAAAGGCTAGACTTTTTAGTTTTTAGTTAGTGTTTCATTAAATAAAACGACTGTGCTTGCCTCTGAAGGGAAACACATTACAGCACAAAACCCCAGATACCTACACGCCTGTGACCCACGCCTTAAACAATTTCTTTCTGATTCATAAAGACATAAACGGTCACTCCATGTCTGGTATCTGACACTCCTGGGGAGCCCCGTTTCCAGCATGGCTGCTAGTTCCTCTCCCAATGGGGGTGCTATGGAGAACAGCTGGCCAGGACACCTACCAGCAGAGATTAGGTGCATTGTCAGGATGCATTTGAATCGCAATGGGGGCTCCTCCATGCGCAGAGCCTGCTGAGGAGATGTTTGAAAACACCGTCTCTAGAGCTACCTTTCGCTCCTGCCTCCCAGCTGGTGCCCACGAAAATAAGGGCATCCTCCTGCTAGTGTGGCCGGGGAGCCGTGACCGTATGAAAACACAGCGCTCGAACGTGGGTGGGCTTCTAACTGGTGGTCTATGGGAAGCCACACAGCACAGAGGCCCTATACCTTCTACCCGTTCATTGAATGAATAGTTCCTGAGCACCTACGATGTGCAGGTACAGTCCTAAGCACTGGGTTCAAAGAAGGGGCTCAGCCCTGCGCCTCTGTGTCTGCATCTGGCCACAGAGTCGTGTTTGTTTTTGTTTGTTTGTTTTTATGGTTGACAATATTACACGTGTCCCCCTCTTCCCCCTTTCCACACCTCCACCAGCCCCCGCCCAGCCTTCACCACGCTAGTGTCTGTATCCATGGGCTGTGCACATACTAGTACGCATATGAGTTCCTTGGGTAATCGCTCCCCATCTCCCCACACCTGCCCTCTGAGATCTGTCCGTCTGTTCCAGGCATCCATCCATGCCTCTGGATCTATTTTGTTTGTCCGTTTATTTGGTTCATTAGATTCCACATATAAGTGAGGTCATGTGATATTCGTCTTTCTCTGACTGGCTTATTTTGCTTAGTATAATAATCTCCTGGTCCCTCCATGCTGTCTTAAAGAGTAAGAGGTCCTTCTTTTTTTTTTTTTTTTTTACAACTGCATAGTACTCCATCGTGTGACCATACCACAGCTTTTTTATCCACCCATCCACTGATGGGCACTTGGGCTGTTCCCAGAACTTACTATTGTAAATTGTGCTGCTGTGAACATAGGGGTGCATGCATTCTTTCTGAATGGTGCCTCAGGATTCTTAGGATATATTCCCAGAAGTGGGATTGCTGGGTCAAACGGAAGCTCCATGTTTAATTTTTTGAGAAAACTCCATACTGTTTTCCATAGTGGCTGCACCCGTCTGCATTCCCACCAGCAGGGCACTAGGGTTCCCTTTTCTCCACGTCCTCGCCAGCACCTGTTGCTTGTTGATTTGTTGCAGCCTGTGAATCTTTGTGAATCTTTGTGCTGTGTCATTCTACAGAACAATAGCAGATGCTTTCAGGTGGCCCGCGTAGCACAGTACTGGGCACAAGTGAATAAAGCTTTGTTCCAAGAAGTTCACAGAAGAGGGAAAATGGTCAATAAGTAAAGGGGAAATATTAAACCTCACTAGTATTTATTTATACTCTACTTCCCCTCCCCCCAAAAAAAAAGATTTAAGGGAGCTTACAAGAATACATAAAACATAGCCAGGCAGCATAAATTGTAAGCAGGAGAGAAGGAAAAAAACAAATAACACCAAAGTGAGGACCGAAATGGGGCTAGAAATGAGACAACACAGAGATAAATAGGACGGATTCCTCTGTGCTCGTAGCCTGGTGTAGTGACTGGTGTAGTAGATGCTGCCCTGCCCAGTAGAGGCCCTGCCCAGAGCCCTTATCACTCATCTCCACACCAAAGGATGCTCATTGCTACACCTGTGACTCTGAAGGAGGGCTTTGTTCTGGCTGTGAAATCACACCTGGCCAGCAAGCAGGACAGCCCAGAAATGCCAGGGAGTTCATGTCCCTAGAAGCAGCCCCGCCTGTGATGGATGGGAGTTGGTAGGAGAGGAACCCAGCTTCCTCCCGCTTCATTGCTGCGTGAGGCCTGTCGTCTGCAGTCTCCCAGGGCGCCCCGGGGCCACTGAGCCCCCGGTGCCCAGAGCAGTGACTGACTTGGTACATACCTTTTCCTGGTTGTCTTGCTTCCTGCATCTCCCTTGCGCTTACCCCCACGCTGCTGTTTCCTGGGATCATCCCCCAAATAAACCACCTGCCCTTGAATCCTGGCCTCAGCATGCATTTCTTGGGGAATCCAACCCATGACAGCTCACCACGCCCTCGTCTGCATTTTATCATAGAATTCCAGACTCCAGCACACTTAATCCCAGCCAGGGTTTCTGGGAGTGCCCAGGAGGGAGTCACACACGCTCAGAAACAAGTGTAGTCGGCTACCACATTTGCAGATTTTCCCTCCTGTCCTTGTGCATCAAGCAGGCATGCCGGTATTTCTGCTGTTGAAGACGATCTCAGTTGACTTCCACTTTATCCAAGAGGCATCTCCATCTTCTGTCATTGGGTACCACCTTTCCTGGCAGCCACCGCTGCCGCCTCCCGGGTACCAACTAGCACAAGGTGCCATGTTGTTCAATGCACCAGGGTGGTATTCAGTAGAGGGCAATGGCTCCCGCCACACTGTGTCCCAACCCACTGACAAGATGCCACAACAACGATGCTTGGGGGCCAAATAAGGTTCTCATTAAACAGCCCCTTTAGCTTTTACTTAGAGCCAAAGCCACAAAAAACCCAGGCCTGGTAAGTCCTCAAGGACTGGTCCTGAGAATTAGTCTGAGTGACACGTACTCCACTGTCCTTAAAGGTCACCCATCCAATCTCTAGCCAGATGTAAGACTTCTTAGTCTAACTTGCCTGACTGACCTTGTTTTTCCTTTTGACGACTTATCTCCTGGGACTTGGTCCCTCAAGGAAACAGGACCCATGGGAAAGGTACAACATGGGTACAAAAGGTGTCTTGGTATATGGGGTTATTGATTAAAATACCGTTGAATACTGGAGGATGCTTACCAAAACTAATCGGTTGTTAGGTCTTCTTTCTGGCAATTAGAGAAAAGAGTCAACTGTCTATTGGAGTATCTGAATGGAAACTACATCTGGTTACTTTTGTGCTCTAAAACCATCAATGGCTCCTCATTACCCTTAAAATAAAATTTAGTTTCTTAATCTGACCTATTGGCTCTGACTTGCCAACTCCTCTCCTATTCCTTTCTCCTTTTTGTTCACATATCCTAGCCAGATGGCTTCCATTCTATACCCCAAATACATGAAATTCTTTCCCATTTTAAGGCCTTCGCCTCCGCTGAGCTTTCTACCTGAGGGTCCTGCCCAGGTGTGGCTGACTCCTCATTCTTTAAATGTCAGTCCAAATGTCATCTTGTCAGAGGGATTACCCAGCTACCAAACCTAACATAGTCAGTCCCTCACCTCACTCCTCACCATTTGATGAAGTTACTCTTTATCAAATCGCTATATTTATTGTTTTCATAGAACTTTTCAGAATCTATGATTATCTTATTAATTTGTTTCTGTCTCCTTTCACTGGAACGCAAATTCAGCGAAGGCGGGGACCTTTCCTGTTTCGTTGCACCTGAATTCCTAGCATCTACCACAGCGCACAGCGCACAGCCCCCACTCAACATACTGATGAATGGATGTAGGTAAGTATCCTTCTGTTCTCGGTAGCAGGAAGGCATATACTTTTGGATCATCCAAAGCTGATCATCTATCATTAAATTATGAGTTATAAAGCAGAAAGGCCGGTACACACTTCTTATTCCCCCACTTAAAACATTTTCATGATTGTATCATAAGACCTTTCCTAGTGATTCTGACTCTGTATGAGCATCAGTAGCTGGCAGGAAAGAAGGAAAACTTTGCTGGGAGCCGGTCCATGCTTGCTGTTTCAAGGGACCTGGCATATATGGCATACTGTTCTTAATATGTTTGCTCACCTTCTTGGCACTATGTGTTTTAACCAAGGTCTCTGAGAAAGGTTGTTTCCCCAGGTAGGGATTTTCCCCTGAAGTTAGGGAGGGAATAAAACCCCTCAACTAAGTGCCAGGCGGGTAACTAATCACTTTAACTACGAACAATCATGCTTAAGCTACATAATCTTTACTCCCTGGAATGGAGATAAGAAACGCCCTAACCTTTGTAATAGAGATTGATAGGATTGAATCAACTGGTATAAATACAGATGTAACAAGACAGCAAGAGACAGAACTTAGGAGTCAGAACTTAGAAGACAGAATTCAGAAGACAGAACCTACACAGAACTTAGAAGACAGAAGAACTTCGCTAGAGAGAACATGGCAAAAGATCCTGGACTGAACCTGACTACAGAAATTGGCAAGAGAACCTGACTAGAACCTGGTGACTGAACCTGGCTGGAGAACCTGGACAGAACATGGCTACAGAACCTGGCTGGAGAACCTGGAGAACCTAGCAAGAGAACATGGACACAGAACCTGACTGGAGATCCTAACCAGAACTTCGCTGGAGATCCAGACCAGAACTTGGCTGGAGATCCTGGCTAGAGATCCTGGATAGGCTGCTGATCAACTGAACGCTGTCTCCGTGTCATTCCTTCTTCGCCAACTCCGTCCACACCTTTGGGGACCCCTGGACCCGCTGGGGTTGGACCCCAGCAAAACTTGATCAAACTCCTTTAACTCAATCCATAAACACATTTCTGGTCCAGACTAAAGGCTAAGGAAGGTCAATAAAATTGGCAAACAAGTGATTTCTAACCGACTTTTCCATATAGTAGTCAAAAATATAAAAGTTCATAATAGGTGCTCACAATAAATCTTTTCAAATTAGTTCGCTTGAGTTAGGTTTTTTGATGAGACCAGCACTGAATGAAATATAATGTGGGACACATGCATAATTTTATATTTTCTAGCAGCTACAATGAAAAAAGCAGAAAGAAAACAGTTGAAATTATTTTTAAAAATGTATTTTCTTAAACCCAATAGATCCAAAACATTATCATTTCAACATGGAATCAATATTTTTAAAAAGAATAAATGTGATCTTTTGCATTCTTTTTTTTTTCATACTAAGTCTTTGAAATCTGATATGTGTAATTTTACACTTATCTTAATTGGGACAGTAAATTAGAATTGGAAATAATTGCTCTGTAGTTAAATTTCAGAAACTTGGAGCTGAAAAAGTGGATTTATATACCCAAGTAACTCCAAACATACTTAAAAGTTTTCCAATAACAGAACCAACTATTACTTTTTAAATTTAAAATGGAAATTAACTTGCATTGTCCTAAGTAAAAGAAGCCAGACACAAAAGCTGTTACGATTCCATTTATAGGAAATGCCCAGAAGGTAGACCCATGGAGACAAGCACAGATTGGTGGCTGCAGCTGGGGGAGCAGGAAATGGGAGCGATGCCTACTGGGCACGGGGTCTCCTTTGGGGGCCATGAAATGTTTTGAAGCTGGAAAGAGGTGGTGGTAGCACAGCATTGTGAAGGCACCGAATGCCGTGGAATTGTTCATTTTTCAACGGTTACTTTTATGTTATGTGAATTTCATCTCAACTTTTAAAAAACTTAAATGGATAAAATTTAAGTAAAAGTACAACTTCAGTTGCTGCGTCACACCAGCTACCATCCGAGGGCCCGACGGCATTAAGCTATGACTTCGTGTGCCACGGAACCAGGCTAGGCCCACGCAGAGGCCACGGCTGTTTCAGTCCTTTACGTGCACTTCCCAGGCCACGGCTCCCGGCTCCCGGCTCCCGGCACCGAAACTCCCCAGGTGAAGGGCCCGGGTTGCTGAGGCACCTGGCAGCCCTGGGGTGTCACGTTGCCACGTCACGCGAGGCAGCCATGAATCCGATTGCTGCTGTTCCACATGATGAGCCCGTTCTGGGCGACAGAGTGTCAGGTTCCCCGCACCTTTGAGCATGTTGTGATTCTTTGCTCGTTTTTTTTTTTGTTTTTTTTTAAAATATATTTTTATTGATTTTTTACAGAGAGGAAGGGAGAGAGATAGAGAGTTAGAAACATCGATGAGAGAGAAATATCAATCAGCTGCCTCCTGCACATCTCCTACTGGGGATGCGCCCGCAACCCAGGTACATGCCCTTGACCGGAATCGAACCTGGGACCTTTCAGTCCGCAAGCCGACGCTCTATCCACTGAGCCAAACCGGTTTCGGCATTTTAAATATATATTTTATTGATTTTTCACAGAGAGGAAGGGAGAGAGATAGAGGGTTAGAAACATCGATGAGAGAGAAACATCGATCAGCTGCCTCCTGCACACCCCCTACTGGGGATGTGCCCGCAACCCAGGTACATGCCCTTGACCAGAATCGAACCTGGGACCCTTCAGTCCGCAGGCCGACGCTCTATCCACTGAGCCAAACCGGTTTTGGCCTTTGCTCGTTTTTTCTGAAAGGTGCCAGGCATCCAGCGCTGAGGTCTGTGCTTCCTGACTGACTGCTCAAGGTTTCCAGCAGCCTCTCCTCCATGTCGGAGAAGGGGGCGGGGGGGACGGGGGGGGACCGGGGGGCGGGGTGTCGGCGTGGGGAAAGGTGGGGGAGAGAGGGGGAATGAGCTCACAGAGAGCAGGCACTGTGCTGGGAGCAACACATGTTAAAAGCAGTGTAGCCCTGGCCCGGAGCTCAGTCGGTTAGAGCGTTGTCCCAACGCCCCAAGGTTGCAGGTTGGATCCCAGGTCAGGGCACAGACAAGAAGCACCCACTGAATGTGTAAAAAGGGGACAACCAATCGATGTTTCTCTCTCCCTGTCTCTCTCAAAAGAGTCAACCAATAAAAATAAAAGCAGTTTAAACGATTAGGGGCACAAGACCTCAGCGAAGGATGATTCATGTCCTCGGAGGATCTGATGACCTCACCTGGCCCATCCCAAATGAGTAAGAGCAAACTGCCCTTTTCTTTCAACTCCCTGGAGATAACATCCGCTCTTGTTTTCCCGGGCACTGAGTCAGAGCTCTCAGGTATCAGGAAGTGTTTCTCTACGTCTTTCTTATCAAAACCTCTCCTCGTTGATCTTTTAAACCTCTGGATGGAATCTAATAGCATTATCATGGCCGTGCCCTGAATGCCAGGACCCCTCCCTGGAAGGATCTCCAGCATTTTCTCATTTCTGATGCTTCTACCCTCCAATATAATGATTCAGTTTATCCACTGCCTGAACTGTTTCTCCTTGCGGCCCTCTCCCTCCCTCCCCTCACTCCCCTTTACCAGATCGGAGGGAAGAGGAAATAACATTTCCAAAGGTCAGGTTTTTTTTCTTGGCCAGCCCAATAATGGAAATGTATTCAAATTCTTCCTTTCTGATATTGAAGTGATAGCTATCACCATCAATCTATACTTCTTATTTACTTATAACAGACCTAGGGTGATATTCTTTTTTTTTTAAATATATTTTTATTAATTTAGAGAGGAAGGGAGAGAGAAATAGAAGCATCAATGATGAGAGAGAACCATTTATCAGCTGCCTCCTGCACATCTCCTACTGGGGCTCAAACCCGCAACCCAGGCATGTACCCTGGCTGGGAGGCAAACCACAGGTCGACGCTCAAACACTGAGCCATGCTGGCCGGGCTAGGATGATTTTCTTTCTTTTTTAAAAAAATATTTTTTATTGATTTTTTTACAGAGAGGAAGGGAGAGGAATAGAGAGTTAGGACATCGATGAGAGAGAAACATCGATCAGCTGCCTCCAGCACACTCCCTACTGGGGATGTGCCCGCAACCAAGGTACATGCCCCTGACCGGAATCGAACCTGGGACCTTTCAATCCACAGGCCGACGCTCTATCCACTGAGCCAGAACGGCCAGGGCTAGGATGATTTTCTTAAAACAAACCAACAAAACACACACAATCAAACACAAGCCATGGCGGCACATTCTATCCTATTGCTGACAAAAGTGGCGGCTGTTGCCGATTCCTCAGGAGAAACGGGAAATAACCCCCCAGAGAGTTGCCTCTTTCGACCTTAAACCTGGCTGTTGGCAATGTTTTGTTTGCAGAATGTTGGTTGCAAATAACAGACGTGTCCTATGGCTAGCACAGACTGTGCAAGAAAAAGAGGGCGAGAGAGCTAATGACAGGATGCTGGCGGTGTTCTGTGGCATCAAAGGAAGAGCTGAACAGCTAAAATTCAGAAAAGGACGCAGCCAGGCTCAGATTTGCGTATTCGGTAGCAGCTCATGAACTTTGCCTCCGGAGCCCTGCCATTAACATCACTCTTCCCAGGTCTCCTCCTTTCTATTTCCAATGTCAGAGTCCAAGTGAATTGTGTGTGTGTGTGTGTGTGTGTGTGTGTGTGTGTGTGTGTTGGGGGGTGGGGGACACACACATTTAGTCAACCTGGCAGGAAGCTCTTGGGACAAAATGACGTCCCCTTCCATGCCCTCATTCTTTTAGCCTGATGCAGGCCGCCCGGGAAGGACGAAGGGAGGCCAGCCTGAAGGAGCTCAGAGCTGGAGGCCGGCTGCTGACCACTCTCTCACAGCTGAGTAACAAGTTCTTCCCTGAAGAGGGATCTGAATGGCTCCTCTCCGTGTGTCTGCGGGAGTCCCCCTCTGGTTCTGCTTGGATTCATGTCTCCGTCTACTCTCAGGAACCGGCTCCTCATGGCTCCAGTGGGCCCCTCTTCCTGATGGAGAATTCCGAGGGGGTGGGGGTGGGGGGGTAGTGGGATGAGCCACAGCCCCTACCATTGCAGTTGGTCTCAAGGCTGCAAACAATAGTCATCTTTTCCTTCGTTCGTCCTCTACTCCCATCTGGATTCATCTCAGCCTCGGCTACCAGCTCTGCTGGCTTTGGTATCTCAGCTGCTATGATTCAGACCCTCATCGCTAGAGCTGAACAGGCAGGGAGCTGATTAGAGAGAGCTCTCGGCATCAACGCGTGTGGAGGAAGTGAAGGCAGGGAGACTGGACTGAGGGAGGAGTTGGGATTCAGTCCCAGTGAGATTTCAGCTGACTCCAGGGGGCTCTGAAGCTGGGCTCACCCTTCAGAGCTGTCTCCGACGGGGCTGAGAGGACCACGCCTTTTTGCCCCTGCACTGCCATCCTATTGGATGCAGGCTGCCCTGGGGAAGTGGGTGTGATGCTGGGTGAGATGGCTTTCTACCGCAGAGAGCAATTCCCACCAAGCACTGACAGCTGAGGGCTGGGGGTTGTGCGGCTGTGGGGTGTCAGCCAGGAGGACTCCCAGAAGCTGCTGGGACAGGTGTCCTTCAGCCCCGAAGGGGGAACGGGATGGCACCAACCACGACACCCTCATCTGTATCCAGCACCCAACACCCATCTCCCCCTGTCCCCGTTTCAAATTCATCACGAGTTGTTCTCGCCGACTCCTCTTTAAAGGATTTCTGAAACTGCAGTAAAATACGCATACACAGAATCCACCATCTCTTCAACATTTTTGAGAGTACAGTTCAATATTGTCCAGTGTACCCACAGCACAGTATTGTACAACCAACCCACAGAACTTTCGCCTCTTACGAGACTGACACTCGATAGCCATCCGTTAAACAGCTTTTCACTCTCCCCTCTCCCCAGGCCCTGATAACCACGTTCCCACTTTCCGTCTCTTGGAATTTGGCTGCTCTGGATTCCTCATATAAGTGGAATCACACAGTAGTTGTCTTTTCGAGGCTGGCTTCCTTCACTTACCCTAAGTCTTCCAGTTTCATCCATGTTGCAGCCTGTGTCAAAACGTCCTTCCTGGGAGAACCAAGATGGCGGCATAGGTTAACACCGGAGTTTGCTGCTTTGAACAACTACTTCAAAAGTGAAACCAAAAAACGGAAGGGACATCACCCAGAACCACAGGAACGCCGGCTGAGTGGAAGTCCTACAACTAGGAGGAAAGAGAAACGCACACGGACACTCAGAGGAGGCACAGTGCTGAAGTCAAATTCTGAGGTGCGGAGTGCGCGGAGCAGGCTGGCGGCGGAGGGCGCGGTTGTTGTTTTCAATCGGGAGGGAGTCGCAGGCTCTGAGCACCAGATCCGGGCGAGTCTTTAGGGACCCAGACTCAAACGGGAGAAGCGGGACTGTCTGGCTTCGGTCAGAGCGAGTGCAGCTTTCTCTCCGAGCTTTGCAGCGGGTGCTGGGACTCAGAGAGGCAGAGCCCCTGGGGACAGGACTGAGAGCCGCCATAACTGCTCTCTCCAGCCCACCCTGTTGATCCTGTGCGACCCGCCCCGCCCAAGCCCTGCACAGAGGCATTTGCCGGATAGCCTCAGGCAAAGGCTAGATTAGCACCTCCCTAGAGGACAGAAGTTCTCTCACTGCTGACACAGCTGCTTCTCATAGCCACTTGGCCTGGAGGTCAAACCCTCCCTGGAATTAGCTACAACAATCAAGATTTAACTATAAGACTGCGAACAAAGACCACTAGGGGGTGCACCAAGGAAGCATAACAAAATGCGGAGACAAAGAAACAGGACAAAATTGTCAATGGAAGATATAGAGTTCAGAACCACACTTTTAAGGTCTCTCAAGAACTGTTTAGAAGCTGCCGATAAACTTAATGAGATCTACACGAAAACTAATAAGACCCTCGATCTTATATTGGGGAACCAACTAGAAATTAAGCACACACGGACTGAAATAACGAATATTATACAGACGCCCGACAGCAGACCAGAGGAGCGCAAGAATCAAGTCAATGATTTGAAATGCGAGGAAGCAAAAAACATCCAACCGGAAAAGCAAAATGAAAAAAGAATCCAAAAATGCGAGGATAGTGTAAGGAGCCTCTGGGACAGCTTCAAGCGTACCAACATCAGAATTATAGGGGTGCCAGAAGATGAGAGAGAGCAAGATATTGAAAACCTATCTGAAGAAATAATGACAGAAAACTTCCCCCACCTGGTGAAAGAAATGGACTTACAGGTCCAAGAAGCACGGAGAACCCCAAACAAAAGGAATCCAAAGAGGACCACACCAAGACACATCATAATTAAAATGCCAAGAGCAAAAGATAAAGAGAGAATCTTAAAAACAGCAAGAGAAAGAAACTCAGTTACCTACAAGGGAATACCCATACGACTGTCAGCTGATTTCTCAACAGAAACTTTGCAGGCCAGAAGGGAGTGGCAAGAAATATTCAAAGTGATGAATACCAAGAACCTACAACCAAGATTACTTTATCCAGCAAAGCTATCATTCAGAATTGAAGGTCAGATAAAGAGCTTCACAGATAAGGAAAAGCTAAAGGAATTCATCACCACCAAACCAGCATTATATGAAATGCTGAAAGGTATCCTTTAAGAAGAGGAAGAGGAAGAAAAAGGTAAAGATACAAATTATGAACAACAAATATGCATCTATCAACAAGTGAATCTAAGAATCAAGTGAATAAATAATCTGATGAACAGAATGAACTGTTGATTATAATAGAATCAGGGACATAGAAAGGGAATGGACTGACTATTCTTGGGGGGGAAAGGGGTGTGGGAGATGTTGGAAGAGACTGGACAAAAATCGTGCACCTATGGATGAGGACAGTGGGTGGGGAGTGAGGGCGGAGGGTGGGGCGGGAACTGGGAGGAGGGGAGTTATGGGGGGAAAAAAAAAGAGGAACAAATGTAATAATCTGAACAATAAAGATTTAATTAAAAAAAAAAAAAAAACGTCCTTCCTTTATAAGGCTGAATAATAAAACTCTACTAGGTGACTATATCACACTTTTGTTTCTTCATTCATCCGTTAACAGACACTTGGGTTGTTTCCACCCTTTGGCTGCTGTGAATAATTCTACTATGAACATGGATATACAAGTATTTATTCCAAGACTTGCTATTTTTTTAAAAATATTTTTATTGATTTCAGAGAGAAATGGAGAGGGAGCAGAGCTAGAAACATCAATGATGAGAGAGAAACATTGATCAGCTGCCTCCTGCACACCCCACACTGGGGATGGAGCCCGGGCGTGTGCCCTGATGGGGAATTGAGTCTGTGACCTCCTGGTTCATAGGTCGATGCTCAACCACTGAGCGATGCTGGCCAGGCATATTTATTTTTATTTTTGATACAAGCCAGATCTAGGATGTTTTTAGCCAAGTTGTTTTTTTCAAGATGGATTTATCTCTCATTGGTTTAATTCCTTCAAGGCCCAGACAGAGGCAAGGATACGCTACTTGGGGAGGTAAATCTTAAAAATCAGAACATTCTGGTAGGGTCAGCTTGATGGATATCAAACCTGGCTCATGATTAATTATGCGCCAATATATGCCATCCAAGAGTTTCTGCTTTTGCCACCAAAGAGAAAGAAACCATCTGTAAAGGAAATTTCCCACATGCTGCCTGAACCGCTCCACCTTTTGTTACCCTAATGGCCAAGGTTAGTTAATCCCAAACAGGACTTCGAGAAATAGCCTCTATGAGGGGGAGGGGCAGCTAAGAGGCTGGCAGGGAGCCAGCTCGTGACATCATGCTGGAGCTGATGAGGGTATCCCTGAGGAGGAGAGGAAAGCAGGGGTTGACAAGGGAGGGGGAGACACTGGGTGGGGGGAGGTTGGATGGAGTCGAAGAAAATTTTGACAAGAGTCTAATAGGACATCATTTTGTTGGCCTGGCGGTAGACTCAGACTAAGCAAAACCTGAGATTTCAAGCAGCAAAAATGAAAAGTGCATTCTTTATGAATTTGTAAGAACAACCCGGGCTTCTTGTCTAGGACCTATAAATGTGGACCAACACATACACTTCAGGGTTACTTCTTCTGTTTTTATTGAAGTTAAATCCAAGGTGCACGACTCAAACTAAAAGCTAAAAGCGGCATCATTTGTCTCTGGAGCTTTTCCTCGCCCCAGGTAGCCAGCTAAAATGGGAAAGTGATCAAAGGAAACTTGAAATTCAGAATTCATTTTCTTAAGGAAATGCTCAACTCTGCAACTCACCCACACAGAGCTGTGTGCAAGTGGATAATTGATACTGAATACATTAATGGCAACACGGTATGCATGCTTCCTAAAATAAGCAGAACTAAAGCACCGTGGTTGGAAAGGAGGCTTAAAAGATAGATAAATAACAGGAAGAGCTTCCTACCACAAAAGACTCACTTTTAATCATCATTTGAAATAATACAAGATGTCTATGCTAGAGGCGCCCAAGAATCTGTGCTGAAAAGATCCATCAACTCTAAAAAATTACATCTGCGGTGGCTGAGTGTTTAGTGGGCTGTTGGGCTAAAGTTGGTAACTGTCTTGGGATATCCCCAGTTTTTAAAAACTTATTTATTATTTTTTTTACGTTGGGATATCCCCATTTTTTATGAGAGAAGCTTTATGTGAAACTGTACAATATACAGTTTTGTACAATGAGCCTATACTTTATTTTTTAAATATATTTTTTATTGATTTCAGAGAGGAAGGGAGAGGGAGAAAGAGATAGAACCATCAATGATGAGAGGGAATCGTTGATCGGCTGCCTCCTGCACGCCTCCTACGGGGAAGCCAGCCTGCAACCCTGGGCATGTGCCCTGACCAGGAATAGAAACGTGACCTCCTGGTTCATAAGTCGATGCTCAACCACTGAGCCACCTCAGTCGATCCTAAATTTTAAATGACTTGCCTGATGTTCATTTCAACTAGAAAAAAAAAAAGGCAAAAAAGAATACAAAACAAAAAAAACCCCAACACATTTCTGACTTTCTCAGTTCTCCATTTTTTTTTAATATATTTTATTGATTTTTCACAGAGAGGAAGGGAGAGAGAGATAGAGAGTTAGAAACATCGATGAGAGAGAAACATCGATCAGCTGCCTCCTGCACATCTCCCACTGGGGATGTGCCCGCAACCCAGGTACATGCCCTTGACCGGAATCGAACCTGGGACCCCTCAGTCCGCAGGCTGACGCTCTATCCACTGAGCCAAACCGGTTTCGGCTCAGTTCTCCATTTAAACATTGGCCAAAGCATGGATAAATTTAAAATTCCCTTTCCCTGTGCCCTTTAGCAAAGATGAGATCATCTATGATTTTAAAAAGAGGCTTCACTAGTAAACACAGGAAGTACCAGAAGCAAAGAAAGAAAAAAGCCAAGTTGAAAAGCATAGGTTTTTGAGTTTCTGATCATATGAAAGCTGGCTAGCTTACCGAGACAGCTGGTTCTGATCTGATGAAACAATTTCCTCATTGAATTTTGCTGCTGTTTCTTCTCTGGCTCCTGTACTTGAACCGACTCAAAGACGGCCCCACTCACTCGGAACTTCAAGGGAAAAGTGAGAGGACGGTAAGTGACATTGGTGGCCAGAACCTGGGTGGACAATGAGCTTTTCATTCCAGGTGGCCACAACATTGAAAGGTCTCCCCATCCCTAGGAAAGGTTCTAGGGTTCGTGTCTTCGAGTGACAGTTTGTGGCCATTCCTAATTTGAAATATCTACTACACAAGAATCTAAGAGCTTCCATTACCCAACTTAAGTCCTGGAGACTTAATCTTAGCCTTAAAGTCAAATTTCATTGGGTGTGAAGTAATTTTTATCATAGGAGTTGCAGCTGTCTTTGAAATAAAATTGCACCCTTCACTGTTCGCACTCAAAACTTCCCATAGCTGAAACAAATCAATCGGATCTGTTTTTAGACATCTCAAAGACGCCCAGCTATCACAGTAACCCAAGTGTTAAATTAAGGGCAAGCACTTTCTGAGTATGTTGTTGCTTCATGTTGATATAAATGGCCATTATAGTGGGTGAGTTTAGTTAACACAGACTAATTTCTGTTTTTATGGTGAACTAGAGGCCCGGAGCACAAATTCGTGCCCAGGTGGGGTCCAGCAGGTCCGCCCCCATCGGGCAGATTGGGCCGGGCCAGCTGGGGGGAGGGGCCGTGGGCAGCTGGCCGGCTGGCCCTGCCCCCTGGTCAAACTCCCAGTTGAACTCCCAGTTGAATTGTCAAGGGGACAATTTGCACATTAGCTTTTTATTATATAGGATTATATAGAATGACAAAGCAGAAGAGATGAATGACAAGCTCAGGTGTGCATCATTCATTCATACTTGGATGTTCCCCATGGCCACACACAAGCCATCCTATATGTTACATCCTAGCCTACCACTTCAATTTTTATTTTTAAATACCAGAGGCCCAATGCATGAAATTCGTGCATGCGTAGGGTCCCTAGGCCTGGCCAGCAATCGGGGCCAATCTGCAGGGTGACTGGCGGGGCGACCAGGGAACCCCCACAGGCACCCACCTTGGCCGACCTGGGGCCTGTAGGCTGGGGGCTCCTGCATTGAGCGTCTGCCCCCTGGTGGTCAGTGTGTGTCATAGCAACCAGTGGTTCCACTGTTTGGTCGATTTGCATATTGGGCTTTTATTATATAGGATGTTTTTAAATTGATTTGAGAGAGAGAGGAAGGGAGATGAAAGAGAAATATCCATGTGTGGGAGAAACATCCATTGGTTGCCTCCTGCACGCCTTCTACTGGGGATTGAGCCCACAATCTGGGCATATACCCTGGCTGGGAATGGAAACAGGACCATGAAACAGCACTCAACCAACTGAGCCACACCAGCCAGGGTGACCACTTCCTTTTTGAAAGCAGCCCAGAGTCTGTAAATTCTGTAAATGATTTTAGGGTCAGGCAACCAGCATTTTCAGAAACTTTTATTTGATATTTAATTAAAATCCTCAGTGCAGTAAGAGAGTAATTGATCACCACTGTGATGGTTAATTTTCTTTTTTTTTAAATATGTTTTTATTAATATCAGAAAGGAAGGCAGAGATGGAAACATCAATGATGAGAGAGCATCACTGATTGGCTGCCTCCTGCATGACTCCTAGTGGGAATGGAGCCCGCATTTGCCCTTGTCTGGAATCAAACCCGGGACCCTTCAGTCTGTGGGCTAACGCTCTATCCACTAAGCCAAACTGGCTAGGGCAAGTGATGGTTAATTTTCTATGTCTAATGGACTGGGCTAAGGGAACACCAGCTTTCCTGGTTTTCCAGCTTGGAGACAGGAGGTGGTGAGATTTTTCGGCCTCCATAACCAGGTGAGCCCATTCCTACAATACCTTTCTCATCTATTTATCCTATTGGTCTGTTTCTCTGGAGAACCCTGACTTATACAACCACCTTCAATAACATAACACAGGATATGTTATTACTTACCTCAGGTTAAATAATTCTATTCACTCACAATCTCTTTGTAAGTTCTATTTGCCAATTCTTCAACTGAATTTTGTGATTTTCTAAATCATACACTTGGTTTGGTGTCGTATATTGACTCATAGTTAGAAAGTAGCAAAGTTAATGGCAGCTAGTTCATCCCATTGCTTCCGGTCCCCTGGACCAGCCTAGTTTGCTCCAAAAATGAAACAGTCAGTATCTGTCCTAGATTCTGATCAGCTCCATTTCATATTACTCTGCTGTCCTGGCCCTTATCATTACTATTCAGCAACTCACCCACACCTGAAACCCCTCACTTAGCCCAAGAATTTCCCAGTTCTCACTCAAAGTCCTGCAAATCTCATTAAACCCCTTGAGTTCACACAAGAGCAGTTTTCTTTCTGTAATGGGCCCAGGATTCTTTAAAAGGACAGTAGAGAAAACAATAGACCTGAAAGGGGGCACCAAATGGGCCTCATATAACCCCCAAGTTTTCCCCTTTATTGGCCAATCACAGCCCATTAAATTCCACCACGTGAGAGCATTCCTTTGGGTGTTGGCAGTACATTTCTGGGAAGATTAAAATGGATGCATGCGTGGCCCTGACTGGTTTGGCTAAGTGGATGGAGCGTCGGCCTGTGGACTGAAGGGTCCCAGGTTCGATTCCAGTCAAGGGCATGTACCTTGGTTGCGGGCACATCCCCAGTAGGGGGTGTGCAGGAGGCAGCTGATCGATATTTCTCACTCATCAATGTTTCTAACTCTCTATCCCTCTCCCTTCCTCTCTGTAAAAAATCAATAAAGTATATATATTTTTAAAAATGGACGCATGTGTAATCCATAGCGGCTCTCAGTCATGACTTCACTGGCATCCATACATTTGTTGTACTGACTACAGAGACCTGGCCAGGGGCCTGCAGGCTGGGTTATGTGAAGGCCAGAGCTTGCGGTGCTCCCCTCGGGGGCGCTGGCTCTGTCTGGCCGTGGCAGGAAACCCTGAGGGTGTGCAGTGCTCGGAAAGAGAGGGAGAGGCAGCAAGACAGCCGGGATGGCTCCTTCACAACGTGGCCTGCACTTTGCCCGTAAGAGGTGTGCAGGTTCCAGCAGAAGAACAGCATGTGGGCTCTGCGAGGTCAGACTTTGTCTACCAAGAAATCTCACGGGTAAGTTCCCGTTCATAACAAGACTCAGCACTGGCACGGTGCTTGTTACGTGTGAGGCACGGAGTTTATGTAATCATCACAACAACTGGATGAGGCAGGTATTGTTTTTGATTTCCATTGTCAGGTAAGGAAACTGAGGTTTGGAGACATCTATGGCCTGGCTCTAGTCTGTGGTCTAAAAGGCTTAGAAATCTGACGTGGCCAGCACATCAGTAGCAACAGAATATTTTAGAATCGCACTTACATTCATTAGAGCTCAATAAGCCTAATGTTCAAAACCAAGATGCCAAATTATTAATTTATGATGAGAAATATTTAAGCTCTCAAAGACCACAATGCTGAGGTTGGCATGACCAAAAACATTCTCTCTTTGTAGGCAGAGAAGCCAAATTGCAATCAGAACACAGTTTAAGGAACATATAATTAGAACCAAGAGAATCAGAAGAACAAGCTAAATAAGCGTCCCTCCGCACAGCTATTTAGACACACTCTGCTCCTCCTGGGATAATCTCATCAATGCGTCTGTAATCCTAGAGCTCTATTCCTGAGCCAAGTGTTAATGGGACTCCTGATGGTTACCCCTGTGATTCTCCTTTTCCTGTGCTTCTAAATAGACCAACTTCTCCTCTGATGAGCAACGTTTTAAAAAATTGTGTTGAATCCCTGAAGTCAAGCCTTGTTCTGGCTTGGGAGTACTACACGGTATATTTATTTTATAGACCCCTTTTATACCATCAAATTAGTCTTAATTATAAACTCCACTGAGCCCAGCATTGTCATTACCTAAGGCAAATCCTCAGGAATGTTTGTTGAAAGAATGAGAGTGAAGGAATGAATGAGTAAGTGCATCTCAATGTCAGGTGATTTTAAAATAGCTCTCCATCACTATGGGAAACATATGGAGAGTCCTTAAAACTTTAAAAATAGAATTACCACATGATCTTAACAATTCCATTTCTGGGCATATACTCAAAGGAATTGAAAGTAGGGACTTGAAGAGATATTTGTATCCTCATGTTCATAGCAGCACTATTCACAATAGCCAAATGGTGGAAGCAACCCACATGTCCATTAACTGATGAGAGGATAAACAAAACGTGGCATGTACATATAATGGAATATTAGTCTTAAAAAGGAAGGAAATTCTGGTACATACTACAACATGGATGAGCCTTGAGAACATTATGCTAAGTGAAAGAATCCAGCTACAAAAGGACAAATACTGAATGATCCCACGTACGGCATATCTAGAATAGTCAAATTCATAGAAATCGAAAGTCCAGCGATGGTTGCCAGGGGCTGGGAGAAGGGGGATAGGGAGTTATTGTGTAATGGGTACAGATGTTCCGTTTTGCCAAACAGAGTTCTGTGGATGCTGGTGGCGATGGTAACACAACAATGTGAATATAATCAATGCCACTGAATTGTTCACTTAAGAATGACAAAAATGTAAAGTTTATGTTATGTGTACTTTACCAAAACTGGGGGGAAAAATAGCTCTTCCATGCTAACCTATGGCTTATGTTTTTAAACCTGAGCTCTCTTTCCAGAAAACCAATATATCGGCTCCTGTATTTGTCCTTGTTTAGTACAATGGTTTGCCTGTTGAATTTCATTCTGTTTGAGACTCCTTGTGTTACGGTGTCACTGTATCAGCTATGCATAGAGTTGTGCAACATAGGACACAGCATCCTATCTAATAAAGAGGGAATATGCAAATTGACCCTAACAGCCGCACAACTGGTCGCTATGATGAGCACTGACCACCAGGGCACAGATGCTCAACGCAGGAGCTGCCGCCTGGTGGTCAGTGCGCTCCCACAGGGGAACTCCACTCAGCCACAAGTCAGGCTGATGGCTGCAAGTGCAGCTGCGATGGCGGGAGCCTGTCCCACCTCCTTGGCAGCACTAGGGATGTCCAACTGTGGCTTAGGCCCGCTCCCCCGGGGGCTCCTGAGCTGCCAAAAGGATGTCTGACTGCCAGCTTAGGCCCAATCCCTCCGGGGAACGAGCCTAAGCCAGCAGGTGGACATCCCCCGAGGGTCCCGGACTGTGAGAGGGCGCAGACCAGGCTGATGGACCCCACAGAGTACATGAATTTTCATGCACTGGGCCTCTAGTTTCAAAATAAAGGTGTAAACATTATTGTCACTACTTGCTAATTAAAAGGACAGACTTTCAATCATGAAAATTAACACTGGCCCTAGCTGGTTTGGCTCAGAACATAGAGTGTCGGCCTGCAACTGAAGGGTCCCAGGTTCGATGCTGGTTAAGTGTACATGCCCAGGTTTCAGGCTTGGTCCCCAGTGGGGGGCATGCAGGAGGTAGCCAATCAATGATTCTCTCTCCTCATTGATGTTTCTATTTCTCTCTCTCTTGTCCTTCCTCTCTGAAATCAATAAAAATATATTTTAAAAAAGAAAAGAAAATTAAGATTGTATTCATGGTTGATAAACA
This sequence comes from Myotis daubentonii, assembly GCF_963259705.1. Classification (NCBI taxonomy): domain Eukaryota; kingdom Metazoa; phylum Chordata; class Mammalia; order Chiroptera; family Vespertilionidae; genus Myotis; species Myotis daubentonii. The sequence continues at coordinate 5,586,557 of NC_081858.1, read as the reverse complement.
AAGCAGTTTGACACTAGGTTGATATCAACTTTGACAATCTTAGCATACTTTATTTTTTTGTTCCGCAAGAAACAAATGCACCAGCTGAGTGCAGTTGAATAAAATCCTCACAGAATTAGCAGTTTTCTGACCCACTTACTAAAAAAAGCTGAATCACACCATGGGGACCCCAGGGAAATGCAGATTTATACCTTTGATGTATTGCTTGGTTTTTCTTCAATTAAAATAAATTCTGGGATCAGTTTCTGAGTCTTTGCCATCTTCTCTGCTTTTAATGGGCAATTTCACATGTCTTCTTGAATATTAAGCCTTTGCAAATTCTTGATTTTTGTAAATGCAAACGTATAACAAAACCTGCACACAGCTTTCTCCTATGCAAATATTTTCTAAACCCATCAGGAGGGCCTGTTTCTCTCTCTAATCCCTTCCTTTATTAGATTGGGGTTGGGGTGGGTGGAGGGGGCTGTCAGGAGAAGTCCATGTGCTTTGCTGCAGATGGGGGCGCTGGTCACTCCACCTGTGGTCACACTGATACAGGAGAGACGCCACCATTCCCACAGGCATGGAGCGTGTTTACTCTCCATTTCCCACCACCAGGCCTTGGCCAGTGCTTTTCCAAACACAGAGGACAACCTTTCTCCTCCTGTCACAGGTTCTCCATCCATTCTAGTTTTCCTTTAAGAAGCTGTTGTCCAGATGAGGAAACTTTCCAATTTCAAACCCATTAATACAATCCCTGACCAACATCTCATCAACAACTCACTCTTGTGATTGCTCTATTTATACTGATTCCATGCTTGTCTTAGCTCCCTGTAGGAGCCAGGTGTCCTTGGCCGCAGCCATAGTTGCATGATTCTCTCTCTCTTCCTGGCACTATCATTCTGTTGCCCAGGTTAGTAATCTCAGGGCACATCTGCAAGTATCATAGCATATATATTTTTGCTTCCTACATAATATCTAACACCACAGCCTCTATGTAATAAATGTTCTGAGTAAATGAAGAGGTTAATACCAACCAAGTTAGTGTGTAACAAAACCGGCATTCTGAGATCAAGGTGTTCTTTTCCTGACATCGTGTTGAGTGGGCACTGACGACGCTAGGCAATGTGCTAGGTGCTTTACATATATTATTTTTATTTTATTTGCGTTAATCCTCACCTGAGGATATTTTTTTCCATTGACTTTTCAGAGGGAGGGGGAAAGAGAGAAACATCAATGTGAGAGAGATACATCGATTGGTTGCCTCCGGCACGTGCCTTGACCGGGCCGGTGATTAAACCTGCAACCAAGGTAACTGCCCTTGACTGGGAATCAATCCTGAAACCCTTCGGTGTGTGGGCCAACACTGTAACCACTGCTCACTCAGGGCACTCTACATATATTATTCATTCATCATAAAAATGTATCAAGACCTGACTATGGGCACTGTGCTATGCCTTAAGAATACATTAGTGCCCTAACTGGTTTGGCTCAGTGGATAGAGCGTTGGCCTGCGGACTGAAGGGTCCCAGGTTCGATTCCGGTCAAGGGCATGTACCTTGGTTGCGGGCACATCCCCAGTGAGGGGGTGGGAGGGTGCAGAAGGCAGCTGATCAATGTCTCTCTCCCATTGATGTTTCTAGCTCTCTATCCCTCTCCCTTCCTCTCTGTAAAAAATTAATAAAAAAATATTTTTTTAAAAAAACTAAAACAAAAAATTGCCCTTTAAAAAAAAATAATACATTAGTGAACAAAATTATTTACTTACACATTGCCTGGTGGTCAGAGAGGTGATCTGAGGTTCAGTTAGTAACTGGGGGAGCCTCAGTTAGGTCTTACCCTAGAAACATGTTCTTAACAACTATGTTGTATTTCTTCTGGTGTGAGCTATTGACAAGCCACGTGATAATAGTGACTGTCCAGTATGACCACATTCTTACACAATCAATGATGAAATAGTCCTTGAAGATAAATTTTGAAGGTCTTATATATAATGTTAATTCCAAATCCATACCAACTTTCGTTGATTACTCAATAAATACCTACTGGCCAACTGCTCTGATAACTGTATGATCCATTGGCTTTCATTAGAACTTGAGAATTTTTAAAAATTAATTCACCCATAAAGATATTTCATCACCAATTTATTTCTCGCCCTAACTGGTTTGGCTCAGTGGATAGAGCATCGGCCTGCAGACTGAAGGGTCCCAGGTTCGATTCTGGTCAGGGGCATGTACCTTGGTTGCGGGCACATCCCCAGTAGGAGGTGTGCAGGAGGCAGCTGATCGATGTTTCTCTCTCATCGATGTTTCTAACTCTCTATTCCTCTCCTTCCTCTCTGTAAAAAATCAATAAAATATATTTTTTAAAAAGCACCTATTTCTCCCAAGAGCCAGAAGGGTAGTAACAGCAACGATAACACAAATTATGAAAAATAGATTTTAAGGCATCCTACCTGCCAGCAAACGTATTCAGTTGTCCTGGCAACTGGATGATATACTATTTATACAATCAGTTTGCTTTAAAACTGAGAAAGAAAACTACAGGGGGGGGAAGGGAAATTCACTTAAGAAACTGTTAGTATGAGCAGTATCAATAGGTATAAATAACTTTGCCTGCCAACAGATTAAACCAGAATGTGATGCAAAAAGAACAAGACATAACAAATGTTTGGGAAATTCTTGAAATGAAATAAAACTAGGAAATGCCTAAAAATAGCTTCAGATAAATGATACATGTAGCAAAACACATCAGCAGTGCTTTTAGGGCCAAGATCATTGAAAAGAAATAGAAAGATGTGAATACAGAGAAAATTAAAATCACAAATCTTTCTAAATGTGGGCAGTGAAGAACAAAATATAGCCAACTCTTGAGCATAAAGTAGCAATTTTCTGATGAGTTTGGGCAATGGAAACAGCCAAATCATTAGAAGAGGGAGAGGGAGAGTAGGGAGCCATTTAGTCAATGTTGAGAGCAATTCAGCTCAAAACAAAAGGATTTTTTTTTTTTTTGCCTGTTTGTTTGCCTAAGTGGAATGGCTCTGTTATGGGCTGGTTTCCCAGTGGGAATTCCCAGAAGCAGCCAAAAGCACCCATGGGCTCACATCATAGACTCTCTTGTGTACAGCCCATTTATTCCTATTCGGGGAACAAATCCCATGTCAAATTGCGAAGCCTGTCATTTTAGAGCACAGTTGCTCAACCTCAGCACTACTGACATTTGTGGACAGAAAATTCTTGTTGTGGGCTGTCCTGGCATTGCAGAATGTTGGGCAGCATCTCTGGCCTCTACACCCTAGATGCCAGAAGCAACCCTTGCTCCCAGTTGTAACCACCAAAAATGTCTCCCGATACTGCCCATGTCCCCAGGGGGCAAAAGCACCCCCAGTTGAGAACCATTAGCTTAAAAGACGAAGGATGACCATCCAGCCCAACCTCTTACCATACAGATGAGGAAACCAAAGCCCAGCACATTGAATGCCTTGCTCAGATGGACACAGGTGCTCAAATGCCAGATCTCACCCAGGAACCCCAGACCATCACCTTCAATAATTCCAATCTACACCAATTTTAGTCATTTCCATATCACCATCATGATTTTGCCATACCCAATGCCAATGATCAGAGCTGACTCATTTTTTAACTTAACAAATTGATTTTAAAAGGAAACAGGTATATAAGGGAAAGACACATGCAAAAATTAGAAAAGATTGCCCTAGCCGGTTTGGCTCAGTGGATAGAGCACTGGCCTGCAGGCTGAAAGGTCCTGGGTTCGATTCCAGACAAGGGCACATGCCGAGGTTGCCGGCTCAATCCCCAGTAGGGGGCATGCAAGAGGCAGCCAATCAATGATTCTCTTTTATCATTGATGTTTCTATCTCTCTCTCCCTTCCTCTCTGAAATCAATAAAAATTTTTAAAAAATTAGAAAAGATTATGGTGTCAGAGGGAGAGATCTGTGCTCAGGTATTTTATCAAACACCTACATTGTGCCTGCGGTGTGCTATGTACCATTTATTGATTGACTTATTTATTTACTAGGGGCCCAGTGCACAAATTCATGCACCTTGAAAGGAACTGTGGGCTGCAAGGCTGCGGTGGGCACAGGGGCGGGTCTCGGCCCATCCTTCACGTCCCACCCCTGACCCCTCCCACCATGCCACCGCCCTCCCCCGACCCCCCCCCCCCCGTCCCCTGTCTGCGGGCAACCCCTGCTCCCACCGCTCCCATGCGCTGACAGTGCAGAGTGATTGGGGCCGGTGCCAGCAGCAGGGGCAGGGGCAGGCGGCAGCCGCTGCCCTGATTGCTCCTCAGGAGCAGGGGGAGGTGGAGAAGCCCTCAGGGGTGATCTGAGCCGGCAGTTGTCAGGGCAGACTGATTGGGTGCGAGTGCTGGGCGGGACCGCAGTGTGCGGGGAGCAAAGAGTTTTCAGTAACCACCAGAGGCTCGCCTCGATGACAGCAACCAGCGCCCCGCCTTGGTCTGGCGCCCCTGCTCACCTGCTCCACCATCCCGCTGTGGCCACCTCCCACCATGTTCCTTGCGCCCCCTGGTGGTCAGTTCACATCATAGTGACCAGTTGTTCAGTTGTTCTGCCGTTTGGTCTATTTGCATTATTAGCCTTTTATTATATAGGATTATTATATAGGATTCCTCACCTGAGGATATTTTTCCATTTATTTTTAGAGTGGAAGTGGGGGGGAGGGGGAGACAGATAGAGACATCGATAGGAGAGAGACACATTGATTGGTTGCCTCCTGTATGCACCCTTGGCCAGAATCAAACCCGGATCCCTTCAGCCCGTGGGCTGACGCTCTCTATCCACTGAGCCAAACCGGCTAGGGCTGCACCATTTTAAGTGCTTTACATATATGAATCTTTTTTTTTTTTTTAATTAAATCTTTATTGTTCAGATTATTACATTTGTTCCTTTTTTTTCCCCCCATAACTCCCCTCCTCCCAGTTCCCGCCCCACCCTCCGCCCTCACTCCCCACCCACTGTCCTCATCCATAGGTGCACGATTTTTGTCCAGTCTCTTCCCACATCTCCCACACCCCTTTCCCCCCCAAGAATAGTCAGTCCATTCCTTTTCTATGTCCCTGATTCTATTATAATCACCAGTTCATTCTGTTCATCAGATTATTTATTCACTTGATTCTTAGATTCACTTGTTGATAGATGCATATTTGTTGTTCATAATTTGTATCTTTACCTTTTTCTTCCTCTTCCTCTTCTTAAAGGATACCTTTCAGCATTTCATATAATCCTGGTTTGGTGGTGATGAACTCCTTTAGCTTTTCCTTATCTGTGAAGCTCTTTATCTGACCTTCAATTCTGAATGATAGCTTTGCTGGATAAAGTAATCTTGGTTGTAGGTTCTTGGTATTCATCACTTTGAATATTTCTTGCCACTCCCTTCTGGCCTGCAAAGTTTCTGTTGAGAAATCAGCTGACAGTCGTATGGGTATTCCCTTGTAGGTAACTGAGTTTCTTTCTCTTGCTGTTTTTAAGATTCTCTCTTTATCTTTTGCTCTTGGCATTTTAATTATGATGTGTCTTGGTGTGGTCCTCTTTGGATTCCTTTTGTTTGGGGTTCTCCGCGCTTCTTGGACCTGTAAGTCCATTTCTTTCACCAGGTGGGGGAAGTTTTCTGTCATTATTTCTTCAAATAGGTTTTCAATATCTTGCTCTCTCTCATCTTCTGGCACCCCTATAATTCTGATGTTGGTACGCTTGAAGCTGTCCCAGAGGCTCCTTACATTATCCTCGCATTTTTGGATTCTTTTTTCATTTTGCTTTTCCGGTTGGATGTTTTTTGCTTCCTCGCATTTCAAATCATTGACTTGATTCTTGCGCTCCTCTGGTCTGCTGTTGGGCGTCTGTATAATATTCGTTATTTCAGTCTGTGTGTGCTTAATTTCTAGTTGGTTCCCCAATATAAGATCGAGGGTCTTATTAGTTTTCGTGTAGATCTCATTAAGTTTATCGGCAGCTTCTAAACAGTTCTTGAGAGACCTTAAAAGTGTGGTTCTGAACTCTATTTCTTCCATTGACAATTTTGTCCTGTTTCTTTGTCTCCGCATTTTGTTATGCTTCCTTGGTGCACCCCCTAGTGGTCTTTGTTCGCAGTCTTATAGATAAATCTTGATTGTTGTAGCTAATTCCAGGGAGGGTTTGACCTCCAGGCCAAGTGGCTATGAGAATCAGCTGTGTCAGCAGTGAGAGAACTTCTGTCCTCTAGGGAGGTGCTAATCTAGCCTTTGCCTGAGGCTATCCGGCAAATGCCTTTGCCTGAGGCTATCCGGCAAATGCCTCTGTGCAGGGCTTGGGCGGGGCGGGTCGCACAGGATCAACAGGGTGGGCCGGAGAGAGCAGTTATGGCGGCTCTCAGTCCTGTCCCAAGGGGCTCTGCCTCTCTGAGTCCCAGCACCCGCTGCAAAGCTCGGAGAGAAAGCTGCACTCGCTCTGACCGAAGCCAGACAGTCCCGCTTCTCCCGTTTGAGTCTGGGTCCCTAAAGACTCGCCCGGATCTGGTGCTCAGAGTCTGCGACTCCCTCCGGATTGAAAACAACAACCGCGCCCTCCGCCGCCAGCCCGCTCCGCGCACTCCGCACCTCAGAATTTGACTTCAGCACTGCGCCTCCTCTGAGTGTCCGTATGCGTTTCTCTTTCCTCCTAGTTGTAGGACTTCCACTCAGCCAGCGTTCCTGTGGTTCTGGGTGATGTCCCTTCCGTTTTTTGGTTTCACTTTTGAAGTAGTTGTTCAAAGCAGCAAACTCCGGCGTTAACCTATGCCGCCATCTTGGTTCTCCTGTTGAAGGTATTCTTTAAAGAAGAAGAAGAAGGAGAAGGAGAAGAAGAAGAGGAAGAAGAAGAAGAAGAAGAAGAAGCCATATATGAATCTTTTTGTCTTACTAATGACCTTATTAGATAACTGTTACTATTATCCTCATTTTATAAAGGCTGATACTAAAGCATTCCAGCCCAGGAGGGCTGGCCCCAGAGTCCACGCCTTTCATCGGGAAGGGGAAAGATCGAAAATGCCTGGTAAGGGAGGGATGGGCCTGGAGTCAAAACTCAGGAGCATTTTCTATGTAGTTAGAAAACCATGGGTACAGGTAAAAAGGCAGTCAGACCTGGTAGTTAAGTAAATCCTTTTGGAAGAAGAGAACTCGTACCTGGAAGAGAGACAAGTTGGACAGAAATGGTGGTGGAAAGAAAGGGACAGAAGCTGCAGGGGGCGAATCAGGGGCAGGGGCAGGATGAGACTCTGAGTGAAGTGTACCGGGCTCTGAGAGAAGCCAGGAGCTTGGCTGGGTGAGGAAACGGTGAGGCTGGAGGTGGAGATTCAGGCATAATGGTGACCTGGGAAAAGGGAAAAAGGGGGTGGGGTTGAGGCCCAGGAGAGGGCCCTGGAAGGTTGGGGGGAAAGGTGCGAGGGGGCTATCAAGGTGAGAACCTAGTGATGGGGGTGGGGAGTTGCTGCAACTTTAGGTGGGACTGAGAAGGGGCCCCAGCAGGGCGAGCTCAGGCACCCTGATGGGTAGCAGAGAAAGCACTCCCATGCCAGGCAGAAAAGGGTGTCTGCTAAAGGCCGACGCTGGTGAGCACCAGCCACTGAATTTAATGTTTTTCCCTTAAAAATCAAGTTCAGCCCTGCCAGCTCAGTAGTTGAAGGTCAACCTATGAACCAGGAGGTCACAGTCCGGTTCTTGGTCAGGGCACATGCCCGGGTTGCGGGCTTGATTCCCAGTATGGGCGTGCAGCAGGCAGCTGATCAATGATTCTCTCTCATCATTGATTGTTTCTCTCTCTCTCTCTCCCTTCCTCTCCTAATAAAAATATTATTTAAAATCAAGTTCAGTATACACACCACGTTTTGCAAAATGTTGAATCAATTCATCTCCAAAATATATTTTAAAAAAGCTTTTGATTACATTTGAGAAAATTTTGAGACTTTCATGTTCCCACCACTAGTTCATAAATAAAACATACCACTTGAAAAAATGCACACACACTTGTAATCGCTGAATAAAAATATCAAGCGTAGAACTGCTTTGTCACATGTTTTGCCAGCTCCTGATGTTTCTTCAATGCTTGACTTTTCAAAAAACAAATTTGCTAGAAAATGTTTTGTCTTTTACATTTTCCAGTTTTTGCAGATCGAGACGTTAATAAAACAACTTGGGGAAATTCAATGAGTGTTGCCATATTTGGAAATAGGATTTCTTAGAAAGAAAATTTCCATCCATAGAAATCTATCCATAGTAGATTAAGATCAGTTATATCCAAGTTCAACCAGAATATCCAGGTACAAAAGCAAAACTAATACAAATATATTTAAAGGAATATATAAATAATAAAAATGTGAAGTGAGGTATAGTAATTAAGAGTCAGTCAGGCCCTAGCTGGTTTGGCTCAGCAGATAGAGCATCGGTCTACAGACGAAGGGTCCCAGGTTCGATTCAGGTCAAGGGCACATACCTAGGTTGTGGGCTCCATCCCCAGTAGGGGCGTGCAGGGGGCAGCCGATTCATGGTACTCTCTCATTGATGTTTCAATCTCTCCTCTCTGAAATCAATAAAAATATATATTAATCTAGGTACATAAAAAGCCAGTGACTAGAACGCCATAATGACCGGTCACTATGATGCTCACTACAGCCAGCAAACCTGCCAGATGGGGGGCGGGCGGGCCAGTCAACCTCCTGTAGCCCCTCCCCCTGGCTGGTCCCCACCCCTGATGGGCCTCCCTACTCTGATCAGGGGCAGGGCCGGCTGGCCAAACACCCATGGCCCCTCCCCCAGGCCGCTGGCCCCTGATCGCTGGGGTCAGCCAGCCAACCTCCTGCCGCCCTCTCATCCTCCTGACAGGCCCAGCTCCAATCAATCCGCCCCATTGGGGCCAGGCAGCCAGACCCCACCTGTGCACGAATTCGTGCACTGGGCCTCTAGTACATAAATAAAGAGTTAGTCAGGCCTAAAGCACTAGCATCATAGTATCAAGTAGTATATATATTGGGATTACATATTAACAATATAGAGTTATTGTGAGGATTAAATGAGATGTCATATAAAGACTAGAAGGAATGTAAAGCTAAATATAGTTTAGCTACTATTATTCTAGTGTGAAGCAGAATAAACTAAACAATGAGCTTTGCTTTGATGAGTTTTTAATTCTGGCACTAATTTCCATACAGGCAGGTACTTATTTATTCTTCTTAGCTCAAGGCTGACCTAATGGTCTTAAATGGCTCTAAATCAACAGTTCTCAAACTGTGGTTTGCAAACTCCCGAAAGTCCCAAAGACCCTTTCATGGGGTCTGTACAGGGAACACTATTTTCATAATTTTATTAATAATAGTATAACTAGTTCTATAATAATACTAATGGTCTAACACCACTTTCATTTTTCACTGTTGACATGTGTACTGATGGTGCCAAAGCAATGGTGGGCAACACTACAGAAGCCTTAGCGTGAATCAAAGCAGTGGGACCAACGTGTATTGGTGGGAATGTTATTCTTCACTACCATGAGCTACCAAAGGGGGAAAATAAAGCTAGTTTCCCTTAAGAATGTGCCTGATGCTCTAGCTGGGTAGCTCAGTTGGCTGGAGCGTCGTCCCCTACCCCAAAAGGTTGCAGGTTGGATCCCCAGTTGGGGTGGGTACGGGAGGCAACCAATGTATGTTTCTTTCTCATATCAATGTTTCTCTCTTTGTGTCTCTCCTCCTCCCTTCCACTCTCTCTAAAATCAATGGGAAAAATATCCTTGGGTTAGGATTAACAACAACATAATGACAATGCCAGTCCTCTCATTCTTTTTAAATTTGGGACTACATAGCGATTTTTTTTTTTTTTTTACTAAAACACATGATGTTAATATGTAACAGGCTTATTATAAGTATTTTAAAATGAAGTAATAAATTTTATCAGTTAATTTCTAATATGGTAAATATCGATATCTAACTCTACCCAAACTAAAGTTTTTGAGATCTTCAATAATTTTTAAGAGTGAAAAGAGGTTCTGAGACCAAAATGTGTAAGAACCACTATTCTAAATAGTTGTCCAAACTTGGGCTGGTCTCCTCTGATTACACACTCACAGGGAGACAGCGCTTAGGGCAAACCCGTCCAGTAGGAAGTGACCGCTCCCTGGTCGGGTCAGCGGTGGAGCACTGTGAGCTGGAGTGAGCGCTGGGGAAAGGCCTCACAGTAACAGGCAAGTCTGATGGAGCAGGATCACTGAATTCAAGAAAGGCAGGCCAGACACCTTTTGGGAAAGATGGGCCGCAAGTCTGGATCAAGTAAAAATAAACAGCTGGAACCCTTTTGGATTAGGAACTCTGTTTCTAAATAGATTAGGGAGAAACATGTCCTTTCCCCAGCAGAAAAACCCCAAGGGGAATTGCAAAACTGGGCTCTAAGATCGATGTGGGCCCCTTAGTGTCTCTCCTTTCCAGTCAACAAGTGAACAAAGCCTGCCCTAAGGCTCCATCCAGGCCTTTCAGACTCTCACCCTGGTCTGCGGGCAGAAAGCGGTGTCCAGGCCTGACTATGGCTGGGCTCTGAGCTTAATAACGAATAAAAACCACAAGAAACGTTTGACCCATTTCGGCCTCTTGTCCTGAAATTCTCACCTCGCTGCGGTGAAAGCACCAAGGCGTGATCCAACTAAAAACGGGATGCTGTCCCAAAGGAAGGGGAAAGGATCGGGAGACTCCAGCTCCAGAAAGGACAGTTTCTGAAAATAGGAGGCGGGGCATCACCCATGAGGTCGGAGCCAGCACCAGCGAGTCCCCCCAGCGGGCTCCTGAGTCTCTTCCGATCCCTGCGGGACGGCAACTCGCCACCATCTTCCCCCGGATTCGCCAGCGAGGAAGGAATGCTTTACCCGAACCGCCTGGACCCCATCCTGCTGTGATGACCCGGCGACGACTCCACCCCTGGAGGCCTCGATTTCTCCTCCGTGAAATGGGAAGAGGGACCGGACTCGCTTCATAGGGTCCAGCGAGGGCGACCTAAGATAACGCGCAGACACCCCTAGCACCAGCCTGGGCACCTACCCAGCGCCTCCGGAGCAGAGGTTATTATGAGGGGCATTTCTTTGCTCCGTATCCTCAGGGAGCGGCATTTTTCCTTATTTTTCAATATAATTCCTTTCTTCCAGGCTATTATTTTCGAGGTTCTGGTCCCTCGCATCCCTGAGTCATCATCATCAAGATGCCGGGCTCTGAGACCGTCCCTTCCTCCGCTCTCTAGGGCTCCCCCTCCTGACGGCTGCGCCCTCGCGGGGACCGACTCGTTCCATGACCCCGAGTCCCTGGGGCGGGGCCCCCTGGACCTGGTTCCGTGACCCCGAGTCCCTGGGGCGGGGCCACCTGGACCTGGTTCCGTGACCTCGAGTCTCCGGCGGGGCCGCCTGTCCCGGGAGTGTCTCGAGGAGGCCGCCTGGGGGGCCGCGCCGAGCCTGAGCCTCCCCAGATTGAGACTCCCCTGCCCCCAGCGGGACGAGGCTGGCGGGGCCGGGTTCCCAGGGGAGGCCACACCCCGAGCGGAGGGCGCTGGGGCCGCGCCGCACCGCACCTTGGGGGTTCGGGCCGCACCTTGGGGCGCCCGCGGGTCCGGGCGCAGTGGGAGCCTCGGGAGGGAGGTGCCAACCGCCCCCGCGCGCCGCCCGGGGCGTGAGGCCGCGGAGGGCTGACGGCACCGGCGCCACCTGGCGCCGCCGAGGAGCCCCGGGAGCCAGCGAATCCCGCGCGGCGCGGCGAACAGGTGCCCGCGCGCGTCAGGCGGCGGCAGGGGGCGGGGCGAGGGGCGCGGCCGGAAGCCCGGGGCGGGGTGCGGGCGGTCGGGGGAGCGCGAGGGGCCCCGAGAGGCAGGAAGGAGCTCGCCGGGCTGCGCGGCGCGCGATGTGGAGCCGCCGCCTCGGCGCCTGCAGCAGCCGCCGCCGCCGCCGCTGCTGCCGGGGCCGCCGCCGCGCGGAGGGACATGGAGCGCGGCTGCGGAGAGTGGCCGCCGGCAGCAGCAGCAGCAGCAGCGCGCGTCGGAGCGACAGCGGAGCGCAGCCGGCCCCGTGAAGCGCTGCCCGGCCGGTGGCGGCAGCGGCGGCGGCAGCAACAGCAACAGGGCGGCTGAAAACCCGGCGGCGGCGGGGTTCCTACCCGCAACCTCCCCTCGCCGCGCCTCGCGGCCCTCAGTCCTCCTGCGCTCGGCCTCCCCGGTGCCACCCCGCCTCCGCGGCGCGCCGAGCCGAGCAGCTGAGCCCGGGGGCGGGCGGAGGGGCGCGTGCCGCCGGCGTGGGGGAGGGGCGGGCCGGCGCGCGCCGCGCCCAGGACTCGCGGGGCCCGGGGGGCGCGTGCCGCGGCGCGAGGCGGGCGAGGCGAGGCGCGGGGCGGTGCGGCGGGGCCCCTCCCCCTGCAGCCTGGCGCGCGCCGGCCGGGCCGCACCGCTGCGGGCTCCGCGCGCGCGGGCCATGTCCGCCTTCTGCCGGGGCTTGGCCGGCCGCGCTTCAGCACCCGCAGAGCCGGACAGCGCCTGCTGCATGGAGCTGCCCGCCGCGGCCACGGACGCCGTCGGGAGCCCCGCCGCCGCCGCCCAGGTCTCCTTCCCCGGGGGCCCCGGGGAGCTGGAACTGGCGTTAGAGGAGGAGCTGGCGCTGCTGGCGGCCGGGGAACGGCCGTCCGACCCCGGAGAGCAGCCTGCGGCCGAGCCCGGGCCTCTGGCCGAGGAGGCCGGACTGCTGCCCCTGCCCGCCCAGGACCCCGAGCTGCTGTCGGTGATCCGGCAGAAGGAGAAGGACCTGGTGCTGGCGGCCCGGCTGGGCAAGGCGCTGCTCGAGAAGAACCAGGACATGAGCCGGCAGTACGAACAGATGCACAAGGAGCTGACCGACAAACTGGAGGTGAGTTCGTCCCCGCCGGGGTGGGTGGGAAGCGGGGAGCCCCGGCACCCGCCAGGCCCTGGGCAGCTTCCGGAGCCACTCACCCCCTCCACCCCTCCCTTGCTCACCTGAAAGCGTCGGGGGAGGATGGAGGGTTTCGGATTATCAGACCAGGGCATCCAGTGAATACACCGACTTTGCCACCCTGTTCACGGCAAATGGGTGCATGCCCGCTGTGGGCCAGTCCACATACGGACCGTGCACAGCATCTACCATAGAGCTGACAGCACGACTAACTCATACAGCACTGGGGTGCAGTCCGCACACTGAGAAGTGAGAAAGGGTAAGCATTTAAAATATGCTTCAGGTTTTCAGAGAAGTAGTTAATCTCTAATCAGGGTGTTAGCCTAAAGCTTCCCAGCTTGGGCATTCAGGCCTCCAGATGCCCTTGTCTTCGCTTCCCGGCAGCTCAGAGTTGTGGGAACAAGTGCCCCTAAGGGAGCTTTTTATAGCCTCAAATACTCGGGGATTAGGGAACGTGGTTCCATTGCAGCCAGGCAGGCCTGGGCTCAGCACGTGACCGCTGGTGGTGGATTTAATGTGGACCTCAGTATTTGTGTGTATTTAAACGGCACTTTCCTGTGTTCTGGGTCTCACACGTGCAACTGGATGGCCAAATAGGAGAACCATATTGTTTCAACTATTATACATACCCCTTAAAGGAGCTAGAAGATTTCTGCCGTTTCTTGCCCTTAACTAGAAAAGGGTCTTAACCGGACAGTGGCATGGAGCACCACCAGCATTTCCAAAAATTAGGGAGATTTAAAAAGGGGAAGTATCTGTGGCAGTGGAGACAGGCTTACCTTTTCTCGGCCTGTGCATTTACTGTTGTTACCCACTTTGGTTGCAGCCAGTTTTTTGGGTTTTTTTATTGGTTACAGGAGAATAGTACAGTCCTGAATAAGGTCTGAAATGGACCCTAGTCTGGTTCTATATCATGTGCTACTGGTCGAACGGTCGGAATGTAGGCTCCAAAACTTTTCTAGAATACGATTTAAGTGTGTCTGCAGTCCCGCAACATACCGAAAGTAAATCAGGGAGAGAAAAGGGAAACCAACGAGTGCCCTGTAGTTCAGTTGGCCTGTTAACTAGGTCTGCCAGTCGATGAACTCCCCAGATACCTTTCTGAAAAGAGGTTTGTGAAACCTATAGGTAGACTGCCAAAAAGCAGCCCAATGAATTGAATTGTTTCATTTTCACTTGAAGTAGAGGTCTACAAATAAAAGGGTGTCTTTTTTAAAAAAAAGAGATTTGATTACACAGCTCTATATAGAAGTACTACTGCAGAGATTTATACTTGATTTGAAATTCCTTCAGTGAGGGACTTGATTGAAGAGACAGCCGACTTGAAAGGACCATCATATCAGTCGGCTTGATGAGTGGTAGATTTCAGCGTAATCCTGAGTGTGCAGTTACACACATCCTGGGTTCCGTGTGGAGCCTTTAGACATTTCTTCAACAAAGGAAAAAGATTTCAAAATTCAGTACCCAGAAAGGTTCTGTTGTAAGTGAATAAATTACCTTTGACTATAAGATAGTTTAAAGCTCTTAAACTAGTTTTTAAAATCTTCACTCCTCTGCAGGCCAGCACTGTGAACGCTAGTTAAATTTCTGGAGGTTGGTTGCACAACAGTGTGAATGTACTTAGCACTACTGAACTGTACACTTAAAAATTAAGATGGGAAGTTTTATGTTACGTATACTGTGGCCCCCTTTTATCTGAGGAGATGTTCCAAGACCCCCAGCAGATGCCGGAAACCACAGATAGTACCGAACCTCATATGTACTATGGTTTTTCCTATACATATGTACCTATGATAAAGTTTATTTATTTATTTATTTATTTTTAAAAAATATATTTTATTGACTTTTTACAGAGAGGAAGGGAGAGGGATAGAGAGTTAGAAACATCGATGAGAGAGAAACATCGACCAGCCGCCTCCTGCACACCCCCCACTGGGGTTGTGCCCACAACCAAGGTACATGCCCTTGACCGGAATCGAACCTGGGACCTTTCAGTCCGCAGATCGAAGCTCTATCCACTGAGCCAAACCGGTTACGGCTAAATTTTAATTTATAAATTAGACACAGTAAGAGATTAACAATAATAATAAAATAGAACAATTAAGCCGAGAACTTTCACCTTTTCACTTACAGTAAATACTTCACAGCTTCCCCGGTGGTTCCAAATTGCCAGCATTACTACTCTTGTGTTGTACAGCCATTATTAAGTAAAATAAGGGTTACCTGAACACAAGCACTGCAATACCAGGTTAGTCGATCTGATAACCCCGAGGGCTACTGAGTGACTCACTGGCGGGAGTGTATACAGCTGGACAAAGGGATGATTCACTTGCTAGGCAGGATAGAGTAGGAGGATGCGAGATTTATCACGCTTCTCAGATGGGCGCAAAATTGAAAACTTATGAATTGTTTATTTCTGGAATTTTCCATTTAATATTTTTGGACCAAGCTTGACTGTGGGTAGTTGAAACCGTGGAAAGCGAAACTACAGGTAAGGGGGAATGCTGTACTTTACCACAATTTTTAAAAAGAATGGTTTTTTTCAACAGTTTATTTTTAAAAAGCCAAATATTGAGCATTATTGAAACTGTGATGAAGAGTTGAGTTATACTATTTCTTTTAGATATGTTTGAAAATTTTCTTTAAAATTTTTAGTTTTGCTCTGGCCAGGGGACTTGGTTGGTTGGAGTGTCGTCCGGTACACCAAAAAGTTGTGGGTTCCATTCCGGGTCAGGGCACATACTTAGGCTGTGGGTTCGATTCCCCCGTGAGAGCACATACAGGAGGCAACCGGTAAATGTTTCTCTCTCTCTCTCCCTCCCCCTTCCTCTCTTTAAAATCAAATTTTTTAATCTACAAATTCATGGTAAATAAATGGAAACTGAGGCCCAGAGAGACTGTAGACCCCAAGAAGGCAGGCACTATATCAGTTGTTGTTGTTTTATTCTCACCCAAGCATATGTTTCACTGATTTGAGAGAAAGAGAGAAACATTGATGTGGGAGAGAAACATGGATTGGTTGCCTCCCCTACAGGCCCAAGTCCACAACCCAGGTATGTGCATTGACTGGAAATCAAACCCTCAACTTTTTTGGTGTACAGGGTGACACTCCAACCAACTCAGCCACCCAGCTGGGGTTCTAGTACTATTTTTTTTAAGAGGGCAAAACAAGTTAAGATGAAAATGATTACATAATGGGACTCAGTAGTAAATTTAGGGAGGCAAACCTAGAAGGTCTTTATTTGCATTCAGTGCTAGGTCCACTTTAAAAAAAGGTCTTTTTTCTTTGTATTTTTTAAGAATCATATCCTGGACTTAGGAGAATGGTGTTGCTTTTTCAGTTCTTTGCAGAAATCCATTTCTGTGACAACCAATTTTGGGTAGGCTAATGGTACTGGATTTGTTTTTTCAGAGTTTTAAATAAACTTTTTTTTTTAGAATGATTTTAGATTTTCAGAAAAATGTGGAAAGATGGTGCAGAGAGTTTCCATATGCCTTGCACCCAGTTTCCTCTATTACTAACATCTTACATTAGTATGGCACACACCATAATTAAGAAACCAATACTACCTTGTCAGTGTGGTTCAGGGGTCGAGCCTCAACTCAGGAACCAAGAGGTCTCCAGTTCGATTCCCTGTCGTGGCACATTCCATGGTTGCAGGCTTGATCCCCCAGTGTGGGGAGTGCAGGAGGTAGCCAATCAGTGATTCTCTCTCATCACTGATGTTTCTATCTCTCTCTCCCTCTTCCTTCCTCTCTGAAATCAATAAAAATACATTATTTTTTTTAAAAAAGAAGCCAATACGGATATGTTATTATTAACTAAAGTCCTGAGTTTATTCCGATTTCCTTAGCCTTTACCTAATGTATTTCTCTGTTCCAGAATTCCATTCAGGATACCACGTTACATTTAGTTTCCATATCTGTCTCTTCTTTGCTGCAACAGTTTCTTAGACTTTCCTTGTTGTTGTTGTTTTTTTAATTTATTTTTATTCATTGATTTTTTTTAATTTTTTTTTTAGAGATAGAGGAAAGGGCAGGGGAGGGAGAGAGAGGGAGAGAGAGAGAGAAACATGGATTTGTTGTTCCACTTATTTATGCATTTATTGGTTGATTCTAGTATGTGCCCTGACTGGGCATCAACCCTGTAACTAACTGAGCTACGTGGCTAGGATGAATTTTTTTGTTTTGATGACCTTGACACTTTTGATATTAACTTTTTCCTCTGTGGAGGTATAATTGACCTATAACATTATGTTGTTTCAGGTGTAGATAGTAACTTTTAAGATACCATATAGTCCCAAGAAACAAGGAATAGCATGGGCAGAGCCTCCGGACCTCCACACTTGCTGACAGTTCTGCCTAGAGCAGCGGTTGCCACTGGTGGTCCGTGAGGTCCGAAAGGTTGGCGACCACTGGTTTAAGGAAACCTTTGGAGCAGCGGTTGCCCACCGGTGGTCCGCAGATCACTGGTGGTCTGTGAGGTCCGAAAGGTTGGTGACCGCTGGCCTAGAGTTTACTGGTTAATTCAGCACTTAATTGCAATATAATGCTAGGAGAAACCCTTCTTTTTTCAGAGTAGATAAAAAGCTACATTTTGTATGTTTATAAATAGGAAGGTCTTAATTCCTCCCCCCCCCCCACCCCCCCAAGTGTTGAGAAACCTGCATTAGGGACTTTGTCTCATGTCCAAAGAAATGCAAGGACAGATTGATCAGACCACCTGTCCTCAACCCCGCCCCTCAAGTGGATTGGATTGTTTTAGTTGCTTGGTCGGGCTGTTCGCTAACAGCTGTTTGCTGCATATTTTTAAGTCTCTCTGTTCTTTTAGAACACAAGCCTGATTTATCTGGCCTCTCAGTAACACTGTGAGTACTGAGTTCTTGCTGTTGCCGTCTGTTCGGTAGTTTTCATTTTGGAAAAACTCGATAAAACCAAGAATTACCATTTTAAGATTGTAATTATCCCTTGCTTCTGCATTTCATCTTCCTGAAGTGTCTACAGTGAGTAAAACATTTCCTTTTGGAAGTTTAGCAATATGAGGGAAGCATCGCTAGAGCATGACATTCTCATGCTGATGAGCAGAAGCCCTCCCTTGTCATTCCTTTCCCCACATGCTCCAAACAGAGGCTGTATAAAGTACAACCAAAAAGTGACTTTTTCAACACATATACTAGCATGGCTATAAACAAATGAGTGGTGCCCTTAAGGTGATCAACTTGAGCTGTACATTTATTTCAATATTTATTAACAAACTGCCTTTGCTAATGTGCTCGGAAAGTTAGTTTTGGATCACTGCCTTTATCTTATGGCACATTGTTTGGACTATTCTGTAATGGTAAATTTTCATCTTTTGGAGGTAAATTCGACTTTCAGAAACACACCTCACCCAGAGCAAAGGAAGGAAGGAATAGACGTCAGGGTGACATGACATCACCTCTTTTAGACACATCTCAGATGTGAAGTAATGGGACTGACTTTCTTGTGTAACTACACTCTGGCCCTTAAGGCTTCCCAAAAGAAGCATTCCAAAAAACATTTGAAAAGTGAAATCTTGGATAGATGGATAGCCTGGCTTCCCAAGGCGAAGAGATGACTGAGTCCTCTGAAGGAGATTCGAATGCTCCTGTTAGCCTGTGAAATAATTTCATGCTTGATATCAACCTTCAGTGCATCAGACCTTGGATAGATGGGTGGGTAGGTGGGGGGGTGGATGGGTGGATGGATGAATGGATGCCGAGGCCTCATCCCATTCTTAACTAAATCACAATCTTTGAAACTGGGGTTCAGGTGGGTATATTTTTGGAGCTTTATATCAGAGCTTTTCTGAGAGACTGAAAGTTGAGGACCATCGCTTTAACTTATATTCATATAATCCTTTAGGTATAGACTTGGCTTTTTTTTTGTACATACTATGCTTTCAAGTAGGAGAACATACTTGCCTCTGAAAAGAGGCAGCTGTATTCATTGCACAGAAACAGAAAGATGTTCTTATTTCCTTCAATCCAAAAGAATCTTTTTCTATTGAGCTGCTACTTCCAGTCATTTATACTTTTTCCTGCATACCATTTCTCACACTCCACTTATTTCAGGTATCAGCCCGTCCCACTGGGATAAAAACTCCACGTAGGCAAGGACCATGTCTGTTTTGTTCATCCCTGTGTCCCCAGCACAGTGGCTGGCTCATAGTAGGCACTAAAGAATGGATTAGCAAAAAAATATGCAAGGCTACTAGGCCATGATTTAGAGCAGGCCTGAACCTGACCTTGCCTTAATGATTTTGAAATACAGTGCTGTATATATAGCAACAAATATTTATTGAGTGGTGATTTAGAGCACTAAACAGTCAAATGACTAGACACAAATCCCAGCTCTGTCATTTACTAGTATTGATCTTAAGCTCATTACTTAACCTCTTCTGTTGCCTCATTTGTAAGAAAAGATAGTTCATCTGAAGGATCTCTGGAGTTCTTTCCGTCTCTGAAAATTCTGTCTGGTATTGTGCCAGGCGTAAAAGATGCTTTCAACAGAAGCCTTCTTAAATAGTCATTTTAAGTTGTTGAAATGTATAGTTCGGCTAATTAGGCAACTTGCTAAATTTCAAGTGAATTCCTAAGTCTAGAACCCCGTGCCCAAGGACAAGAATAAACATCATAACTTCAAGTATTTTCCATAGGAATGGCATTCTCTTTATGAAACCAACTCCTTTTCTACTCTGGACGAAGGGAATATTTTCGTAGCTTTGAAATGGGCAACTTTTCCCAAGTGGTAGTGTTTTGTTGTGCTAAAAAAGAAAAGTTAGAAGAGGCCCTGGCCGGGTAGCTCACTTGGTTAGAGCATGGTCCCAATATACCAAAGTTGTGGGTTCCATCCCTAGTCAGGGCACATAAAAGACTCAACCAGTGAATGCACGAGTAAATGGAACAACGAGTCCATGTTTCTCTCTCCCTTCTTCTCTCTCTCTCTCTTTCTCTCTCTCTCTCAAATCAATACACAAACAAAAAAAGTTAGGAAAGTGTGCAAAGAGAAAAATGAAAGGCTGTAGAATTTTAAACAGGTTTTAAATCTTCACTTTTCACCCAGCACTTAGAACAAGAGAAACACGAACTAAGAAGACGATTTGAGAACCGAGAAGGAGAGTGGGAAGGGCGTGTGTCCGAGCTGGAGAGTGACGTGAAACAGCTTCAGGATGAGTTGGAGAGGCAGCAAGTTCACCTACGGGAGGCAGACCGGGAAAAAACACGGGCTGTCCAGGAATTATCGGAACAGAACCAAAGGTTGTTGGATCAGCTCAGCAGGGTGAGTCCCAAGTTAAGAATTGATGGTGTAACATTCTTCACTGAATTCGAAAGCTGAAGTAGAGCGTCTGTATCATGTCAATCATGTATATAGTAAGAGTAATTCTCACTTCTGTTGCATTTGGTGTTATATCAAGTTGAATATTTTTCACCTGTAAGGACTTAGCTGTGCCAAACTATGAATCAGGAGCCAAGACCTTTCCCGGCAGGGCCAGCTATTGAAGCTTTCACAATCACTTCACTTGGGGGTGTTCTCATTTTTGAAATGAAAGAGTTGTGTTTAATGATTTCTGACATTCCTTGTAGCTCCAAAAGTCTATGATTCCTTTAACTAGAGAAAGCCCGTCACTGGTAAAATTATGTTAATGCGTTTAGTTCAATTATCAAATGCCTCTGTCTTTAAACTGAAAAGCTTAGGGAAGATTTCTAGGGCAGATGATTTTTATTGATGTTGTCTTTGTGAATATAGATTCCTTCGTATTATTTAAATATGAAAGGAGGTATGTGTATCTGTATTTAAAATTTGTTCTCTTTATTTCCACACTAAGTAAAAATTCTTTAAAAAAAATTCTTGTAGCATTTATAGGGTGGTGTCATGAAAGTACTAATTAACCAAGGTCAAACTTGTAAAATCATTGCAAAGAAAGGGTTTGAGGGCTGAATAGGTGGAAACCTAATTTAAATATAGAACATACCTTTTTAACAAATGCAGGAATGTTGTTAATGCCCTGGTCTCTAAATCCACCCACTTTTGAATTAAGAGCTGCATTTACTATTGTACCTAAGTCCTTGTGTGTTGAAAAGAAAGCTGCTAACTCTTTAGTTACCAAAGGAAAAAAAGAACTTCTCTGATCTCATCCCTAAGCATTAATATTCTTTTAAAAGAATTTTTAAAATTGATTTCAGAGAGGAAGGAGGGGAGAGAGAGAGAAACATCAATGATGAGAGAGACTCATTGATTGGCTCCCTCCTGCACGCCCCCTACTGGGGATCGAGCCTGCAACCTGGGCATGTGCCCTTGACCAGAATTGAACCCAGGAATCTTCAATCCAGGCCAACGTTCTATCCACTGAGCCAAACCAGCTAGGGCAGCACTAATATTCTCATGAGAGCATGCCTTTGTCTGCATGGTTCATCTTTGGTTCTTAGATCTTTGGAAAAGGCTTGGCTAGAACAGCATATGGTAAATTCTTGGTGTTTCCACTAATTCCATGGTTAACACTTGTATGAGGTTATTTCACTAGTCAGTTGCTCCCAGTGGGTACGCTGAGACTATTAAAGCCTTCATTTCTCACAAGGAAGTGTGAAGTAACTGCTACTAATAGAGAAAGGAAGAGGAAGGGGAGGTAGAGAAGGAGAGAATGGAAGGGGGAGGGAGAGTGAGAGTATGGGAGGGAGAAGGAAGAAAGAAGGACAGGAGAGAAAGAAAGAGAAAGAGATGCATTCATAGCAGAATGTATCTGAAAGGTGGCCCTGGCTGGGTGCTCAGTGGGTTGGAGTGTCCTCTCAGTGCACCAGGGTTGTGGGTTCCATCCCCAGTCAGGGCATGTGTAGGAATCAACCAATAAATGCATAAATGGGTGGAGCAACAAATCGATGTTTCTCTCTCTAAATTTTAAAAAATTTAAAAAAACCCAGAATGTTATGAAAGGTGAAAATTCAAGCGCTAGATCTAAAGGTCTTAGCTGCAGGTGTCCTGTCCAGGGAATCCAGTCACCATTTGATTGGCTGGAAAGGAAGAGTTGGACAGGCCTTCAGGAGGTCATTTCCAGGGCCAGCTCAGGAACAGCGTTTCTGACTCAGTTCTAAAACCATTTTCAGCAACTGGGAAGGAAATCTCCAGCCTTGTGAGATTGTAGACAGGTTTTTGAGTCTTCATTATTCATGAAAGATTAAACTAACCATATCGGCCTAGCCACATCGATTTGTTTGTTCAGGAACATTTATTTCATACTGATTCTGAGCAAGTATTTCTTATGGAGACTTAAGAAAGGAACACAACCAGCCAGAACAATGAGAGGGGAAATTATTTCTTGAGGCTAAATTGACGTTCTGAGAGAACTCTAGGTAGCCAAGAGAGATGACGGGAGAAAGCAAACATTAGCATGACATAGGAAAGAGCCCAGAGCTGGGAATGTAGATGCTTTTCATTAGCAGGCGACCTTCTTTGTGCCTCACTTTCCTTGTCCTTAATATGGGGGTAAAATTTGTGCTGCGTGCAAGTACTGCTGACATGAAAATAAGATAAGGTGATTATGTTAAGTCGTATAAGAAGGTAAGGATTGGTGCCAGTGTGGATGGTTCTTTTATTAAAGCAGTGTCTTTATAGTTGAGGTTCCTTTGCCTAATTTCTCTGTAGAAATTCCCGATAAGCAGCTCCCAAAAGATCATAGGAGGATAACATTTCCCCTCGATCTAGATTCTTCGTATCCTCTCTGGCCTTGAATGTAGGCCCTTGGTGAGTTTAGTGGCCTTTTTTCCCTTTCTCTTTTTAAGCAGGACAATTCCCTGGGGTTTCTTTCCGTCAGCAGCCAGTTTAGAGTGCATTACATTTTCATTTTATTAACTGGGTATTCAGGAACTTGAGGACTCGAGTGGTACTTTGAAGTGAATTCAGATTCTCCTAGGACAAGAAAACAGCCAGCAGAAGTAATAGAAGGCCATACTTTTCTTACAGTGTACATAATGTGCTTTTATAAGCATGAAATGTATAATATCGAAAATGCAGTACAGTATTTCTGTGGTGCTTTTGTTCAGAAATATATTTCCTTTGCTGCCATGTCTTCCAAGGCATTTGTTTGTTTGTTTTTTTAAATATATTTTTTATTGATTTCAGAGAGGAAGGGAGAGGGAGAGAGAGATAGAAACATCAGTGATGAGAGAGAATCATTGATCGGCTGCCTCCTGCACACCCCACACTGGGGATCAACCCCACAACTGGGCATGTGCCCTGACCAGGAATTGAACCATGACCTCCTGGTTCTTAGGGCGAAGCTCAACTACTGAGCCACGCTGGCTGGGCTGTTTTGTTTTTTAATAATAGCTCTATTAAGATATAATTCACAAACCATAACATTTACTTTTTTTTAAAGCGTACAGGTCAGTGGTTTTTAGTATATTTACAGAGTTGTGCTACCATCTCCACTATCTAATTATAGGACATTTTACCCCCCCCCCCAAAAAAAAACACACCAAAAAACCTGTACCTATTAGCAGCCACTCCCCGATTCCTCCTAACCCTCTACCCCATGCCCTGACAACCACGAATCGCTGTCTCTGGGGATTTGCCTATCTGCACATTTCATGTAAATGGAATCGTAGGTACTAGTATGTAACCCTTTGCGACTGGCTTCTTCCCCTTAGCGTCATGTTTCCAGGGTGCATCCACATTGGAGCAGGTATCAGTACTTTATTTTTATAGATGAAGAGAGTTCCGCCGCGTGGATTGAACACATTCTGTTTATCCACTCATTATCTGATGAACATTTGGGCTGTTTCCACTTTTCGGCTACTAGAAACATTCATATACAGGTGTTTTCTGTGACTGAGGTTCTTTTCAGCTCTAAAACAGGGTGCTGTGAGCACGTGTATCCCGTGAGCTTCTGGATCCTCATCACGATGAAGGAAGGGATAGGTGTTGTTCTGATTTTATAGCTGGGAAAGCCTTAGGGACAGAAAGAAAGATCCGTGACTTGATTAAGGATCTTCCTTTTTAAGCTGATTGGGCCTCAGTTTCTGATTTCTGAGGCAGCAATTAAGATCATAGGCAATGGAGCCAGACAGCCCTGGGACCAAACACAGACTCTGCTATTTACTAGCTGGATGAACACGGAAAAGTTTTTTTCACCTTAGTTTCCTCCTCCATGTAGTAGAACAGTTATATTATTTCTAGTGCGTGATAGTGATGTGAGGACTAAGTGAGAGAATGTATATTACAGCTCCAATCACAATATCTAGCATATCTCAAGTGCTCGATAAGTGTGGTAGCTGTCATTATAATCATCATGCCCTCGTCGTGTCAGTGGGACTTCTGCATTTGAGGAAACATGGATTCTCTCACTTGAGAGTGTCCCCAGCACATGCCAGTGTTGTGAAAATGTTTTGGTTAGGAGGTCAGTCCCTATGCAAAAATATTTATGTGAAATTGAGTCGGGTTTACTCTATGGCACCCTGTATTCCCTGGACGCTGCTGCATATGCCCTGGGGACGCCTTTATCTCCTGTTTATTTGCTTATTTGGACAAAATGCCCTCTAAATTCTCTTCTGGCTTCTAAGATCATGAGTCTTGTTTTGTGAAACTCAGGCTGATGTATTTGGAGAAAGTGGAATTCGCTTCCTAAGTTAGAAAGCAATGCCACGAGGGCATTGACAGTGGACTCTCATAGGACATGTTAGACATTTATCATCCGGACTATGTCAGGAGTGGAAAGAATACAGTGGGCCTTGCTTTCACAAAGGGCTCCTGGCTATCCTTGTTGTCTAAGGAGAGTCTCCCTTGAAAAGCTTGAGATGGCGGATTGGTGGGAAGCCTTCTGACACACAATACATGTGCATTTTCATGGGCATTACAGCGAAAACCTCCAGAGCCCCAGACGACTTCTCAGCAGCAGCAGCAAAGACATCAGGGTTCTGATCCATATTAAAGAGTCTTGAAGTGATTATTCACTCATTTATCCTGCTACAGCGTGTACCACAGTGCAGACACCGTGGAACGTTCTTACATTCTCTGTGTGTGCGCTGACAAGCACAGCAGTGATTTGAACAATGTAGAAACAGTCTTGTTCATTATAAGAAGAATATCAGCAATCGCAGGCTTCTTATTTGGCCTTTTCAGTCTTTAGAGGCAGTTGAAATAAGATATTATTTTCAAAATGAATCTCAGTGGTGTTAGAAACGCCAGTCAGAGTTAAAAGAAAGCATTTTCATGGTACTAATAAAACCCCGCTCGCACATTCTTGCAAACACTAAGGTCAGACTTGAGCACCTGGTGACCAAAGAATGGGAAAAGCAATTGCTTTCTTCTTACAAAAAATGGGGTTTAAAATTGCTTAGAGACTTCTAAGGTTTTTCTTCCCCCAAATACATAGCTCTAGAGTTTGTAAAAACTGGCCAGAAAATGTTCTTACACTTTTCCCTGCAATTTTAGGCGTGATCTGTCAGTCACACCTTTTTTCCCATCTCCTTCCTTCCTCATCCTACCAACAGCATGTGTGTGGTCCTAGCCCATTTTCTTCACTAGGAGTTAGGGCTTCAGTCCCCTGCAGGCCTGAATGTATACAATCTTAGTGATTCTTTGGTTATTATGTATTAGACTAGGGGCCCAGTGTATGAAATTCGTGCACTGGGGGGGGGGGTATCCCTCAGCCCAGCCTGCCCCCTCTCACATATTGGGAGCCCTCAGGGGATGTTCTAGTGATGGCTTAGGCCCGCTCCCTGCTCCCCTTGGGGATAGGGCCTAAGCTGCAGTCTGGCCTCCCTTTGTGGGAGGTGACCAGGCTGATCAGGGGAAGGCATCAGCCCCATCACCCCGCTGCTGCAGCCACTGCCAGTCACCGCAGCCACCAAGGTGTTTTCATCAACACGGACTCCAGTCCCTTCACCATGAAAAAATGACAACTTTCTTTAGGCATTTCAAGATGTGTCTTTCATATAATAATAATTTCTTTATTATCTTTTTTTATCTTCACCTGAGGATATGTTTCCATTGATTTTTAGAGAATGTGGAAGAGAAAGGGAACGGCAGAGAGAAACATCAAAGTGAGAGGAACACTTTGATTGGTTGCTTCCTGCATGAGCCCTGACCTGGGTCCCGGCCAGGGAGGAGCCTGCAACCTAGGTACATGCTCTTGGTCAGAATTGAACCCAGACCCTGCCATCAGCAGGCCAAGGCATTATCCACTGAGCCAAACCGGCTAGGGCAGGATATGACATTTCTTAGCCCTCCAGCAACGGACCTTCACTTTTTTCGCCAGGAGTGTGGTGAAAAACCCTAGATCACCATTTTGGATTCTTATTACCCAAGTTACTAAGAATATTACCAGTGGCATACAGGGACCAATCGCCAGCTTGGCCTCCCTGGCCCAGGCCTGACGCCTCCGCCAGAGGTGTCAGGCCTGGGTAGGGGACCCCCATCTCCCCCTGACCTTATCACCGGCTTCTGGGCGGCTTCTGGGGCTGGCCTGCGGCCAGGATTGGGTCCGATCACTGGCAGCAGGCTGGCGGCTTCTGGGGTTGCACACAGGGGCCTGGATGGTGGCTCTCGTGCTGGCGGCTGCTGTCCCGCGCTGCCTGCAGTATGCAAATTAGCCACCATCTTTGTTGGTGGTTAATTTGCATATTGTGCTGATTAGCCAATGGGGGCGTAGTGAAGGTACGGTCAATTACCATGTTTATCTATTATTAGATAGGATTATAATTATTTGATGTAATTATTTGTTGCTTTTTTTATTTTTAAAAATTATGAGATAACTTCAAGCAGGCAGAAAACCGCAAAGAATAATATAAATCCAGCTTTGTAAAATCTAAACATTTTTTATAGTCAGGCTTCTTAAGGAGATAAGGCATTACTTATACATTTGAGGCTTTCATCTCATTTCTCTCCACTTTTCCAGACTTATTGTCTTCCCTGTTCATGCTTTTATACTTATACTACCCACGCACACAGATATATCGCCATTAAGTATACATGTTTACCCAATAACAATGTATAACAATTAAATTTTTCCATGTTTCAAACATTTAATAAATGGCAACATCATGTACACATTTTGCAACTCATCCTTTTGGCATGTTTTGTTTTGGGGAATCGACCTATGTTAATAAATGTAGTTCTAGTTTATTTAACTGTTTAGTATTTCACTGTGCAAATGTAATACAATCTAGTTAGCCATTCTTTTGTTGAGAAACACTATACATTTTTTTTTTTTTTTTTACTTTTCAAATTGAATTCATTGGGATGACATTGGTTAATAAAATTACACAGGTTTCTACAATTTTTATTATTACAAACTTTTTTGTAATGAATATTCTTGTACCTCTTTTTCTGGTGCACATATAATTGATTTGCTCTGGGGATAAACCTAGGAGTGGAATTGCTGGGTCCAAGAGTAAACTCATGTTCAACTTCACGAGATATGGCCACATTCTTCTCCAAAATATGGCTGTACTGATTCACATTCTTAACCAGCAGTGTGTGTGAGAGCCAGTGTGTGCTGCTTTATGTCTTCACCAATGCTTGGTTATTGTCAGATTTTTAAAATTTAATCAATCTCATGGATGTGAAGTGGAATTTTTATTGTTTTCATTTCCATTCATGAATCCCTAATGAAGCTGAGCATCTTTTGTTTTTATGTTTGCAGTGAATTGCCTATTTATATCCTTCACCTGTTTTCTTATTGGAATGAAAGAATTTTTTACACATTTTGATGCTATCATATTTTTAGTTTGTTTTTGGAGTCTTTTAGTAAACAGAAGTGTGTACTTTTTTATATATTTTTTTTATTGATTTCAGTCAGGGAGAGGGAGAGGGAGAGAGAGAAACATCAATGATGAGAATCATTGATTGGCTGCCTCCAGCATGCCCCCTACTGGGGGTCGAGCCCGCAAAAATTTAAGACTTGTCTTTTGCATTTAGATCTTTAACCTACCTAGAATGTATTTTTTAGTATTACATGACATAGGAATCCAGTTACGTTTTCTACGTGAATTATTGTCTCAGCACTGTTTATTCCCCCATGGGTTTCTAACGCTGCATGGATTTCTTAATGGAAAAGAAAAATCATAACATTTACTCTTGACTAAGAGCCAACATAACTTAAAATGAAAACTTTAGAAGGTTATAGAAAACTGTATTAGTTTGCTAGGACTGACATAACAAAGTACCACAAACTGAGTGGCTTAAAGAACAGAAAGTTCTCCTCTCCCAGTTCTGAGGCTAGAGGTCCAAAATCAAGGTGTCATAGGGTTGGTTTCTGAGGGCCATGAGGCCGGATCTCTTCCAGGCCTCTCTCCGTGGCTGGTCGATGTCTGTCTCCTCCCTGTGTCTCTTTCCTCTGTATATTTGTCTCTGCTATCAAATTTCCTCTCCTTGTAAGAACCAGTCATATTGCATCGGGGCCCAGCCTGCTGGCCTCTTTTTGACCTGATTACCTCTGCGAAGACTCTGCATCTTCGGAGGCAGTGGGGTTTGAACTTCAACATATGAACTCCAGCCCATAATAAGAACCATTTTTAGGTGTGTGTTTTTCAACAGGTCCAGCTCTTGGATCTTAGTAAGTGCTGTCTATGAGAGGTGTTCACAGTGGTGCCAAAGGCACATGTGCCGACAACCAGTTGACTAAGGGTTGCCATGACCAATGGGGGAAGGTTTATAACCCTTAATTTTATTCTTTGAAAAAGTCCTAGATCTACCTCTCCCATCACTCTCCCTTAATGACTAACTGGCATTCTGTTCTTTTGAGTAAAAGAGTAAAACCTTTATTATTTTTTAGATCTTCTTTAATTGAACATTCAGCAAACATTTATTGAGCAAGGCATTGGGGATACAGTGGGTAGCACAAGGCCTTTGTTGTGTGAAACCAATAGGAAGGGAGAGCGATAGAAATGACTAAACAACTAAACAAATCCGCGAGAAGGGGGGTGTGATGGCAGATGACCAGAAAGAAGGGAGTGACCTTAGGAGGGGTCCGTAGGGAAGCTCTGCTGAGGAAATACATTGGAGGTGAGACCTGTGGGGTCCTGGAGAAGCCGGGAACAGGGTTCTTTGATGGGTTCTGTTAAACTGTAAACTCTTTGAGAGCAGGGACCACGCCCAGCTTGTTTATGGTTATAGACAGGTATCGAGCAGAGTGGGCGTTCAATAGACGATTGTTGGTTGGCCTGACTGGAGTGGCTCAGTTGGTTGAGCGTCGTCCTGTGCACAGAAAGGTTACTGGTTCGATTCCCGGTCAAGGCACAAGTCAGGGAGCATACTGAAGGCAGCCAATCAGTTGATGTTTCTCGCTCTCTCTAAGCATGTCCTCGGGTGAGGATTAAAACAGAACAGGATTGTTGGTGGTTATTTTTGTTAAAGTGACTATCTAAGGTGCACGACATTAAAGAAATATCTAGAACTACTCTAACTTTCTGAAGAACACACTGTCCCTCCACGCACTCTGCAGAAGAACACTTGACTCTTTCAGACTCACTCGTATGCCGCGTGGGTGTTGTTCGAGAACCGGTGGTCAGAGGGCGACTGTGGACATCAGTGCCGTGACAGGCAGGCCGTAGGTAATGGGAACTCAGTTGCCCAGAGAGCTAACATTGTTTTCATGGACACTCCTGGGATTGCATAAACACCCAGTCTTCCATGAATTAAGAAGGATGACTACAGAATGGACAGAGCTTTTGTGTCTTGACTTAAAGCCTGCCAGTACCTGCATTGTGCCGTATTTCTCCAGTGGCCGGTAGGTTAACCAGTTAGTGCTGACGGAGATAGAAATGAACATTTTAGCTCCGCGCCCCCCACCCCCCCATGATCTTGCCTCATGAGAGGGTTGGCCATGATTTGGGTTTGGGTGTCATTATGGCTCTCCCCACCCTCTTACAGGGAGCATACACAAAGAACTCCCTGTCTCCAACTACCTGTCATCTTAGCTGTTCTTAGAACCCCAAATGGTCTGTAGTGTGCACATGTAGGCACACATTCCCCTTCGGAAAGCTCATAATGACTGCCTTTGGACAGAGCCTCCGGGAGGATGTGTAGTTGGTCCATGCATTCACCTTAAAATCATTCTTCCCCCCCCTTATTGTGTCAGTACTGTGCTGGGTTCTTTTCGCTTTTATTTCCCAGTGCCCTCCCTCTAGTCATTTTCTCCTTCATTGCAGCTCTACCTGTGTCTCTAACACACCTTTCCCCGAATTCTCACCTCCAGAATTGTGGTCATGTGTCCAGTCACTATGACTTTGGATAATTATTATTTAATTATGCCAAAGAGAGAAGCTATAGTTGGGGCAATATTTTTAAAAGGGTCCATTTCAAAGGCTGGGTGAAGCCCCCAAAAAGGTTGTAGAGTCACAGATGGAGAAGGGGATGAAAAGAATTCAGCAGGAAGTTAAGCTTAGGTCCAAGGCCAAGGGAAATCAAAGCTTGCCTTTTAAACTAGAAGGACTTCAGCCAAGAGGTACCGGGAGGACTGGTCTGAAGGTTGGTGATGAAGAGGTTGAAATAAGGGAACAAAGATCCCTTTGTAGTTCAGGTGAAGCCTGACAGCTTGAAAGCTACGCCTGTGAAAGCTTGGCACCCAGTGGTGTGTTCTTTTGTGAAACTTGGTTTATCCAGCTGGGATCGGGGTGGCTTCTTCAGGGAAGAAACCTTACTGAATGTCCCTTGCTACATATTCAGGAATTCTCATTTTGCCTCTGCTTTTAAGTTTCTACTCATAGATTTTTAAATTAAAAAAACAAACGCCCTGCCCTAACTGGTTTGGCTCAGTGGATAGAGCGTCGGCCTGCGGACTGAAAGATCTCAGGTTCGATTCCGGTCAAGGGCATGGACCTTGGTTGCGGGCACATCCCCAGTAGGAGGTGTGCAGGAGGCAGCTGATTGATGTTTCTCTCTCATCAATGTTTCTAACTCTCTATCCCTCTCCCTGCCTCTCTGTAAAAAATCAATAAAATATATTTAAAAAAACAAACAAACAAAAATACAGGGAAAATCCCCCATGATCCTCTGTCAGAGAAAAAACTAAAGACGGTACACCAAGGTTACAGGTCTATCTGCCGTGAGGGCACACACAAGAATCAACCAATGAATGCATAAATACGTGGAACAACAAATCTCTCTCTCTCCCCCTTTCCTCTCTTTCTCTAAATGAATTTTAAAAAATAATTCTGTTATATTGAGGTGAAATTTTGAGTTAAATTTCCCATCCAAGCTCTCTCAGTACTTGAGGCTCTGTACTGGTACCTTTTGTTAGGTGACTGAAGCTATAGTCAGATGAGTGCCTACCCCCCTGTGACTTCTGCCCTCTGTGGTCCCCCTTCTCTTTCTCCTTCTCAGCACCCGCCCCCCCAACTCTCAGCTCCTAGAAGAGTTGTTGTCGGTGGGGTGAAGTGTGTAGAAGGAAGTTGATGCAAATAGGTGTTTTTGTTTCCTGCCTGTTTGGAGCTGTATTCCTTGGTTTCGCCTCTAATGTCTTATCCACACACAAAGAATATAATGTGCGTACTAGCTGGAGCTAATCTTCCCTGAAAAGACTAATTTTCCTCTGAAGTGTAAGCTGACTCTTGTTCTTTAAACAGTTCCTGTGGGATTAGCAGTTCTGCACCCAGTAACTTCTTGACACACACACATACCACACCACCCCCAACCCCGTTCCCAGGTTTCTCTCTCAGGGCTGCCGGCTTAAACCGTGGCCATTAGCGTCACAGTCTCTGCCTCTGGTGGGCGACACAGCCATTTTTGTTTCTAGGACACTTTCCCGTGAACAGCAGCTGCTCATCAAAGGTAGTTTTGGTTGCTGAATTGGGTTTTGGTGGGTTTTTTTTTTTTCCTTTTAGGGTGGGGACTATTGTTTTCTTCTGAAAGTCTGCTTCATTGCAGGCGTTGCGTTGTAGGAAAAAGACATGGAGGTTATTAGTCAGCCTGTCCTTGAAAGAAATTGGGAAAACCAGGTTATTTCCCAACCGAACAACAACAATTTAAATTTCCTGAGGATGCTTCTGTGTGAGCCCTCCTCTCGCCTCGTCACCACTCTGTGGCGAAGTCGCGGTAATTACTCTTCATTTGACCGAGAAGGAAACTGCAGATCAGAAGCTGAGTAAGGTTTGCCCGGAGGCCTTGCTGGGTTACAGGTTAACCACGGGTCTGGAGATTGGTTTTGTACATTTCCAAGGTGGGCCGTCAGTCAGGAACAAAAACCTCAGCGTTCTCCATCCATGGGCGTATTTTTTAGGTGGTAGTTGGCTGCGTGTTGTCTGGGTGCCCCAAACTTCAGAGTCACAGTGAATCCAGAGGTGGGGGTCCCCTTTAGCAGTTTCTGTTTGTTGTCTCAAGGGTGTCGAGAGGGTCCCTGGAGCTGGAACAGAAAAGGGGCTTTGCCTGCGGGAGCTCCCGGTGAAGACAGCACGGCCAGCTTTTTCCAGATTGGTGTCGTTGCTAATTAGCAGGTTAAACACACCAGGGGGTAATTGCTTATTCTTTCCGCAGATGGGTGTTTTTATTGGTAGATTCGTGTCTTGATTATTGGAGCCTGTTCTTCATTATTTACCCGGAGAGAACCATGCCTGGTTCAAGAGTCTTCAGGTTGGTTGTGTTAGTAACAGCTGTACCTAGTTCTGATTAGCTTTTTCTTTTCTTTTTTTCTTTTTTGTTAATCCTCACTGGAGGATATTTTTCCACTGATTTTTAGAGAGCGTGGAAGGGAGGGGGAGAGACAGTGAGAGAGAGAAACATTGATGTGAGAGAGACATGAATTGGTTGTCTCCTGCACACGCCCCAACCAGGGCTGGGGAACCGAGGTGTGTGCCCTTGACTGGAATCAAACTTGGATCCTTCAATCCACCAGCCAACGCTCTGTCCACTGAGCCAAACCGGTTAGGGCCTGATTATCTGTTTCAAAAGAAGAGAGCCGCCCTGACCGGTTTGGCTCAGTGGATAAAGCGTCGGCTTGCCGATTGAAGGGTCCCAGGTTCAATTCCGGTCAAGGGCATGTACCTTGGTTGCTGGCACATCCCCAGTAGGGGGCATGCAGGAGGCAGCTGATCGATATTTCTCTCTCATCAATGTTTCTAACTTTCCCTCTCCCTTCCTCTCTGTAAAAAATCAATAAAAATATATTTTAAAAAAAAGAGAGAGAGCCTAAGATTCTAGCATTAAATCTAAATTCAAGTGGCAACCCAAGATTCATTAAAGCCAAAGATTTTGATGAATAACTGTGGAATTAGATCTTATTAATGCTGCTAGCTTTGACTTAATATAATGGCAGCCAGACTTTTTTTTTTTTTTTTTACATTGAAATCTGCGTTCCTTCAGTCCCTGTAGACAGCTTAGTGTCTCGAATTGGAGGAGGGAAAAAAGTTAAATGAGCTGCCCCTGTCTGGTGTGAGGTGGGGCCTCCAAATTTTGTACCTGCCAAATGGGTTGCGGGTGATAGAAAGATTGGAATTTACTGGCAGGAAAAAAAAATTGGCAGCAAGCTATGCATACGCTTGTTACCCAGGCAGGTTAACCCGGAGTTCCGGTTTCTACATCTTGTTGCCTTGGAAAGAAACTATCTGTGTTCAGTAAGCAAACATAATCAGCAGAAAAACAGGTAATGTTTTGCCTCTGAGCGCATCTTCATTGGAATCCAGGAAATAATCCACCGCTCTCCTGTAATTTTCAGGCCTGAAAAAGAATGTCTAGTCCATTGGGAGCAGAGGTTAATAAAACGTTTGCTTTTCAGAGATTCTTCAGGTTTGATTGTGTTTTCTTTTAAATTGTAACACTTTGAAGAACCATTACCGAAATAGAGAACATGACTCTCTTGGGACGGGCGCCGCGTTTCACAGCTGAACGCCTGTGGGACCCTCAGCCTGGGCTGCCTTTAGGGACGTGGGCCTACAGCCTCTCTCGCCTCCCTGTGGACCAGGGAGCATTACGCTGTTGGAAGCTGAGTTGCGCAAAAGTTGGTGGTATTTGTAACGGCATCACTGGGTGAATACAGTTTGTTTCAATACTTTGAAATCAGAAGGAAATCCACACATGCTCACTACTGAGTAAAGCTGCCACTGTTGTCCTTTTCCTCCAACTTCAGATGGCTTTGAAAAGGCCTCATTGTTCCTGTTGTGTTTATTAGGTTTATACGTTTAAATTTATGAAATATTTAATACAATATCACGTGTATCTGTATCTATGTAGTGAAGCTCCTCGTAAAAAGGGTTGTGCTGTCGGGAAACAACAACAATCCATATGCGGAAAATGCTTGGTTTAGGTCAGTGGTTCTCGAACTATGTTCTGAGGAGCCCAAGGGCTCCCCAGGTGCCTCAGGACTATTGCAGGGAAGAGCTGAAAGGGACAGTGAGCTGGTGGGTTTCCATTCAAGGAGGTCTCCCATCAAGCCCAGCTGGGCCGGGGGGCGCGGCCTCAGGTCCCCTGCCCTGGCCCGGCGCCACGCAGCCTCAGGTCCCCGCTGGTTGCTCATTACGGCTCGTTATGGGAACCCTGCCTCTGCTGTGGGTGCAACCATCTTGTGTTACGGGAACTGCCGGGAGCCGGTCCATCCTTGCTGTTTCAAGGGACCTGGCATATATGGCATACGGTTCTTAATATGTTTGCTCACCTTCTTGGCGCTGTGTTTTAACCAAGGTCACCTCTCCGAGAAAGGTTGTTTCCCCACGTAGGAATTTTCCCCTGAAGTTAGGGAGGGAATAAAACCTTTTAACTAAGTGCCAGGCGGGTAGTTAATCAATTTAACTACAAACAATCATGCTTAAGCTACATAATCTTTTCTCCCTGGAATGGAGATAAGAAACGCCCTAACCTTTGTAATAGAGATTGATAGGATTGAATCAGCTGGTATAAATACAGTTGTAACAAGACAGAAACACTCAGAACTTAGAACAGAATCAAGAAGACAGAACCTACACGGAGCCTAGAGACAAAAGAACTTCGCTGGAGAGAGCATGCTGGAGGATCCTGGAGAGGGACTGGCCTCGGAGCCTAGAGACAGAGCCTAGCGGGAGAACATGGCAAGGGATCCTGGACTGAACCTGACTACAGAGATTGGCAGGAGAACCTGACTGGAACCTGGACACTGAACCTGACTGGAGAGCCTGGACAGAACCTGGCTGGAGAACCTAGCGAGGGAACATGGCTACAGAACCTCGCTGGAGATCCGAAGCAGAACTTCGCTAGAGATCCTGACCAGACCCTGACAAGAGAACCCGGCTATGATGATCAACTGAACTCAGTCTTCGTGTCATTCCTTCTTCGCCGACTCCGTCCACACCTTTGGGGACCCCTGGACCTGCTGGGGTTGGACCCCGGCAGGGAACCCTGTCCCCGCTGTGGATGCAGGAATCTTGTGATGGAGTGAGGGTCAATTTGCATATTGCCTCTTTATTATATAGGATACACACTATTCTGTCCCAAGTAAAGAAGCAGTGGTTTTTTTGAACTCAGGTATACCTCTGTTAATCACAGATTTGGGTAAATTTCTCTGAAGCTGTAACTTGATCCAGAATCCCTCAAATTTTTTTTAAAAGTGGATATGTTTTTAGATTGCCTTGGGGTAAGATATATCCATTCATCCATTCATAGTTACATTAGGTAGGATAAAACTGTTATATCAGACTAGAAGCCCAGTGCATGAAATTCATGCACTCGGGGATAGAGCAGTCCCTCAGCTTGGCCTGCACCCTCTCGCAGTCTGGGAACCCTTGGGGGATGTCCGACTGCCACGGAGGTGGGAAAGGCTCCCACTGCCACCGCTGCGCTTGCCAGCCATGAGCCCAGCTTCTGGGTGAGCAGCACTCGCCCTGTGGGAGCACACAGACCACCAGGGGGCAGCTCCTGCGTTGAGCGTCTGCCCCTTGGTGGCCAGTGTGTGTCATAGTTCCACTGTTTGGTCGATTTGCATATTAGCCTTTTATTATATAGGCTAAACCCTAAGATCTCAATGGCTTTACATAATAGAAGTTTATTTCTCATTCCCATAAAGTTATGTTTTAATGGAAAGAGTTGGCCTGGGAACACTGAAGACCTCACCACCACCCTGTCACTCACTTCCATGCTCTGTCACTCATGGACCTTTACTAAACCCTCACTCTGGGTCTCAGTTTGTGTCAGTAAAACAAGGGGATTGAATTATCTGGAATCTATGGCTCTCACTCTCTGAATGTTCGCATGATTATATGTGATGGCTACTAAGAAGAAAATCCTTCAGGGGCTCTTCTCATCCTGTGTGGTACATGGTGAGCCTGGTCACTTGTAATGTTGCCTTCTTTATGTACAGAACATTTTCATTTGCAGCTGGGATCAGGGCTTCTCCCACCAAAATCCAGTGCCTCTATATAATGAGGAATAGAGAAAGACTGAGATGATTGGTGCTATGACAGCATTTATTTTCCATCTCAGTGGTGACACAGAAGGGACTTTCCCTGAACCTGAGCGATGATGTGGGCAGTGAGGAGGTGTTTACCTGCTTTTCCTGTTTAAGATTATGCAGCATAGTACTCAGGTTTTATGAGGCTGCCATTCCCAACTCTCCACAGATGAGTCAGATCTTCCGCATTGCCCTAGCGTTACTCGTTGCATTCAGTGCTGCATGACTGTCCTTTGCAGAACTGGAAGAATTCCCCCTACACGCACCTCTCGTCATCAGTCGCTAGGTTACAGCGTTTTACATTGTCCCAGTCTGGTGATGTTGCTATGGATACCAGTTATTCCTCCTCCTATGACACTATTCTGGTCAGGCTCAGAGTGCAGACAAGACATAACGGTGAGGTCAGCTGTTTAGAATATGGCTTTGCCTCTACCTTAATGATAAGAGCTAAGTAATAGCTATCAATTCCATGTTTTTCTAATATAGAAATTAAGGAAACAAGGCATAGCTGAATCCTGGGTGCACCACGCCTTCACTTGGACCTGTATTCCATTATTATTCTACGGAAGTAAAGCTAACAGATTTGAACTTGGAATAAGAGAGGTGCTGTGTTGTGTCCAGCGCATGCTCCAACAGAACAGCATCCTGCCTCCTACAGGGAGGGCTCTCCATGGGAGATGACCATTATTTTCTTTTTAAGGATTTTTTTAAAAATATATTTTATTGATTTTTTACAGAGAGGAAGGGAGAGAGATAGAGAGTTAGAAACATCGATGAGAGAGAAACATCGATAAGCTGCCTCCTGCACATCTCCTACTGGGGATATGCCCGCAACCCAGATACATGCCCTTGACCGGAAGCGAACCTGGGACCTTTCAGTCCGAAGGCCGACGCTCTATCCACTGAGCCAAACCGGTTTCGGCAGCCATTATTTTTTGACATGTCCCTCAAAGGTTAGGGACATTGAGAATGTTCTTGGTCAAAATTTGTCAAACTCGGTTGATCTCAGTGATAAACCCTGTTGTCTAAATTTTATTGCCACTTAATATCACACGTGGTTATGTTTGTCTTCCTGCGAGGCTTTAGACAATGTGAAGGCAGGGACTGTGTCTGTAACTGGTTTTCGCCCCCATCTGTGCATAGAATAGCAACACACACACACACACACACACACACACACACACACACACACCACAGCAGGGATCCAGAAAAGGCGTGTTGATTTGTTTTGGAGACTGAAAGAATAGGCCATTACTAACTGGACTTTAGATTTCTAGCATGTTTTAAAATGGCGCGAAACCCCTTCATAATACAGTCATTGAAGATTGCTCTTAACCCATGTTATTAAGCTGGCACCTCGTCTGACTCTTTGATCTCACAGTTGAAGAAACAACAGAGGCCCTAAGAGGATGTGACTCATCTAAGGTCACCGAGCAAGTAAGTTTCTACAAACGTGTTATAAAAAGTCTAAAAAAAAACCAAAAACCAAACAAACAACAGTTTAAAACATTTGCAGTAGAAATAATTCTGTGTGCTTAAACAATCGTGTTTGGTTTTATGCAGTCTGTTTACTTAGAAATGGGGCAGGCAGACATACGATTAACTTTAATAGGAGCTCTAAGAAGACCATACCAATTTTTATTTCCAGTCAACTCAAAGCCTTGCAGTCCACTTAACATTTGACTTATCCCTCAAAATCCAGGTTGAGATTGAACATAGCATAGTATCCAGGGCAGCCTTTCAAAATTAACATTCTGTTTAAAAATGGGCCAAATTTGGCCCTAGCTGGTTTGGCTCAGTGGATAGAGCATCGGCCTGAGGACCAAAGGGTCCTGGGTTCAATTCTGGTCAGGGGCATGTATCTTGGTTGCAGGCTCCTCCCCGGTCCGGGCCCTGGTCAGGGCCCTGGTCAGGGCTCATGCAGGAAGCAACCAACCAATGTGTTTCTCTCACGTCGATGTTTCTCTATCTTTCTCTCTCTCACTCTTCCTAAAAATCAATGGAAAAATATCCTCCGATGAAGATTAACAACCCCCCCCCCAAAAAAAAACACACACACACACAAAGAAAACAGGCCAAATTTGAATTAAAAAGTCATCCCTTGCATGTGATGGCACTTCCCTAAAGGGAAAGGAGTTTCTTTACCTGATGGAATTCTTCTCTTTGGCAGCCACAAAGTGAATGAGAACATGTCTTCTGAAACACGGACTGCCAAACGCCAAGGGCGTCCGTTATGGACTTTGTCAGCAGGGAAGACCAGACAAATCCCATGAGATTCCGCAAAGTGAGAAGGCACAGGCCTCAAGCGATGACACGTCCTTCCAGGGGAAGCCCCCTCCTCCCTGGACCAGAGAATCAGAGAGTCTGGGTCCCCCCCCCGCCCCCCACCTTTCTCTTCTCGAGGCCACAGCCACCGCCATGGCCCTTGTTGAAGCTCTCTGAACTTTAGGCAGTAATTCCCCACACATCCTTCTCCGCCTTTCGGCTCTGCCCCTCCACTTGTCCCATTGTCAGATTACCTTCCTTCATGGGAGTTCTGAACAGCTCGTTGCCTTCAGGGGGCTCCCGTTAGCCGACCAAATTAAGTTGCGACCCTTTGGCCTGGCATTCAAACCCAGTACCACCTGGACCCAGCGCACATTTCCTACCTTCCCACCTGTGACCTGTGCGTCCGTCAGACACATTAGCGCGTTTCCCGAGGATGCCGGTGCTCTCCCGGCTCACGTAGTCCCCTCTCCTTGCCACCTGCTGGAATCTTCCCTGGCCCCAAGGCCAAGCTCAGTTGCCACTTCCTTTATGAGGCCCTTGCTATTCTTTCCCCTCCATTTTTCATCTCCCCTCCCACGGACCACAAAGAGCACTTTCGTACCTTTCTTTTGTCCAAAGAATAGATGCTAAGTTTTAGAACAGCATTCACAAGTAAGCATGTCAGACCTGTGGTTCAAGTGTATAGCAAATTTGACTGTTTACTAAAAGGTTTGACCTTGAGAATCAGTATTTTACTTCCTTTACACTCCGTTTTTAGGGAATATTTATCTTTCATTAACTTTTGAGATATAATTGACATATAACATCATAGAAGTTTTAGGTATACAACATAATGATTTGGTATTTGTATATATTGTGAAATGATCACCAAATGCACACTCATTTTTGCTGAATTCCTTCACCATTGCTTATATCGGTGGCTCCCAGTCTCTCAGTATGAGAACCCTCACCCTTTAAAGATGTAATCCGATTACCGTCTACAATATTTTTGAGCACCCTTATTGAGGTATAATTTTCACTTTATAAAATGCACCCATTTTAAGTACAGTTATTTTTAACAAATATAGATTTGTACCTTCCCCAGAAAGGAAGGTACCTACATCAACTTCCTGTTCATAGCAGCAGTGTCCCTAGTAGGCAAGACTAGACACAATCCCAATGTCCATTAGCGGGTGAATGGAGAAATGAAATGGGTATGTCCACACAACGAAACACTGTTCAGCAGTAAGAAGGAACGACTGATGTGTTCCACGGCCTGAGCGGACCTCACACACACTGTGCTGGGGAAAGAGAAACAAATTGTGCAACCATCACTGTAATCTAGTTTTAAAACATGTTCATAGTGCTCTCCTGCCCCCCAAAAAAGTTCCCTTTTGCACTCAGTCCTCACTCTTACCCCCTCCCTCAGCCCCAGGAAAACCAATCAGCTTTCTCTCTGTATTGAGGTACCTTTCTGGGTATTCTGTGTGCGTGGGTGGAATCACAGTACAGTTTTTGTTTCTCTTTCCCCAGCACAGTGTTTGTGAGGTCCGCTCAGGCCGTGGAACACATCAGTCGTTCCTTCTTACTGCTGAACAGTGTTTCGTTGTGTGGACGTACCCATTTCATTTCTCCATTCACCCGCTAATGGACATTGGGATTGCGTCTAGTGTTGCCTACTAGGGACACTGCTGCTATGAACAGGAAGTTGATGTAGGTACCTTCCTTTCTGGGGACGTGTGTTTCATTTGAGCAGATACCTGGGAGCGGACTTGCTGTACACTATTTCTCTGTGCAACTTTTTAAGAAACTGCCAAACTGGTTTTCGGAGAAGCTGCTACCATTTTACATTCTCACCAACAAACGTATGAGGCTCCAGTTTCTCCCCAAAAGGGCTTCCTGCTTGATATTAAAGAAAGGACTATAGATGCTCACGATAACAGATGTCACTTTAGTATCTGCAGATTAATAAAAAGTATACAAGTGCCCTAACCGGTTTGGCTCAGTGGATAGAGTGTCGGCCTGGAGACTCGAGGGTCCCAGGTTCGATTCCGGTCAAGGGCATGTACCTTGGTTGTAGGCACATCCCCAGTAGGGAGTGTGCAGGAGGCAGCTGGTCGATGTTTCTCTCTCATCGATGTTTCTAACTCTTTATCCCTCTTCATTCCTCTCTGTAAAAAATCAATAAAATATATATTTTTTAAAAGTATACAAGTGACACATAAACAAAATCAGAAACGATAGAGGCGAAATAACAACAGACCCCACAGAAATACAAATGATTGTTAAAAAATACTATGGACAGCTCTACTCCAACAAACTAGACAACCTGGAGGAAATGGACAAATTCCTAGAAAAATACAACATTCCAAAACTCAATCAGGAAGAATCTAAAAATCTCAACAGGCCAATAACTATGGAAGAAATTGAAGCAGTCATCAAAAAGCTTCCATCAAACAAAAGCCCAGGACCAGACGGCTTCACAGGGGAGTTTTACCAAACATTCAAGGAAGAACTAAAACCTATCCTCCTCAGACTACTACAAAAAATTCAAGAGGAAGGAACACTTCCAAGCTCATTCTATGAAGCCAGCATCACCCTAATACCAAAACCAGGTAAAGACAACACAATGAAAGAGAATTACAGGCCAATATCCCTCATGAACATAGATGCCAAAATCCTCAACAAAATCTTAGCAAATCGGATCCAGCAGTACATCAGAAAGATCATACACCATGACCAAGTAGGATTTATCCCAGGGATGCAAGGATGGTACAATATCCGCAAATCAATAAACGTGATACATCACATAAACAAATTGAAAGAAAAAAACCACATGGTCATATCAATTGATGCAGAGAAAGCATTTGACAAAATTCAACACCCATTTTTGATAAAAACTCTCAGTAAGGTGGGAGTAGAAGGATCATACCTCAACATAATAAAAGCCATATATGACAGGCCCACAGCCAGCATCATACTCAACGGACAAAAACTAACACCATTTCCCCTAAGAACAGGAACAAGACAGGGATGCCCCCTCTCACCACTCCTGTTCAACATAGTACTGGAAGTGTTAGCCACTGCAATTCGGCAAGAAGAAGAAATAAAAGGCATCCAAATTGGAAAAGAGGAAGTAAAACTGTCCTTATTTGCAGACGACATGATATTATACATACAAAACCCTAGAGACTCCATCAAAAAGCTACTAGACTTAATACATGAATTTGTCAATGTAGCAGGATACAAAATTAACCCCAAGAAATCTGAGGCATTTCTATACACCAATAGTGAACTTTCAGAAAGAGAGATTATAAAAACAATCCCGTTTACCATCGCACCAAAAAAATTAAGCTACCTAGGAATAAACTTAACTAAAGAGGTAAAAGACCTCTACTCAGAAAACTACAGGACGTTGAAAAAAGATATAGAGGAAGACATAAACAGATGGAAGAACATACCGTGTTCATAGATTAGTAGAATCAACATCATTAAAATGTCCATACTACCCAAAGCAATCTATAAATTCAATGCACTTCCCATTAAAATACCAACGGCATACTTCAGAGATCTAGAACGAACTCTCCAAAAATTCATCTGGAATAAAAAAAGACCCCGAATAGCTGCAGCAATCCTGAAAAAGAACAAAGTAGGTGGGATCTCAATACCAGATATCAAGATGTATTACAAAGCCACTGTTCTCAAAACTGCCTGGTACTGGCACAAGAATAGGCATACAGATCAATGGAATAGAATAGAGAGCCCAGAAATTGGCCCGAACCAATATGCTCAATTAATATTTGACAAAGGAGGCAAGAACATACAATGGAGCCAAGATAGTCTCTTCAATAAATGGTGTTGGGAAAATTGGACAGATATATGCAAGAAAATGAAACTAGACCACCAACTTACACCATACACAAAAATAAACTCAAAATGGATAAAGGACTTAAATGTACGACAGGAAACCATAAAAATTCTAGAAGAATCCAAAGGCAACAAAATCTCAGACATATGCCGAAGCAATTTCTTCACTGATACAACTCCTAGGGCACTTGAAACGAAAGAGAAAATGAACAAATGGGACTACATCAAAATAAAAAGGTTCTGCACAGCAAAAGAAACCATCAACAAAACAACGAGAAAACCCACTGTGTGGGAAAACATATTTGCCAATGACATATCTGATAAGGGCCTAATCTCCAAAATTTATAGGGAACTCATACAGCTTAACAAAAGGAAGATAAACAATCCAATCAAAAAATGGGCAAAGGACCTAAATAGACACCTTTCAAAAGAGGACATTCAGAAAGCCAAGAGACATATGAAAACATGCTCAAAGTCACTAATCATCCGAGAGATGCAAATCAAAACAATAGTGAGGTACCATCTCACACCTGTCAGAATGGCTATCATCAACAAATCAACAAACGACAAGTGCTGGAGAGGATGTGGAGAAAAAGGAACACTTGTGCACTGCTGGTGGGAATGCAGACTGGTGCAGCCACTATGGAAGACAGTATGGAGTTTCCTCAAAAAACTGAAAATGGAACTCCCATTTGACCCTGTGATCCCACTTCTAGGAATATATCCCAAGAAACCAGAAACACCAATCAGAAAGGATATATGCACCCCTATGTTCATAGCAGCACAATTCACCATAGCTAAGATCTGGAAACAGCCTAAGTGCCCATCAGTAGATGAATGGATTAGAAAACTGTGGTACACGATGGAATACTATGCTGCTCTAAAAAGGAAGGAACTCTTACCATTTGCAACGGCATGGATGGAACTGGAGAGCATTATGCTAAGTGAAATAAGCCAGTCAATGAAGGAAAAATACCACATGATCTCACTCATTCATGGATAATAGAGACCATTATAAGCTTTTGAACAATAATAGATAGAGAGGCAGAGCTGCCTCAAACAGATTGTCAAACTGCAGCGGGAAGGCCGGGGAGGGTGGGGGTGCAGGAGGTAGGGGGGTAAGAGATCAACCAAAGGACTTGTATGCATGCATATAATCATAACCAATGGACATAAGACACCGGGGGATAGGGGAGGCTAGGGGACTGTCTAGGGCGGGGGGAAAAAATGGACACATATGTAATACCCTTTGTAATACTTTAA
Organism: Myotis daubentonii; assembly: GCF_963259705.1. Taxonomy (NCBI): domain Eukaryota; kingdom Metazoa; phylum Chordata; class Mammalia; order Chiroptera; family Vespertilionidae; genus Myotis; species Myotis daubentonii. Next base: position 5,542,874 of record NC_081858.1, on the reverse strand, counting down.
GCAATAAAAAAAAAAAGTATACAAGTGACACATGATTAGGGACTTGGTAATAATTTTAAAAGGATTTCTACAGGCATACCTCGGAGATATTGCAGGCCCGGTTCCAGACCACCACAATAAAGCTGGTTGTAATCTCTTTGCTGGTGGAGGGTCTTGCCTTCAATTTGTAAAAAAGAAAAAAAGAGGTCTGTAAAGAGCAAAAACGAGGTATGTCTGTATTCTGTAATCACAACAGCACTTGGTGACATGATGTCACTGCACAGGAAATGCTCTGGATGCACTCTCAAGCAATCCAGCCCTGAATGGTTTGGCTCAGTGGATAGAGCATCGGCCTGCGGACTGAAGAGTCCCAGGTTCGATTCCAGTCAAGGGCAGGTACCTTGGTTGTTGGCACATCCCTAGTGGGAAGTGTGCAGGAGGCAGCTGATTGATGTTTCTCATCGATGTTTCTCACTCTCTATTTCTCTCCCTTCCTCTCTGTAAAAAATCAATAAAATATATATTTTTTTTAAAAAGCAATCCAGCGTCCCCAAGGGTCTGTAGTTGTGACCTACTTGTTTAGAAATAAATATAAACTATCTTATGTCTTTTTGTGAGCCATCTGCCAAATAGGGACCTACCTCATAAAGTTGTTTGAAAGACATGTCAAGCATTTGGCCCGTAATGGGTGCTCCCTTAGTGACACCTGCTACTCCTAGGGGTCAGGTGGGTTAATAGAAGGAGCAGAGGCTTGGAGCCGCACAGGTGAGGATTCTGGTTCATTTGAAGCAGGTAAATTACTAGCGGTCTCTCCTCTACGCAGACTACCTTGGAATGGAGACTGCGTGGATTCTTGTAAACTCCGATCTTCATACTTAATTCTTGCTAACTAAGAATTTGTTTGCGTCTACCCATTTTCTCTAGTTTCATCTTTGTTGGATAGGAGCCTTCTTCTCCCCCCCCCCCCCTCCTAGTTTATCCAAGTCACTTCAAAAATGTTCTTCCTGCGTTCTCAGCAGGACGCTCATCCCTGCTGCCCATTGGGGTCCACCTGGGCAGCTTTTGCGCTGAATGCAAGTGCCTCAGGCCCACCCCCAGAGATTCCGATTTAACTGCTTTCGGGATGTGACCCGGGGTTGAGGTTTTTAAAGGCAGGTGATGATAACGTGCGTCCAGGGATGGGAATTACTATTCTGGTGTGAACCCAGGATTGGGTGGCAGCTGTTCCCGCCTAATGTGGCATCAGCAGCCAATGTTTTAAGAACAGGCAGACCTTGTTCAATTGGCCTCGCGGATGTTGCATTTTTCCCCAAACGGAAGGCACAAACCTCCACCAGCGAAAAGCTTACAACTCGCTGTCCTGCAGGGGTCTGAACCCGCACCCGCAGTATCGAGGCACGCCTGTGTCTTGATTCCTTGGTCAGTAAAGGGATTGAGCGAAATGGAGCCTCTGGGATACCCTGTTATGTGAAGGCAAACCCCTATTCTGTAAAACTACCCTGAGCCCACTGCGGTGAATGAAGTGTAACTCCAAACTCTCAGAGCGTTGCTTGGTTCTTGTCCAGTTTTTCTGTAACAGTTAGAGTGACACCAAGCCCTGGGGGAGCCGCTCAGGTAAGATTTCCTTCCACTCAAGTATCCAGCCAGTGTCTGAAAGGAGGGTGTGTGGACTGAGCTCAGGAACCTGGCTGGATGGAGTCAGGGCCGTTTCATCGTCCTCGTCCTTCCAGGAGGCAGTGTGCATGGTGAAATGGACTCAGGTTTGGGCACTGGGTGAATCCGGGTTTATTTTGGCCTTGTTGATCACTAGCTGTGTTGGTTGAGCTTCCGAGAGTTTGCAATTGCACATTGTCTTCTCATCAAGAAAAAAAACTGATTATTAAAAACAAAAACAGAATCATATACCTTTGTAGGTTTGCTTGGATTTTAGACTATATATAAAGCCCTTAGCATGTGTCCTGGCTTGGCAAATAGCTTTATCGATAATGACTAGCCGTGCTGTGTCTCACTAATTGGACGTGAAAGCCGGGGACTACGAAGCTGGAGACTGTATTAGACTCATTTGTCTCTCTGGTGCCCTGTGCTCAGGTTATAAAATTTGATGTATAGAAAATAGAAAACTTGATTTCTTTTTTAAAAAAATCGGACTGGTTGATCTCCCTGGTAAATAATTAACAGAGATGTGGCAAGTGAATGTTGCTACACATTTTCATGTCAGTATCCCTTCATTTTTGTTTAATGAGATTCATGGTCAAAGTCATGCAATGTCATACAACCCAGGGACAAAAATAGCAGTACATAGTATTCAGCAAGAAATGCTTCAGTGGTTTCAACAAGTTTGATATAAGCCAGAGAATAGGTATGAGGGACAGCTGTAAACAATTACCAGGCAAGGAAGGAGAGAGAGGTCAGAACGGGTAGGATGGATACAAAATCAGAACATTGAAATTTAATTCCTTCCCCCCCCCCCCCCAGCTCTGTCCGTAAAGGGCCAAGAAGCAATGAAGTACTGGTAGTCATGAGCACCCCTAGTGCCAGATTTTACTTTTAAATAGCGTTCCACTAAAAGGAACCGGGCTCCTTGGAGAAATGAATAATTCCAAGTCTGGAGTAGGACACCCTCTTGCGCTACAAGCAAGAAAGCTTCCAAAATCCAGTGGCATAACTATACGTTAATTGAACACATACTGGTGGAGTTGGGTCAGGAGGACACAGACGTCAGTTTGAGGGACTCCGACTGGCTAACGTTGGGACAATCGGAGCCTCGGAGAAAAATGGCTGCAATCGATTTATATTCACGAACGTGTGAAGATCCATGAGTGTGTATTGACACTCAGACGAGAGAATGCCCGACCCCCAACTGTCAGCATTAGCAATTACTCCAATATCAGCTCCTTACTCTAAATATTGGTAAAATAAAAAAATTGAGCATTTTCCCAGGAGCAACTGTGTGTTGTTTTTTAAGGTCTAGGTCAGCGGTTGACAAACTGCGGCTCGCAAGCCACATGCGGCTCTTTGGCCCCTTGAGTGTGGCTCTTCCACAAAATACCACGTGCGGGCCTGCACGTACAGTGCAATTGAAACTTCGTGGCCCATGCGCCGAAGTCGGTTTTCGGAAAGGAGATAGATGAAACGTATACAAGACAAGTGTGGATGGGAGTGTTGGAAGGGGTCAACCTCAGCGAACGTACCTCAATCAGATTGAGGACGTTTTTAGCAAAGGCCAGCTTAGGAGTACCCCAATTAAGTTAATAACAGTGTACCTACCTATATATTTAAGTTTAAAAAATTTGGCTCTCAAAAGAAATTTCAGTCGTTGTACTGTTGATATTTGGCTCCGTTGACTAACGAGTTTGCCGACCACTGGTCTAGGTGATAGGGAAATGCTGTTCTTTACGTGAAAGCAGTTTTAAGGGAAAAAGAAAAGGGGCAAAAACAGTAGAAGGTAAATGCAAAGCACCTGTCACAGGGAGCGCTCCTGATAACGGAGCTCAGGAGGTTAGCCTGTGGGAGGAAGGACCGGCCACCGAGCGGCCTCCCAGCACGTGTCCGAGTGGGGGCGCGAAGGAGGTTCCTGCTGCGTTGTCACGGGGCTTTAGCTTGCTAGTCAGCTTTTTTCTTTCTTCGCTGTCTCTGAGGGTGTGATTATTGGTATGAGGTCTCCGTGCGATGGCTTGACAGAGATTTGGGAGTTGTTTTCCCCATGGCCAGCTGAGTTGGAGTTTGTGTTAAACTGTGGTGGAGCCCTGGCCGGTGTTGGGCTCAGTGGTTAGAGCGTCGGCCTGCGCACTGAAGGGTCTTGGGTTCGAATCCTGGTCCAGGGTACATGCCTGGGTTGTGGGTTCGATCCCCAGTAGGGAGTGTGCGGGAGGCAGCCGATCGATGTGTCTCATCCAAGGTTTCTTTCTCTCCCTTCCTCTCTTTCTCTCAAAATCAATAAAAACATATGTGTTTTTTTTTAAATCAATGGAAAAAATATCTTCAGGTGAGGATTAACAAAAAATAAAAACTGTGGTGGAAATTCCGTGAGGAAATGGGGATTATATAGAGAATATGAGTTATTGACTGTTTCGGTGCTTGAGATGAGAATGAGAATGATGGGGTAATCGCAAATCCCTTAGCAGTGAAGTTGAGCCTCCTCCTCCTCCCCTTGCAGTACCTCTTCACCTGGAAATTGCCTGGGAGTAACACTTCCGTGCTTTATAGTTTGATCTGTTATGTTATCTAATTTGAGACTCAGCTGTATTGTTTGTTGCAGATAAGGAAACAGAGAGGCTGGGGTTTGCCCAGTGCTGATCAGCTAGGTCCTTCACAAACGGCCCTGTTGTTGCCCCTTTCTGTCTTCTATCATGGATGTTTTCCTCAGACTTCTTTCAGAGCTTAAAGAATTCAATTTGCACTCCCCAGGTATTGTTGAAAATACGGCTTTTCTTGTGGAAAAATATATGCTCCAGATTTTTCTTTTTTTAAAATCCTCACGCAAGGACCTATTTTTTTTAAGTGACTTTAGAGAGCAGAGGAGGCGGGGAGAGAGGAACATTGATTGGTTGCCTCCCGTACACACCTGGACCAGAAATCGAGCCCACAACCTAGGTATGTGCCCTGACCGGGAATGGGACCCGAAATCTTTTGGTGTTCGGGGCAGCGATCCAACCAACTGAACCACCCGGCCTGGGCTGTGCCCCGGAAAGTTCTCTCGCACATAGTGTAGTAAGCGTCCAAAATAGATTTGGTCCCCATAGGACCAGTTTAGCTATTTTAATCCAGGACAGAGGCTAACATCACTTAACGCCGTTATTCCCAATTAACGCATCTGTTTACTCTCAGTTTGCAATTGTGGTACAAGATAAGCTAACAAGAAGAAGATTCGGAATCAGAAGCACTAAAATGTTGTCATGTACCTAAATGGTGTTTTAAGACAGCGGCTTAATAGAGGCAGTGGTGGGTATTAATCTCTCTCCTCCTTACCTTACCCCTGGACCGTCGATGACTCGGGGTTCATCGAGGACAAGGCTGGCTGTGGAATGGCTTGTCTCTCCCGTAGCATCTCATCCTGGGGTCATGACCGTCAGTGCAGTCCGGGCCTGGAATGGAATGCAGCTCTGTGGTTTCCGGGGGCTACCGGCCTTATGAGGAAAGCCAGTTGGCAGTCCCTCCAAGCCTCATTTCACTGGAGTTTTAATTAATAAGAAAACATCTCAAGTTCTGTTTTGCTCTCTGCCTTTCAGACTTTTCTGCTTCACTGGCTTTACCACCATTTCGAAGGCCCATTTGTCAGTCACCTAACCGAGAACTGATCCCTCCCAAAAGAGATGAGTATTGAAAATTAAAAAATGTGTGATTGCCCTGGCCTGTGTGGCTCAGTTGGTTGGGCATGTCCTGTACACCGAATGGTCAGGTTGTAGGCTCAATCCCCAGTAAGGGGCACGCAGAAGGCAGCTGCTCGATGTTCCACTCTCACATCAATATTTCTCTCTTTTTCTCCCTCTTCCTTCCTATCTTTCTCTAAAAATCAAATTCAAAAATCTTAAAAAGAAAGAAAACATTACTTTGAAAAAGGCAGCAATGATATAGTGGTAGCTAGAAACCTAGCCATTCAGGCAGTCTGCAGATTCCATAGTTACAGGTAATCGAGGAGTCAGGGGAAAGCAGCAGCTGATGTAAGAAAACATGGCCCTCAGAGGTGGTCGTGATCCAAGAAGCCAGTGGGGAGGCTCTAGCAGAGTGTGCTGAACACAGGGAGGCCCGGATTCGGGAGTGTGGGGCCTTAGAACCTGGCTGTTAGTGCTGTGGTCAGAGGCCTTAAGTCATGAAGGGGGAGGCATGTTAATTAAGATCAAAATAAGTGCCCAGCCAGCGTGGCTCAGCAGGTGAGCGTCACCCTATGAACCAGGAGGTCACAGTTCTATTCCCTGTCAGGGCACATGCCTGGGCTGTGGACTTGATCCCCAGTGGGGGGCAAACAGGAGGCAGCCGATCCGTGATTCTCTCTCATCACTGATGTTTCTATCTCTCTCTCTCCCTCTCCCTTCCTCTCTGAAATCAATAAAAATATTTTTTTTAAAAAAAGATCACGACAGGGAGGACTGTGGAGCCCCAAGGGCAGCTATAATTTCCCCTGAAGGTTAGCCCCGTTTCCCCTCAGTCGGGAGGACAGAGATCCCTCAGCTTCATTCTCTAGAACACCGTCTCTGACGTTGCCATTGCTATAACTAAGTGTTCTTTTTTATTTTTAACTTGGTTGCCATCAGTGGAACCCTGGAGTGAAATGTTGGTCTATTTAGAATTTTCCGGAGTGTTGACAGCAGCTTTCCCTCAAAGCGGGCCATTATAGCATCAATCCCAAGGATTGTGTATCAGAATAAAGACTCCAGGGCCAAGGAAGTCCAGGAAACGTTTAATATTATGTCTCTTTCTCGGAGAGTTGCAGCATATATTCATATACTAAAGGGTTTTGTAAGTCTTCTAGGAAAGAAGCCTACTGGACCCAATGTTTCCCAAACTTTTTAACTCCAGAATTTTGTTTCTTGTTCTACTAACTTTCTTTTGAACCAATATTTCTTTCTTAACTTGGGAAATGGAACATACCCTTGGAATTAATAACTATATGCCAGTTGGACTGAGATTGAGACAAGTAGAGAAGATTTAGATTATCAGTAATGTTGCCCCAGGATTTAGAGAGAATTTCAAAACTTCCTAAGGAAATAGCTCAGGGGCTAGTAATGATGAGATGGGTGTATTTTGGAAAGTGGGACAGGCGTGCATCACTTGGACCTAACACAGGGGTGGGCAACCTTTTTGTGAGTGCGTGCCAAAACCAGCAAAATCTCTGACTCAAAATTCTTCTGCATGCCAACCCTAATTTTTTGAGAACATGTTACACCTACTTGATATCTCTTAAGGTGTACGTATGTGAAGAACCTTGAAGAAATAATAAAATTCATTCGAGCGACAAAAACACAGTATATGATGAAAAATACATTTTTTAATGTATACGTGTACACTGATAGTCCGACAGAAAACTTTATGACTCCGTTTGATATTATCAGTGGGACTTTTGCTGCTGCATCACTGATGACAGAGATTTTACATCAGGTTTATATTTCGTGACCTTCAGAGATATGCATGAGCTACTACTTTCATCCGTCAGGCTACTCCTATTACGAGACTTAACAAAATCCATCACTGAGAACAAAGATTCACAAGCGTATGTGGATGAAAACATGGAGCGTAACGCTGTTGCAGTTTTTTAAACAGAAAAAAATTTCTGGAATGGCATTCCAAGCCCTCAATAGTTGGTTTTCGACACTATTGAAATTGCTCTTCCCCTCTCTAGTCAATCCATGTCTGTGGTCTTTAAGATAACTTGTTATGTAAAATTATTTATCTAAGATGCACCTACACTGGATTTATCTGAAAAATTAAAAAGTCGATATTAAGAAAAAAATTGTAAATGGAAGATTATAAGAGAAGGTTTCACGTGCCAGCAAAAGTTACTGGCGTGCCATGTTTGGCACGCGTGCCAGGAGTTGCCCGCCCCTGACCTAACAGGATGAGGGTACCTCACATTTGTATTAAGCTCTCAGATTTACAGACTGACATTTCCATGATTAGGACCCTGTGAGGTAAAAGAGGCAGATGCCGTCTTCATTTAACAAAATGGAAACCGCAGATTAAATGACTTTTCCCAAAGTCACATGACATGGCTAATTATGTAGCAAAATGAGTACATCTAGAACTCTGGGCTTAATCTGCAAGTCCAGGGTTTATGCCCACATCACCAGAGTGGTTGCTCACGTCTGTGCTAATGAGTGCTTCTCTTATAGAAGTGTACACTTTCTCTTCTTCGCTTTCTTCTTTTCCCCAGATAAGTTCCTCTAGTTGCATTTCTACCCCTGAATTCTTTTTAGCCTTTGCTACTGCCCACAGCATCAGAGTGATGAGCAGTCTAGATATCACAAATACCTAGTTTGTCTCCAGTCATCCTACTTCGCAGAGGATCACAAACTTTAGACCTGGACAAATTTCAAATTCCTCGTATAGAACGTGATTCCAAATATGAATGTAGAACCTACTGTGTGTCGCCTTTTTTGGTTTCGTTTCCATAAATTCGGCAGACGTTTACTGAGAACCGACCACCCGCTTACCGGCCAGGCATCACGTTATCTATCCTGCAGTCCCTTTTATCTTCTGATGCATTTCACCCGTGCACTTTACTCCTTAACACTTGGGGATGTATGTCCCTCGCTAGAGTTCAGCGTTTGTTTACAGTTCCTTTTGTGTTTGTGTGTGCCAGGCGCCCGATAGGTGCTTAACAAATGTCCATCGGTGTGTGAAGGACTCCATCAGATCAAAACACAGGAGAAAGAAGGGTTTGCGCATGCCTGAAAGTAATAGAACCCTATGTAGTCTGACAGGGTCACGTCGGCTGTCTTAGTAACCTCAAAATAAAATTCCTTCCACATCTTCCCTTCGCCCCTTTACATGCATGTACCTGTGTTAGAACATTCCATTCTCAGAGGCAACGCATTCCATTCTCAGAGGCCAGGGAGAGGAAATCTTTCAGGGAAATGAGGCCCGAATAGGTCAGAGCTCCTCTTCCCAGGAGTGGCTTTCGGGTCATGAGCAATGACAGGGATAAGAAGCATCTGATCATTGAATGGGAGGATTGTTTGTCTGTTTAGCCTATTTCATGGCCTAATCAAGGGATCCTTCATACAGGCCCGTCACTTTCAGGCTGACATGGGTTAAAGAATCAACAGTTAGTTTCTGCTTGTCCACATTCCACCCACTTTTCCAGGACTTGGCTGGCAGTTCATCTCCTCCTAAAGGCTTCTCTCACCATTCCAGCCCAGGGATTGCTCCATCTAGTTGGCATTCATTATTCACCGCCTTGGGAATTTTGTTTTGCTTGACTTATTTTTTTAACCTTTTTTTTAAAAAACCAAAACCTTATCATCTGCTGCACGTACTGTTTCATAACCTGCTTTTTAAGTTAGTGATCTCCACTTTTCTACTCCAGTAATTTTTCCCTCTAAGTCAGCAGTTCTCAACCTGCGGGTTGCCAACCTGTGGGTCGCGACCCCTTTGGGGGTCGAACGACCCTTTCACAGGGGTCGCCTAAGACCATCGGAAAACACATACAATTACATATTGTTTTTGCGATTAATCACTATGCTTTAATTATGTTCAATTTGTAACAATGAAAATACATCCTGCATATCAGATATTTACATGACGATTCATAACATTCACATTTCCCTAATTGATCTCCAGAAATGTCCTTTACTCTTGGTTTGCACATCAGAATCTAATCCAGGACCCTGCCTTATTTTATTGCGTTGCGCCTTACCCCTTACGTGTTATTTATTTTAGTACAGTTCCCCCATCGGCGTTGACATGTTTTAAAAAACGGGGCCGGTTGTTCTGTAGGACGTTCAGCCTCTGAATTTGTCTGGTTGCTTTCTCACCTTGACATTTAGCTCATTCGTCTATTCTGTGGCACCTCCTGTTAACTGGAGGTTCTATATTACAGCGTGGTGGATTCTAGTCAGACCTTCTTGGCTAGACGATAAGCACTTCTGATGCATAACATCAGATGGCACAGGCTGGTTGTCCCCCAGACTAGGGAGGTGTGTGAGGTCCTCCCTTGTTCAGTTGTGTTTCTCCCCTTTCGACAAGAAAAGTAGTCGATGGCGTATTCAGGCATTGACTTTTGAAAGCTTCTTTTTCAACACCACCAAACACTGGAACACAGTTTCTCTTCCTTCGAAGTCATTGAGCATTTTGGTGAAAATAGCATATCACCAACTAAATTTTCCCATGAAGATTTCCAACATGGTGTTTTGGTCTCTATAACTTACTGTTCTGAATTCTGAAAAGTGAACCAGTTGGAAGTCTAACAGAAATTACACTTTATCTCTAAGGTTGAAATTCGGAAGACTTCAAATACAAGGGGTGGGCCCTGCCGTCTGTGGAAATGACAGAGAACTGCCTCTGAATGGGCATGGGTGTGGGAACATGCACAGCACAACCGAGGTGATTCAGGAAGGCCGGACTGGGCTTATTCTCACTATAATTATACTCAAATTACATACCATGGAGGTTAAGAGCTGCCGGCTGGCATGGGTCTCCCTCCCTGGATTGGGGGTGCGGGGCTCGAACAGGAGCATTGGGTCCTGGGCAGTTCATACCTGGATGGAGGGGGCATGACATGTGACTTCATGACCCCGTTTGGGACATACGATCATCCAAGACTCTTCCTAAGTGGAATTTGGCTTCACACGCCACTTTTTTTCAAGCGGTGCGAGGGACCCGTAACCTTCATATTTCTTTCTCACCGCTGCTGGTGGCCAGGAGTTGGGCGTGAATTAACTGAGCCCTCTGCTCAGGGCCTCTCAAGCCCCTCCACAGCACGACCCCTTCTCCTCCCCGGAGGAACCACTCTCCTGACTTTGATGGTAATCAGTCCTTTCCTGCAGCGGTTCTCAACCTGTGGGTCGCGACCATCCGAAAACACATAGCATATCAGATATTTACATTACGATTCATAACAGTAGCAAAATTACAGTTATGAAGTAGCAACAAAAATGATTTTATGGTTGGGGGTCACCACAACATGAGGAACTGTATTAAAGGGTCGCAGCATCAGGAAGGTTGAGAACCACTGCTTAACAGCGAGTCCCACTTGCTAATTATGTAATCCATAAAGAATACTTTAGCCCTAACTGGTTTGGCTCAGTGGATAGAGCGTCGGCCTGCGGACTGAAAGGTCCCAGGTTCGATTCCGGCCAAGGGCATGTACCTTGGTTGCAGGCACATCCCCAGTTGGGGGTGTGCAGGAGGCAGCTACTTAACAGTTTGTTTTTATAGTTCATCCATGTTGCTACCGGTAGCTTCAGTAATTTTCATTTGCTTTGGCATATTATAATCCACTAGAGGCCCACTGCATGAAATTGGTGCACAGGTAGGGTCCCTAGGCCTGGCTGGCAATCAGGGCCAATTGGGGCCTGCCTTCTGGCTGCTAGCCGGGACCTCCCTTCTTCTGCGCCTCCCCCTGGTGGTCAGCACACGTCATAGCAAGTGATTGGTCTCTTGGTCGAACTCCTGCAGGGACAATTTGCATATTAGGCTTTTATATAGAGACTAGTAGCCCTGTGCACGAATCCGTGCACCAGTAGCTCGCTGTCGCTCTCCAGTAGCTCTCCGCCTGCTGCCCTGCCTTCCTGTAGCTCCCTCCGCCCCCCGCCCCGCCCCCTCATAGCTTGCTGCCCTGCCCCCTCCTGTAGCTCTCCGCCACCCGCTTGTAGCTCACTGCCCCACCCTCCTGCTGATCCGTGATCCAGTTGTTACATAATGACCATTTGCATATTATATCTTTATTATATAGGATTATATGAATATATCATACACCTGTTTTATTGGTGATGGTTGTTTATAGGTTTTAGTTATTAACAAATAGTGCTGTTATAAATGATCTTGGGCGTATATTCTGGTGAACACAGCTCACATCTCTGTGGGATATACACCTAGGGAATTGCTAGTACATAAATCTTTAACAGCTTCTTTTATTATTCCTGAAGCTGGATTCCTTGCAGTAAAATTAATGGCTCAGAAGATGTAACCATGGAAGTCGATTTCAGAACTACTATGATTTTGCTCCACAATCGTCAGTAAGGTAGCCTTTATTCTAGTCTTACTCTTTCTGCTATGGTGCACACCGGCCACGCTTTGCTCAGTCTGAGGAGACGAGGTATAGAATCAGTAAGCAATGTCCTTGCCCTGGGAGCATCAGACTTGGTTTTCCCTCAGGTTCATCTGGAAATGTGCCCCTTTCATGCTGCCTGTAGCCCGTTCTTGCGGGTTGACATAGCAACTATGTCTGACTGGCTGGCAAGCTTTGAACCGTTGGGGAATGTCACTGCATAGAAACATCAATTCACCACGATCAAATGTGTAAATAAATACGTCGATGCAGTACGTTGTCTTTTAGGATTCACTTTTCCAGAACTTAACATCTGTCACTTGAGTGTTTGAGTGTGTGTGCTTTTGGGTTGTTGCTTTTACTTTAACAAATGCAACCCCCAGCTTGTTCCTTTACGTGGCCCGCGTCCTTCCTTGAATGCGGGGCTACATCTTACTCATTGCCTAACATTGCCTTGTCTATGGTAGATGTCCAGTAAGTTACGTGCAGTGGGCCACCGCATTATTTGGAATTGCTGCCTTTGTTGTATTTTTGGTCTTCCTTAGTGTGTTTGGTTTACTAATGGGTGATCCTTCTGATTGATCTCGAGCACCTTCTCCGCCACCTGGGAGCTCTGGGGTGACAGGTTATTTGGGTTCTCGTTGGCTTGGAATAATGATTCTGCCATTTCATTGCGCCTCTGTCTGGGTGTGCTCCAAATTTTCATTTCTATCTTTTCAAGCTTCCTTGCTCCCAAAAATGTTCTGGCTTATAAGACTGCAGTTAATTAATAATCTCCACCAGGGCACCCAGATAGGCATGGAAGTTGACTGACAGGAAGGAAGCAAGTTTAAATAGGAAGGTGCATAGCAGTGAGGTAGTACTTTATGCCTGAAAGCCTTCACAGACATTCATCAGTTTTCCAACACCTTGAAGAAGGGAATGGGTTTTTATTAAGTATTTAATATCTGAGAAAGTGAGGTATGCTTTTAATCTTTTTTTAAAAATACATTTTTATTGATTTCAGAGAGGAAGAGAGAGACGGAAACATCAATGATGAGAGAGATTGGCTGCCTCCTGCACGCCCCCCCACTGGGGACCAAGCCCGCAACCCGGGCTTGTGCCTTTGACCAGGAATCCACCAGGACCTCCTGTTTGATGGGTCGACGACCCCCAATCACTGAGCCACACCGGGCTTCATCTCTTAACTCTTCCTGAGAAATGGATGTTCACTTGGGAACAACTTACTTCTGTAGCCTGGTTTACATAATACATTTTTTTTTATCAGACGCATCCTTTGACCTTCCATTTTTCTCAGGAGAAAACTGAGTCAACTTCAAAACTTACTGGTTTCATGTACACACAGCCAATCCACGAGGCACTTTCTGGAAGAAGTAAGCTACTCTTGCTCCCTTACCATCCTTGGAGAAATAAGAAAATAGAACAGATACCAACCCACAACACTGATAAAGTCTAAGTGCCCCTGAGGATGGTCCGGCAGTGGGTAGAGTTCATTTGTCTCATATTTTTTATTTTTAAATTTTTATTTATTGATTTTAGACGCGGGGGAGGGAGGGAGAGAGAGAGAGAGAGAGAGAGAGATTGATTGTTCCATTTATCCATGCATTCATTGGCTGCTGCTTTCCTGCCTTTGCCCTGACCGGGATAGAACCCACAACCTGGTGCATCGGGACAAAGATCCAACCACCTGCGCTCCCTGGCTATGGCTGCCCCGTGTTTGTTAACGGCCGGAGGAAACAGGCCAGACTGCTTCCGTGAGTTGCTTATGTTCACCCAGTGAACCAGGCAGGTGGAACAGGTGATCTGTGTCCCAGTACTTTTTCCTGACACCAGTTTTAAGCCTTTTTTTCCTATCCAGACCACATGCTCAGAATGCTCCTGTGATGTTTATTTAGCAGAGGGGACTAGCCATCACTACACCCTTCGTCTCCCACTCAAGAAAACATAATGAGGGAACCTTTTGAATTTGCTACTATTTATATTGTTTAACGAAAGTATTTACTACATTCCTCTATTAGTAATAACAAATTACTTGCAGCATGTATCACAGCTGGTCATGACTGACACCAATATGTTCATAGTTATAGCTTTATATAAAAGTTTTTGGGTTTTTTTGCCTGTTTATATGCTACTTTATTTTATATTTTTATTTTATTTTTTTAATTAAATCTTTATTGTTCAGATTATTACATTTGTTCCTCTTTTTTTCCCCCCCATAACTCCCCCCCTCCCAGCTCCCACCCCACCCTCCGCCCTCACTCCCCACCCACTGTCCTCATCCATAGGTGCACGATTTTTGTCCAGTCTCTTTTCGCATCTCCCACACCCCTTTTCCCCCCAAGAATAGTCAGTCCATTCCCTTTCTATGTCCCTGATTCTATTATGATCACCAGATTATTTATTCACTTGATTCTTAGATTCACTTGTTGATAGATGCATATTTGTTGTTCATAATTTTTATCTTTACCTTTTTCTTCTTCCTCTTCTTAAAGGATACCTTTCAGCATTTCATATAATGCTGGTTTGGTGGTGATGAACTCCTTTAGCTTTTCCTTATCTGTGAAGCTCTTTATCTGACCTTCAATTCTGAATGATAGCTTTGCTGGATAAAGTAATCTTGGTTGTAGGTTCTTGGTATTCATCACTTTGAATATTTCTTGCCATTCCTTTCTGGCCTACAAAGTTTCTGTTGAGAAATCAGCTGACAGTCGTATGGGTATTCCCTTGTAGGTAACTGGGTTTCTTTCTCTTGCTGATTTTAAGATTCTCTCTTTGTCTTTTGCTCTTGGCATTTTAATTATGATGTGTCTTGGTGTGGTCCTCTTTGGATTCCTTTTGTTTGGGGTTCTCTGCGCTTCCTGGACTTGGAAGTCTATTTCTTTCACCAGGTGGGGGAAGTTTTCTGTCATTATTTCTTCAAATAGGTTTTCAATATCTTGCTCTCTCTCATCTTCTGGCACCCCTATAATTCTGATGTTGGTACGCTTGAAGCTGTCCCAGAGGCTCCTTACACTATCTTCGTATTTTCGGATTCTTTTTTCATTTTGCTTTTCCGGTTGGGTGTTTTTTGATTCTTCGCATTTCAAATCTTTGACTTGATTCTTGCGCTCCTCTGGTCTGCTGTTGGGAGTCTGTGTAATATTCTTTATTTCAGTCAGTGTATGCTTAATTTCTCGTTGGTTCTTTATCACAACATCGAGGGTCTCATTAGATTTCTTGAGGATCTCACTACATTTATCGGCGGTCTCACCAGTCTTTTCGAGGGCCTTACTAAGTTTATCGGCAGCTTCTAGACAGTTCTTAAGAGACCTTAAAAGTGTGGTTCTGAACTCAATATCCTCCATTGACAGTTTTGTCCTGTTTCTTTGTCTCCGCATTTTTTATGCTTTCTTGGTGCACCCCCTAGTGGTCTTTGTGCGCAGTCTTGTTGCCTTTAAGCCTTGATTGATGTCGGCAATACCGGGGGTGATTCGAGTTCCGACCAAAGCCAGACAGTCCCGCTTCTCCCGTTTGAGTCTGGGTCCCAGAGACTCGCCCGGATCTGGAGCTCAGAGTCAAACTCCCTCCCAATTGAAAACAACAACCGCGCCCTCCGCCGCCAGCCCGCTCCGCACGCGCACTCCGCACCTTAGTATTTCACTTCAGCACTGCGCCTCCTCTGAGTCTGGGTATGATATTCTCTTTCCTCCTAGTTGTAGAATTTCCACTCAGCCAGCCTTCCTGTGGTTCTGGATGCTGTCTGTCCTGTCCTTTAGTTATATCTCTGAAGTGTTTGTTCGAGGGCAGCAATCTCCGGCGTTAACCTATGCTGCCATCTTGGTTTTTCCTATATAAAAGTTTTAATTATTTTTTTCAAAATAGTACATGACATTGTTAGATGTCTTTCAGTACTTTCGATTTCTTAAAAATAAAAATCAGCAGACTGTGCCTTCTCAGCCACTCACATCCTCTGTGGTTCCTATTTTTTTTTCATTGTTGATTTTCTTTAAGTCATTTTTTGTGAACTCACTGCCTGTTGGGAGCCCCGCCCTTTCTGGATCCTGGAGAAGTTGCCAGAGAAGTTGGGCCACCCTTTCCTTTAAAGAACCTACAGGTTAGCACCCGTGATCTGCTTGTTTTGGGGGAAATAAATTGTCCTACTGGAGAAGTCAACCTCTTCACAGTTCAGTGTCCTCGTTTAAGTAGCGGGTTAGTAATATCTACCTGGTAGGTATTATTATGAAGACTCAGTGAAGTAATCAGTGTGACAGCACTGAGCGCTGTGCCTGGCGGAGGTCGGCACTCAGTAACTGTCCACTCAGTTTGCATTTAGGACGCCACGCAAGACACTAACCAGAAGATACTCTATGATATGAAGCCCATTTTTAAAAAATGTGAATTGAGAGACAGAAACAAGAACTGAGAGCTAGAGCTTATTAGGAAAGGCTTCATGAAGAACGGAGGGTTCAGGGAGGTTCGGAACTTAATGATGGAGCTGTAGGTGTAAGGGTAAGGAGTGGATGGACTGTGCTTTGGAGGGAGAATTGGGGCTCCCCTGTCCTCCTCCGCTTACAGAGAGGCTCACCAGCTTTCTATCCCCGTGTGATGTCTGTGTGGCTTCCCCAGGGACTCCACAGAAAGTAATTCTGCACCCCGCGGTAAAGCCCTCTGGGGTGATTGTGGTCAGCATTACTACTGTTTGCAAGGCAAACATCAGATGATATGTCGTCTTAGTGAGGCAAGATACAAGAAGTATTTTCATCAACAAATCCCCGAATTTGCTGGTAGAATGGCCCACAGGGAGATGACCAGACTACTTCAACTCTGCTTTTCCATATTTCTGTGTGTAAACATGTAATAGGAGATGATTTTAAGAAAAAAATCTTGCCATGGGTTTTTTTCTATAAGGAAATAGCATCACGCTTGAATTCTGTTTGAATCTTTTTTTGCAAAATGGACATAACAGAGGAGGTAAATCTGACGGGGGGGGGGGCATTTAAATCTAATTTATGTAGAGTTTTGTGACTACTGGTTAGTAATTAGGGGGCAGTGGTAATAATTGGCATGATTCATCTTCCGTCAGTTTTGTTCAAATGCAAGGAAAGATTTAAAAATAAAATTCTCGTGCTCGCTTCGGCAGCACATACACTAAAATTGGAACGATACAGAGAAGATTAGCATGGCCCCTGCGGAAGGATGACACACAAAATCGTGAAGCATTCCATATTTTTAAAAAATACATTAATAATAATAATAAGTCTTTAAAATTTAATAATTTAATAATAAAAATATTTAAAAATAAAAATTTCAGGTAAAAAGTGAACTCATTCTGGCCCTGGCCAGTGTGGCTCGGTTGGGCATCACCCCAGGCATCAAAAGGTTGCGGGCTCGATCCAGGAGGCAGCCAATCAGTGTTTCCCTCTCTCCCTCTCCCTTCTTCTCCCTCTGAAAAATCAAGAAATAAAGTTTAAAAAGTGAACTCCTTCTGTAATACGGGAATTTTATAGAATTTGTGTAGTTCCCTCTGACATTTAAGAGTATGTTCTAAGCAGCTGTAAGTGAAAAATAAGTGAATGGATGTTTTTCCTTGGATTCAGCAAATTTGTCTGCAGTGTGCCCGGCACATTCCTGAGCGCTGGGATTATGGCGGCAGAGGCAGCGAAGGCCCTGCCCTTTGGAACTGACATCAAGGGCCGAGAGGCAGTAATTCAGTTAACAAAGGCGTATATATCAGGCGTGATAAGTGCCATAGAGAAGCTAAACGGAGGAAGGGACTAGAGATTGACATGTGAGGGCAGGTGCACAAAGGAGGCCTCTCTGATGGGATGACATTTGAGCAGAGGCCTGAGTGAGTGAGAGAACAGACCTTGTGAAGGTGCCAGGGGAGAGAGTGCCAGGCAGAGGGACCGCAGTGCAGGCCGTGGTGTAAGCATATGCTCAGCAGTCAGTACGGAGGCCAGTGGAGTGCCACAGAGAGGATGCAGTGCCTGGCCAGTGGGGCTCAGGGGAGGAGCGTCGACCTATGAACCAGGAGGTCAGGGTTCGATTTCCAGTCAGGACACATGCCGGGGTTGCAGGCTCGGTCCTCGGTGGGGGGGCGGGGGGGTGCAGGAGGCAGCCGATCAATGATTCTCTCTCATCATTGATGTTTCTGTCTCTCCCTCACCCTTCCTCTCTCTCTAAAATCAATGGAAACATATTATTTTTAAAAAGAGGAGATAGAGAGGTGGTTGGGGCAGGAGAAGGAATCTTGTACAGTCTTTTAAGGCATGATAATGACTTTATTACGTGTTTTATTCTGAATAATATGGAAAGCTTCTAGAGGAGTTTGAGCAGTGACATGCTGTGACGGTCTTTATTTTTTAAATACGTTTTTATTGATTTCAGAGAGGAAGGGAGAGGGAGAGAGAGAAACATCAATGATGAAAGAGAATCATTGATTGGCTGCCTCCTGCACACCCCATACTGGGGATTGAGCCTGCAACCCAGGCATGTGCCCTGACGAGAATCGAACAGTGACTTCCGGTTCATAGGTAGACGCTCAACCACTGAGTTACGTCCTCCGGGCGTGACGGGTGCTAGGCTTGCTCTGCGCGATGGAGAGTTGGCTGCAGGACACGGCTGGGAGCAGGGAGACCAGCCAGGCCAGTGGTTCTCAACCTTCTGGCCCTTTAAATACAGTTCCTCATGTTGTGACCCAACCATACAATTATTTTTGTTGCTACTTCATAACTGTCATGTTGCCACTGTTATGAATCGTCATGTAAATCTCTGATATGCAGGATGGTCTTAGGCGACCCCTGTGAAAGGGCCGTTCGACCGCCAAAGGGGTCGCGACCCACAGGTTGAGAACCGCTGAGCTAGGCGCTCCCTGCAGTCCGTAGTCGGGTGGGAGAGTGGAGGCAGGGAGACGTGGTAGATGCCGGATGTTTATTTTACTCGGTAAATACTCACATAGTGCTCATTATGTGCCAGCACTGCTCAATCGGCTTTAAAATACCAACTCCTTCATGCTCAGGTCAGTCCTCTGAGGTGAATTTCGAAGGACAGCCCCCGGGATTTGTAGATGGATCGGATGTGGGTGTAGAAGGAAGGAAGGGAGTCCAGGATCATTCCTGTGTTTGGGCCTGAAATGCCTTGGGATGGAGTTGCCATCTCCCGAGAAAGGGAAAGACTCGGCACCCTTGGGTGGAGGCCGTCAGCCCGGAGTGGGGTTTCTCTGCACGTGAGCTGAGCTGCCCAAGTGGACGTGGTGAGAAGGCAGGTGGATGGGGTCAGAGAAGAGGTCAGGGCTGGAGATAAATTACAGAAGAGGTCTCAAAGCATTCTGGAAGAATGGCCAACCGGAGGTCTGGTTTTTGCTGCTAAACCCAAGCAGCTGTGGTGACAGCCTTTTTCTCGGGCACAGTCGTGTGTGCTGGTGTTTTCATGGGCTTTGGGATCAGACGTGCATTGTGAATACAAGCGCCATCGTTTGATCATCTGAGTGGCCTCAACTGTGTGACTTAATCTCTTCTAGCTTCTGTTTCTTCAGCTATGGCCGTGGTTCTCAACCTTCCTAAGGCCGCGACCCTTTAATACAGTTCCTCATGTTGTGGTGACCCCCAACCATAAAATTATTTTCATTGCTACTTCATAACTGTAATTTTGCTACTGTTATGAATTGTAATGTAAATATCTGATATGCAGGATGTATTTTCATTGTTACACACTGAACATAATTAAAGCATAGTGATTAATCACAAAAACAATATGTAATTATATATGTGTTTTTCGATGGTCTTAGGCGACCCCTGTGAAAGGGTCGTTCGACCCCCCAAAGGGTCGCGACCCACAGGTTGAGAACCGCTGCTCTATGGTTAACAGGACACACCCCACACATAGCATTCAGATAAAGTGAAGTAAGGTATGTTACCTAGCTCCGCGCTTAGACATAGCGAGCGCTTAATACGCATTCATCGTCTTCCTTCCTTCAGGTTTACTCTGTTGCATTCCACCCTAACAGGACACGAGAAATCTAAATCTGAAGCCTACTCCCACACACGCTGTTTTCAGAGGGCGCCTGTTTCATAACAAGCTCCAAAAAAGGCTTTCCGATCTATCAACTATCAAAAAATAACCTTTTAAAAGGCAGGAGTTTAGTGAGGTTTACAGAAGGCTCGGGGAAAGCACAGGGGTGGGTTCTAAGTAGTAAAGTTTCCACCTGAGAAGCAGCGTGAAGGTACAGGTAAAACACCCAGCGGCAAATCCGCGGATCCGTCACGGGTACTTCACACGGAAGCCTGAGCCACGGTGACCTCACAGAGGGAATGGTGCCTTTCCTGGGCGTGGGCTGTTTACATCAAAGGGAATTACCTCATTAATTCTCCGATGATCCTGCTCGTACTTTACAAAGGGACACTCGGGGTTTAGCTTAATCCCACTTCCATTTTCTACCTCAAAAAGTACTTACGTAAGGTTTTCAGATGTTGCCTCGTACAGCAAACATTTCAGCACCCACTATGTGCCGTGTACGTTTTTAGGGAAACAAAGATAAATAGGAGGTGCAATTCCTGTCCTTGCGTCCGTCACCGTGTAAGAGAGGAAGCAGACATGTAAATAAATAAAACAGTGGGTGGTAAACAAACAAAATAGAGTGTAATAGGACTGCGAATAATGTTGTAATTTTATCCTGGCAGATTATAAAAGCAATATAGTGGTCGTCTATGGGAAAAACTGGGCTGTTCAGGTTAAGAATTTATCAGGTGAAAATGTTCAGGGGGAGACATTCCAATAAGCAGAATGCTGGAGACAGGTTCAGGGGGAAAGAAAAAGGCTTAATTGGATTAATCGTTTGTTTTTACAGTAGTGGGAAGAAAGTGGCCGCCACTGTGAAAGCAATTTCCCCTTAATCCCTCTCCAGCTCCAAACAAGAACATTTGAACTTCTTAACCTTCCTTTCGAAGTCTAGACGAGTGCCCTGGTGAGCCCTATGACCAAAGGGGAAAAAAAAAGTACCGGGATTTTCTTTCTTAATGAGGATTAGACGTGGCAGTTATTTTTTGAGGGGCTCCATTTGTCTTCCAGTGAAGAGTTCCTGAGTGCTTCCCCCGCCCATTCCCATCGCTGCCCCAAATTAAAATGGACGAAGTAGAATGCCATTCCAATATCTACCTTCCCCTCGCCCTTCCTGTTTATGCTGAAAAGATGATCCGTTTCTTTTCCAAGTCTCTTCCCGTAACCTCCTTTGAAAGCATAAACACGTCACATTCTGGGAGTCCTACCACACGCAGTGCTTTCAGCCCTGAGCGAAAGGGAGGCGGCTCCAAGAGAGGCGTGTTTTGGGGACAGTGCATGCTCGGGGCAACCGGACAGGAATGCTGCTCTCCTGCCTGCATTTCCAGGTCCACCTTCTTTGCCCCCGAGACCTTTCGGGGCTTCTCTGTTCTTACCACCATCCTGGGTGAAGGCGCTGCCTACATTCCCTGCAGCGCAGCCACCATCCTGGGTGAAGGCCCTGCCTACATTCCCTGCAGCGCAGCCACCATCCTGGGTGAAGGCCCTGCCTACGTTCCCTGCAGCGCTGCCTCAGGGCTGGCGTTTTGCATCCTCCGTCAGTCCCTGTGCCAAATTTTCTCAGACTCTTCAAGATCTGTCCTCGTTTATATTTAATCTTTTAGACATTTCTGTGCCGGTGACTTGAATGTTGGATTTTTTGTTTTTAATGGATTGGTTGCTCCTTCTTTCTTGCTCTGACCCGGGAATCCACCCAGAATCTTGGCGTATTGGGACGACACTCTAAAGCAGAGGTTCTCAACCTGTGGGTCACCAACCTGTGGGTCACGACCCCTTTGGGGGTCGAGCGACCCTTTCACAGGGGTCGCCTAAGACCATCGAAAAAACACATATAATTACATATTGTTTTTGTGATTAATCACTATGCTTTAATTATGTTCAATTTGTAACAATGAAAGTACATCCTGCATATCAGATATTTACATTACGATTCATAACAGTAGCAAAATTACAGTTATGAAGTAGCACCGAAAATAATTTTATGGTTGGGGGTCACCACAACATGAGGAACTGTATTAAAGGGTCGCAGTATTAGGAAGGTTGAGAACCACTGCTCTAAAGTTTAGAGTCTAAAACAGCCGTGGGCAAACTACGGCCTGCGGGCCGGATCCGGCCCGTTTGAAATGAATAAAACTAAAAAAAAAAAAAAAGACCGTACCCTTTTATGTAATGATGTTTACTTTGAATTTATATTAGTTCACACAAACACTCCATCCATGCTTTTGTTCTGGCCCTCCGGTCCAGTTTAAGAACCCATTGTGGCCCTCGAGTCAAAAAGTTTGCCCACCCCTGGCTAAACTACTTGAGCAAGCCAAGGCAAACATCAGATCTGAAATCACATAATAGTGCTGAAAATGACAAAAATAGCAGCAGCTAGCACGTCTAGCACTTAGTGGGACCAGGCACCTCCGAAGCCCTTTGCACGAATTAATTTATTCCACCCTCACAATGACCTCTTGAGGTAGCTACCACTTGGTCCTCATTTTACAGGTGGGAGACGTTCTGCCTGAGGTCACCCAGGGAAGTAGCCCCTAGAGAAGAAAGACTGTTTTTTTCTGAGCTTGAGTTTGGAACAGTTTTCGCACAGGAGCTGTCTTACGCATTTGTCTCTTAGTTTCAAGCATAGAGAGCAAGTGTCCCGTCCACATTGGAGTTAGTGCACAGGGCCAGGCCATCAAGTTAACACACAGGATTGTGTGTCATTTTGGTTTAAAAAAAAAAAAAAAAAAAGGCTTCGTGAATCAAAAGCTCTGGTTGTGAATACAGTATATCGGGAATATCTGGGGCCTGTCTTATTGTAGGAGCCCTCGTAGAACATTTAAAAATAAAAACTGAAAAATATATTTTCTCTGAGTTCTTCTGAAGTGGGTTTGTTTTTTTTTTTTTAATTTTTATGAAGTAGCAACAGGACCTGGACATTGAATAACGGCCCTGTTTTAGAAACAAAAGCAGATTAACAATTAGCATCTGTCCTTTTTTCCTTTTTCAACTTGGTGCCCAAGTTGCTGGTCTTTGATGCTGAGGATTGCGTTGGTGACAGTGGCTGGAAGGAGGATAACGGAACTGTTACTGTGCTCTTCCCTTAAAGTTATTTCCAGTGAAACAGTGAGCCGTGGCCCCCATCTAGTGGGTCCACATTTTCTAGGCGTCAAAGAGCAGCTTTTACAAACACCTGGTGTGATCAGGGCCACCAGTAATGTGTTGCTTTTATCAGGCATCCCCTCCCCTGAGGAATACGCACTGTTAGTGGCATCCCCAAAAGTTGTCCAGTACGTGACTATCTGTTTTTGTCTTTGTTTTTAAATGGTAATGAGCCCTGGCTGGTATGCCCAGTGGTTAGAGTGTCGGCCTGGGCACCAGAAGGTTGCAGGTTTGATTCCCGGTCAAGGGCACATACCTGGGTTGTAGGTTCGATTTCCAGCCCCAGTCGGGGCACATACAGGAGGCAGCCAATCAATGTGTCTCTCTCACATCGATGTTTCTCTTTCCTTCCCTCCCTCCCTCTCTCTCCCCTTCCTTCCCTTCCACTCTCTCTAAAAATCAATGAAAAAAGTATCCTCAAGTGAGGATTAACAACAACAACAACAAAAATGGTAATGAGCCCTGGCCGGGTAGCTCAGTTGGTTAGAGCGTGTTCCTGACTCACAAAGGCTGCAGGTTAGATTCCCAGCCAGGGCACATACAGGAATCAACCAACGAATGCCTGCAGAAGAGGAACAACAAATGGATGTTTCTCTCTCTCCCAAAAAACCATTATCATTGCAGACTCGTGGGTATTTCTCTTACTCTGTGCACTGTAATCTAGGACTATTACTATTTGTTTCCTTGACCAAATGGTCCCCGTCTTCGGCGTTGGGAGCTCAGGGTGACTCCTGGGGGACCGTCGCTTCCGGAGCACCTCCTTCCTGTCGGCATGACGAGATGTTCCTGCTCGTTTCGTATTTTTCTTGCTTCATGAAACGCTGGCACCAGCCATTTCTCCAAGGAGCCGTCCGCGGTTCATTGGTTAGGGACTGGTGTTTAGAAACCAAGGTCTGAGCACTAGGTGCTTCTTGCTGCCAGGGTGCCATTACTGTAACTGTGTCTCACTCTATCCATTTGTATGTATACAGGGCAGGGCAGAAGTAGGTCTGCAGTTGTTTGTATGGAAAATAATGCAATAATTTACAAATAATAATGCAAGAATAAATTGTGTTTCACATACTCACAACTGTAAACCTACTTTTGCCCACCCCGTATAGGAACGGTATGATGGTAACTAATTGTACACACACGTAGAAAGACTGGGTGGGGGGTCAACAAAATGCTAACTATTTTAAAAGCATTCTGCAGTGGGGTTCTCTTTACATTTAAATGGAAAAATAGATTCAATTGTTTTGAAAATAGCGTTCTAAATTAGCAAAGTTTTCAACGTCAGTACATTACAAATGATTTTAAATAGTTCCCCCTCTGTCTGAAATGAGAATAAATTCAAGGTAGTGGCTCTAACGTCACTTTCACCTTAATGAGCATTTTTGAGAGGGAGCAAAGGTGGGCCGGGAAAGGGGTGCTCTGTGTGGAGGCTGAATTCCCGCTCAGCACCTACCAGCACAAGTATGACCTTGAGAAAATGACTCACCCTTGGTGTCTTCATCTGCAGATAGAAAGAGTCAGATCACCTCCTTCTCCCGTTATTGTGAAGATTAAATGAATTAATAAGCGTGAAATGCTCACACCAGGGTGGAGCACATAAGAGATGCTTGATACGTGAGGCGTTGCTATGGTGTCATCATCCTGATTGTCACTGTCACTGCCACGCCCGAGGTAGTTCAGGCAGACACCTGTTATCATGCCCTGGCGAAAAAGAAAAAAAAAGTTGATATTTTTTTTCTTTCCTTTTTTTTCAAATACAAGCCAAAGTTTATTTAGAAAGTCCCAGGGGTACAAGTAAGTCAGCTGGGCTGCATGGGCTCAGGAAACAAGTTACTGAGGCAAAAGACGGGCTCTTGGAGCTTAGGAGAAAGACAGGCGAAGAGAACACACCTGAGGGAAGGAGGTAGGGAATGGCAGGCTCGCAAGCGAGGCATGCGGCCCCCCGACCTCGAGTTTGACATGCTTGCTCGGAAGAGCGTGCTGGGGAAAGATGGGGGTGGGGAAAGGCACAGGTGTGGTCTAGAGAGAGAGCACTGATCGTTTTTCTTTTTTAAAATGTTTTTGTTGATTTCAGATAGAGGGAGAGGGAGAGATAGAAACAGCAGTGATGAGAGAGCATCATCGATTGGCTGCCTCCTGCCCGCCCTCTACTGGGGATCGAGCCTGCAACCCAGGCATGTGCCCTGACTGGGAATGGACATGGACCTGGTTCATAGGTTGATGCCACACCAGCCTGGCTGAGAGTTTTTTCTTAAAGCTCAGTAAGTCAGGCAAAGTATTAAAATAGTATATCTTTCCTACTATGATTTCTAAGTTAATTGGTTCATTTTTTTCCTTTTTTGACAAACAAGTTAAATGGATGCTCACATGTAACTAATGCAATTTCCTTTCCTCCTTTTAACAAGAAAGTATATAGTTAACAGTTCTGCTTTGGCCAGTTTAAAAAAATTTAATCTAAATGTTCCATTTGGGGGAAATGTTCGTATGTTATTAATCACGTCAAGAAGAAGAGTAATCATGGAACAGCTCTGCTCAGTGGGGAGAGCGTAATCTGTCCAAGATGGTCCACTGACCACATTGAGCATTTGGGGAAAAGGAACACAACGTCCGTTTTTTATTTTGGATTGTTTGAAGTATTACATGTCTCCTTTTTCCCCCTGATTAACCCTGCCTCCCCCGCCACTCCTACCCCTGAGGGCAAGCCCCCACCGCCCCAGTGTCTGTGTCCATTGGTCATGCTAGTATGCATGCATACAAGTCCTTTGGTTGACCTCTAACCCCTCCCCCCCCCGCCACCTTTCCCCTGAGGTTGGATAGTCTGCTCAGTGCCACCTTCTCTCTAGATCCATTTTTGTCCAGCAGTTTATGTTGTTCATTATATCCCACATATGCGTGAGATCATGTGATATTTAACTTTCTCCGACTGACTTATTTCGCTCAGCATAATGCTCTCCAGTTCCATCCATGCTGTTGCAAATGGTAAAAGTTCCTTCTTTTTTACAGCAGCATAGTATTCCATCGTGTAGATGTACCACAGTTTTTAAACGACTCATCTGCTGATGGGCACTTAGGCTGTTTCCAAGTCTTAGCTATTGTAAATTGTACTGCTATAAACATAGGGGTGCATATATCCTTTCTGATGGATGTTTTCTAGTTTCTTGGGATTTATTCCTAGAAGTGGGATTACTGGGTCAAATGGCAGCTCCATTTTTAACTTTTTGAGGAAACTCCATACTGTTCTCCACAGTGGCTGCACCAGTCTGCATTCCTACCAGCAGTGCACGAGTGTTCCTTTTTCTCCACATCTTCACCAGCACTTGTCGTTTGTTGATTTGTTGATGATAGCCATTCTGACAGGTGTGAGGTGGTATCTCGTTTTGATTTGCATCTCTCAGATGATTAGTGACTTTGAGCATGTTTTCATATGTCTCTCAGCCTTATGTATGTCCTCTTTCAAAAAGTATCTATTTAGGGCCCTGCCCGTGGCTCAGTTGGTTGGAGCATCGCCCAGTGTTCTGAAAAAGTATCTATTTAGGTCCTTTGCCCATTTTTTGATCGGATTGTTTATCTTCCTTTCGTTAAGTTGTATGAGTTCCCTGTCCATTTTGAAGATTAAACCCTTAACGGATATAACATTCGCAAATATGTTCTCCCATGTAGTGGGCCTTCTTGTTGTGTTGTTGACGGTCTTTTGCTGTGCAGCACCTTTCTATTTTGATGTAGTCCCGTTCGTTTATTTTCTCTGTAGTTTCCACTGCCCTAGGAGCTGTATCGGTAAAGGTATTGCTACTAGTACAACTTATATCTGATATTTTGCTGCCTATGCAACGTCCGTTTTGTTTTGCCATTTTGAAGATTTATTAATGATAACAACCCAAGCACTCGCATTATAAAAGGAGTTCGCTTCAGATAGCTCAAGGGCTATTTAAGTGTTAAACTCTTCAGCATCCTTTAACAGAATTGGAGTTATTTCTCAAATGTCTTGTTTTTGTAATCATCCAAGCTGTATGCAATGAAAGAAAGAGAAAATTTGAGAATATTAGAAATCAATATCTAAAGTCTAACATGTTTCATAATACCCACTGGAGGCAAGGTATTGAGAAGCAGGCATATTTGTCCTCTGTTGGTAGGGATATAAATTAAGGCAACCCTTGGGCAGGGAAGGGGGGGACAGTTTGGCAATACCTACCAAAATGAATGTGCAGATCCTTTTACCTTGTGATTCCACTCACAGGAATGTATTCATTTCTAGGACAAAGATAGGTAAGCAAGGATTTTTTTGATTTTTTTTTTGCAGCAAAGAATTGGAACTCTAAATGCTCACAGGTAGGGACTAGTTCAATAAATTATGGTATATTTGTATAAATATCAGACCATTGTTAAAAAGAATAAGGTAGATCTACATATTGACATAGAACGACGTTAAAATATGTATTTTTAAAGGTAAACTTTTTGGTAATGTTTTCGATAGATATGAATAGAAAATTCAGAGAAGAAACAACTCCAGTGGGGGTGATACCAGCGCTATCACTAGAGAACGGGGACTTTAACTTCCATTTCGATCCTTTGGTCTCGCCTCCCCCCACTTTTTTAAAATTCTGAACGTTTGTTACTCTCATAGAAAACAATTTTGAGTTGAAGAACAAGGAAAACCAGAGCTGAAATCACACCGTCCTTTTTGTATTATTGATTACCGATGGCATTCTTTGCCACAATTTTGCCATAGCTGTTCCTGGCTACTTAATCAGACGTGGTAGCCAAAACCCACCATGTGCAGAAATAAACCATGAGTCCTGTCCTGCCATTTTCCATTATCAGAATGAACTGTTCTAAGATCATGCCGCCGCCGCCTCCTCGTTCAAAACCGGGAAGGAGGAAAATTCTTATTTCCAAGGGCCATGACTGCTGCCCTACACCTAGGTAGGAAAATTGGCCTCTCCAAGAGAGCTATGGCTCCTGGAGATCGGGCGGCTACTGAATAGCTTTGAAAGGTCACCAGGAGACCAGAACCGAAAGGTATGGCTGCTAAATATTTCTGTATTTCCCCCTACTTTCTAGCTTGACCCACACCTTCATGATGTTGGCTGAGTCACTTAACAGGCTGTTTTCAGTGCCGACCCCAAAGTGGACTGTGTCTGTGACAGCACCCTGTGACATATACATGGTGTTCTCAGTACCTATTTTTTTGTATGGATTTTAAAAATATTTTTACTGATTTTTAGGGAGAGGAAGGTGGGGAGAGAGAGAAGCACCCACGTGAGAGCGAAACATCTATCGGCTGTCTTCCCTACCAGGGTTCGAGCCCACAACCTGGGCACGGACACTGACTGGGAATCGAGCTGGCAACCTTCTGGTGCGCAGAGCAACGCCTAACCAACTGAGCCTCACCGGCCAGGGCTCAGTACTTGGTTTTTTAAGAAAAACAACTGATCCTTGGAAAGTTTAATATTTTACACAGTTGCCCTAAATTTGTAGCAATGCAATATTTCTTTCTTTATTTCCCTCAACTTCAGTGATTTGACTCAACCCACAAAGTCCTGAATAAGAAATAGGGAAATGGCTGTTCCTTTAGACCAGCGGTTCTCAACCTGTGGGTCGCGACCCCTTTGGCGGTTGAACGACCCTTTCACAGGGGTTGCCTAAGACCATCCTGCATATCAGATATTTACATGACGATTCATAACAGTGGCAACATTACAGTTATGAAGTAGCAACGAAAATAATTTTATGGTTGGGTCACAACATGAGGAACTGTATTTAAAGGGCCAGAAGGTTGAGAACCACTGCTCTAGACCCACCCTTTTTGTGTTACTGTGTGAAGGAGAAACATGTCTATAATTTGGGAAAGGGGTTAAATTACATAACTCGTCCACATATGATGGTGGAACAGGAACTGTAACCCTGGCCACCTGACTCTTTTTCTTTCCATCAGGCCACCTCCTCTCAGGAGTGGAGTGGGTCCCTTTGGTTGCCCTGGCTAACTCACTCTCCTACTTGAAGAACTTCAGAGAAGCTGGGAAATTGATTGTGGAGCTAAAAGGGCTTTGTAGGTTTCCTGATACTTTGATCAGAAAGCATTTAGAACATTCGAGTTGTGTTACTTAATTTATGTGCAGAAATAGATAATATTCATCTGATGGGTCTAAAGATCTAAGCCAGATTCCATCTCGGAAAAAAAGAAGAAAATCATTTCTGTTGAAAGGTGCATTAGTTCCTTGCAGATGGTAGCTTTATCCGTCTGTCTGGTTGATCCATCCCCTCCATCATCATCACAGGCAAATGACTGGCCACCTGGTTGGAGGGGGGAGCACAGAACCTGTCGGCCAGGGACCAGGGCAATGCCACTCCCTGTCAGCCTCCACCTCCCTGTCTGCAGAATGAGGCCAGTGATTCCTGGGTTCCTGCTTCGTGGGGCTTTTGGCAGTTCAGATGAGAGTGTAGATTAAAGGCCTGTGAGCACTGTGTCCTTGGCACATCTGAGGAGTCGGACATTAAAGGAGGCCTTATGCTCAGTGGTTACGCACTCAGATGCTGGAGTCGGGCTTCCTGGGGGGAAGAGACGCGGTTTATTTCTAGGGAGGTCGCTTTGAGAGGAGACACGTCTACAGGAGCACATCTGAGACCACCTGGGCTGTGTTTGTAGCCTCCAGTGCCCCTCTGTGGCTTCGTTGTCTCGGGATTCATGTCAAGGTGGTGATGCTCAGAATAAGGCCAGCTGCCTGAATTGCCCAGCACTTTGCAAATCTACACGTATTTGAAACCCTGGTAGGGTTTCAGCTGCATTCAGCGCAGGCAGTCACACTGCAGCACGTAGGAGATGGGATTTTCCTCCTGGGCCCTAAATTCTATTAGAAGAAATTTTAAGAGTCTTAAATAAAATTGCTTAGTGCTAATAAATAAATAAATAAATAAATAAATAAATAAATAAATAAATAGAAAGAAAGAGAGAGAAAGAAGCCTTGCTAAATTAGACTCACAAAGTTTGGTTTTGAGAGCGAGCCATAGAAATGGGAAAAACTATTTCAAGATTAAAGAAGGCAGCATCGCAGCCCTAACTTGGGAGTAAGATGACCCAAAGTTTGCCATTCTGATGTCATCGCTTACGGAGATGTTGGGCAAGTTTCCTCACTTCCTGTTCCCTCAGGAGTAAATTGAGGGTGCTAGGCCTGACTTCGGTAAGACAATTGAGACAATGCATTTAAAGCGTTTAGCATGGTTCTGGGCACATAGACTTGGTAAATATTAACGTTATTTTTAGGCAAGGGTGACTGACATATTTCTAAGTGATTAAGAAGTCTAAAACAAGCTGGCAGTGTCTGAAATTAAATTTAGAATATGAAGGGAAAAGTG
This sequence comes from Myotis daubentonii, assembly GCF_963259705.1. Taxonomy (NCBI): domain Eukaryota; kingdom Metazoa; phylum Chordata; class Mammalia; order Chiroptera; family Vespertilionidae; genus Myotis; species Myotis daubentonii. Next base: position 5,512,675 of record NC_081858.1, on the reverse strand, counting down.
GTTTCATTTTATTTTGTTGTGTTTTGTTTATTGATTTGAGAGAGAGAGAGAGAAACCTCGATTTGTGGTTCCATTTATTCATGCATTCATTGGTTGAGTCTTGTATGTGCCCTGACCAGGGATTGAACCCACAACGTTGGTCTATCAGGGCGATGCTCCAGCCAACTGAGCTACCTGGACAGGGAGAATTGTTGTTTTAAAATTAGAACCATAAGTTAAGATTCTTCTTACGTGTCTCTCTAGTTGGGGATGGAGGGGAGGGGCAACATTTGTCGAATATGTGGGACCCAAAAGAAGACGGACAGTTGATTATGTAGCCCTTGAAGATAAAAAGAACCGTTGAACCTGTAACCATTACCGCGAAGGCCTCATTGAACAGCTGGCCGACCGTTTCGGCGTCATGGCGTCCCACCTTCTCCAGAAAGCCTTTCCTGAGCCGCTCGGCACACGGTGATCTCGCCGGGAACCATAAAGCTTTCTGACCCCATTTCGACTCAGAAAAGCACGGAGCCGTTCCTTGCCGGTCCGGTGGCTCTCCTCTGCACTGGGCAGTGTTCGGGGAGCGCCTGATTGGGGCTGGGCTGGGGCCCCGGAGGAAGACTCGAGTTGTGTCTTATCCAGGGAGCAGGGAGCTTTCTTTCAGAATACTCGCCTGCCTGCGTATTCGAGAAGGTGCTGACCCACCATGTTACCTGGTGTTGCTGTTTCAGCATTAGAGAATAAGTGGGTTAGGGTGGGAAATGAGCACCTCAGCCAGCACTCCCCCAGAGAATTAAAAATTGCAAAATAGCCCTGGCCGGCGTGGCTCAATGGTTAGAGCACCGGCCTGCGCACCAGAGGGTCTCGGGTTCGATTCCTGGTCAAGGGCACGTACCTAGGTTGCAGGTTTGATCCCTGGCCCCAGTTGGGGTGTATGCGGATGGCAACCGATCGATGTTTCTCTCTCCTCCCTTCCTCCCTCCCTAAAAACCAATGGGAAAAAATATCCTCTGGTGAGGATTAACAACAAAAAAGATGTTGCAAAATAGTGTCCTTGAGGAGTGAGAGGCATAACTCCTAACCAGCATGACGGAGTTTTAAATAGTGTCGTGTTGAGTGGACGTGAGAAGTGCAGACCGCGATGGCCCCCTGGGCCCCGCTGAGGAGCTGGACGGGAGAAATACCGCATTTCTCCGGTTGTAGGTCTGTCTGTCTTATTCTTTCGTGTAACTCACCGAGGCTTTGCTGAGCTGCCGCCGTGTGCCGAGTCTCGATGATGATGGTAACCTTTCCGAGCTGACTCCTTTCTAGACCTTTGGCCTCTGACCAGCAGAGTGGCCCGGACCCCGACAGAGCCCTTGATGGTGGAGGTAGGGGCAGGGGCCTGTCTCGTGTGGGTGCTAGAGGACCTTCGAACCCGGGGAGGAAACCAGCCTCTCATCTTCTCCTCAGAGAATAGAGTGGCAGAGAAATAAGCGCCTGAGAAGGGAAAGGCTAAAACCGGAGCAGCCGCCGTGGCGCCCCCTCTGACGGTCTCTCTGCTTGCAGGCATCGGAGGTGGAGAGACAGCTGTCCCTGCAGGTCCACGCCCTCCGAGAGGACTTCCGGGAGAAGAACTCGTCCACCAGCCAGCACATCATCCGCCTGGAGAGCCTGCAGGCCGAGGTGAGCCCGGGGCACGCCGCTGGGGTGCAGGTGCTCTCTGTTTGCGGGCGCTGCGTCCGGTCTTTCCGATACGGAGCCCTCTGACCCGGGAACCAGAGCCCTGCGCTCTCAGATCCTAGAGCGACAGGGCGGCGAGAGGCCAAGCGGGGAGCACGGGCCACGCTCCTGGGGAGCCCGTGGTCTGGAGGAGAAGGGAGCTGAGTTACTGCTCAGCGTGTTGAAATCATGAGTGACCTGCTTTGTACTGAGCATGTTGATTCCTCCAAAAGCATCGGGCCCATCCGCAACGGGAGGTGGGAAGGGGCTCTTCCCTCCCTCCACTCCACCGGGTCCCGTTTACCCGCCCCGACGGGCTATTCTCACCTCCAAAGTGAGCCTAGTAGAGTAGCTGCTTCGAGGGTGGTTGGGAGGATTTGGTAAGTTTACACGTGGGAAGCGCTGGGTGTGGTGGTTGTAATGTCATTGAAGGTGGACGCGTGGCCATCGGGGTCTGTGGCCCTGCGTGGGCGGGAGGGCAGAGCAGCGTAGCACTGAGGAGGCGATCCTGGGAGCACGCAGGTGTGGGCGGTGAGGAGAAGGGGGGTCATGCCGGCACCCAAACAGGCCTTTTCCTGGGAGGCTGCTCCCTGATCTGCTCCGAGGACCCTCAGCCGCCCGTGGCTGAGTCACACTTTGGAGGACAGACCAGGGCCAGGCACACGGGCACCCACTGTGGTTAAGGAATCCGCCAACCTGGTCAGGCCCGAGGCAGGCTGCTCCCTGCCTCGTGAAGGACCCAAAGATGTGTTCCTAAAGTCTGTCCACGTCTTCTCTTTCCTCCTGCCTCTCCTCCCCGACCTCCCTCCCTCCCCTGGGATGGAGCAGCAGGTCCTTGAAGTAAGTAGTCTGTTCCGTGGGCCTGGCATGCCTGTCCGTGTCCGTCTGTGTGCATGACTTGCCGCTCACCTGCCGCCGCCAGGGTCTGACTCCTCGAGTGGCCTGTCTTCTCTCTCCCCGCACCCCCTCCACATCCACTCTTCCCACACCCTTACAGCACAGGCCTGTTCCCCGGAACGTGCATTGCCGATTTGGTCACAAGTTCCCAGGGGGAGGTGGGGGGGGGGGGGAGTTGGCCGCCTCCTGCCGATGCGTCGCTCCCAGCAGCACTGCTGCTGTTAAAACCCAGGCTGTGAGGTTACTCGTTTCAAACAGGTGACTTCATGGGCCCGGGTGGTCTCTCAGAACTGACTCATGGCTTCACGGAGTGGAGCTTGGGAAGCAAGGGTGATGCAGGGGGAGGAAATGGAAGGGTCAGAGGACGTTTACATGAAAATCAACTGGAGTAAGAATTCCCTTCGTGGCTTCAGGGAGGGAAGAGCGGGCCCATTCACAAAAGGGGCTGCTCCCTCCGTCCCTCACGGGCGCATGCTTGCGAGACAGTGTTTCTTTGTTTGGCCAGATACCTGATCTCTGGACAACGGCCACATACTTGGTTCCCTGGGACATGGGCTGGTGGCCATGGAGATCTGTGCCCAGGAGCAGAACTCCAGTGCAGAGAGGGAGGGCAGCGGGGAGCAGGGGAGAGGTGGGGAGGTCCACGCAGGTCCCCCTCAGTGAATTGTTACCCACACGAGAACCTCGCAGCCACGGCAGGAGACTGCGGACAAGCAAGACACTGGTTGAGAAATCAGTCCAGCAGGGAACTGATAAGTAGGAGGAGCCGGGGGACCTGCAGGGGCTCCAGAAGCCCCCCAAGGCCACTGGCATTTGGGGGACTTGGGAAGGCTTCCCGTAGCCCTGAGCGGGGCCGTGTTCGGTGGTGAAGCAGCGCTGGCCCGGCTTCCACCTGCAGACCTGGAGGCCAGAGAAAACTTGGCATCCCTTGCCCCTGTTTTCCTGAAACTGAAGCAACCAGACAGACCTTCCTAAAAGATTTATGTCTCTGGAGACTGGCTGGATACTCTGTGTACAACACACCAGCCTGTCTCGTGAAAGGAGAGAAAGTGCTCCTGTTCACAAATTCAAGCAAAAAAGATGGCGTGAGGAAGTCAGCCACCCCTGTGTGCCTGCGCGCTCCTTCCCAGGACGCAGGCTGATGCGGGCACTGCTCGTGTCGGTACCTGCCAGCTCCCCACTAACTCGGGTCTGAGCTGGGACCCCCAGAGCCAGACCTGCCAGCAGGGGGGCAGGAGAGCCGCGGACCGGGGGGCTCAGCGGCTGGGGCGAGCGGGGCGTCTGTTTGTGCGTGTGACGGGAGAAGAAGATGGGTGCAGCGGGTTAGGTTCCACTCCCAGGAAACTGGGGTCGAAGTCAGGTTGTGGGCGGCAGGGTGGGGCTCTCCTGTCTTATCTGTGGAAATTCCAGAGCACTACCCATCCCTTTCTCCGCCTGGCACCCCACATCCCAGCCTTCCCAAAGCTCCACTCCCACCCCTTCCCAGGATTCTCGACGGGAGGGGCGTTCCCTGTAGCTGAGGGGTCCGCAGCTGCCATCTCAGAGGTGGGGGCCCCGGGCCCTGGGCAGAGGGCGTGCATGCTTGGAGGCTGGTCCCTCCCCTCGTCCGAAGCTTCAGCCGGGGTGTAACTCCACCCCCCCACCCCCACCCCGCTCTGCCCTTGCAGATCAAGATGCTGTCGGATCGGAAACGGGAGCTGGAGCATCGTCTCAGCGCCACCTTAGAGGAGAATGACCTGCTCCAGGGGACGGTGGAGGAGCTGCAGGACCGGGTGCTGATTCTGGAGCGGCAGGGCCATGACAAAGACCTGCAGGTACTGACGGGCCAGACAGAGCAGCGCTTAGCTGCCCAGCTAGAAGGAAAGGCTGGGGGGCCAGCGCCACCTCCCACCTCCCACCTCCGGGGTCAGCAGGGGGTGCAGGCTCCCCCGGCCGGTTGTAGCTCTGGGCTCGCTGAGTTGGCTGGGCTGGCTCTGCTCAGAAGAAATGCTTCGCCACCCACGGGTCATCCTTCCGTTTTGTGCTGAGCCGCTCGCCCCAGAGCAGTTGCACCGAGTTCTCTCTGGGCCGTTCACAGGCTGGGACAGAGAGAGTGGGGAGTGTGGCTCTGCCTCGGGGGGCGGGGGACCTGCTGGGGCTCTCAGAGGGAGCCGTGCCTGTGCTGGCTCACAGCGCTCTGCTGCTCCCCGGGGCAGGTGGATGTCGTTGGCAGGAACCAAGAAGCTGCCCACTGAACCCGGCAAGACTCGCACCCTGCTTCTGCCAGTTGCTCGAAGAGGCACAGGCTGGCCCCTTTGTGAGCCTGATTAGCCCTTTTATTTCTCACTAAAGGAAATTGCTTCCTGGCCGTGTCTGTCCTTTATTGGGAACTGCCAACCGGCCTCAGCTGAATCCCCAAGCTCACACTTAGCAAGAACAGCCCCCCGAACGAGATAATCGCTCCCAGCCTCCCCAGAAGTGGAGTGTAGCATCTGCCACCGAGAAAGCCTTGCTGAGCAGGCCTCGGAGCACCGGCCGTGGCTGAGTGCGTGCTGCCTGGGCATCCCCGGGCGTGCCCGGGCGGGCGGTGGCACTGCCATCTGTGTGCAGGTGGTCAGCCCGGCCGGAGTGCTGGCGCTCCAGGGGGTCCCCGCCCACAGGCCAGGCCACGGAGGCCCTGGGCTCGGCGGTCAGCTGCTGAGGGAAGCCTTGAGATGTGGGATGGGGATGCGTTTTAGGCGAAGGTCACTTGTTACCATCAGCCGGCTGAGCTACCCTCTGAGTGATTCACCTCTTTCAGGGCAAATTAGGGATTTTTCTCCCTCCATGTTTTTTGTTCGTTCAGCTTGGAACTTGGCCCACAGCCAAGTTGGATAGAAAACGATGCTGGAAGGAGTCTGCTCGTATTTTCAGGTTGATGGTGTGAATAGCGGCGAGTGTCTGGAAGCTTCTCTACAGGGAACTAAGCACCTTTGCACACGTTCCACAACTGAGGGCTAGGAAAAATGAAATGTTTATCCGCAGCAGCCTCGTCAGTCAGGGGAACCCTCGCCGCCTGCAGGGCCTGGTGCGCGGTGCTGACTCCCAGCCCGTCACTGGCCTGCGGGTCAGGGTCGCACCGGCCCCTTTACCCGGGTCGAGCACCGTGCTGAGGGCTGTGAGGCAGAGCAGGGAGAGGAGAAGGAGAAGAAGTGCAGGAAAAGGGAACAGTTGCCCCTGCCTGGAAGAAACGTTCCGTCGAGCACGAATTCACAAATGAAACGTCCTTATTTCCCATCAAGAATTGGGGCCCTCGGCCCTGGCGGTTTGGCTCAGTGGTTAGAGTGTTGGCCCGCGGACGAAAGGGTCCCAGATTCAGTTCTCAGCTGCAGGTTCAATCCCGGCCCTGGTCAGGGCACGTGTGGGAGGCAACCAGTTGATGTGTCTCTCTCACATCGATGTTTCTCTCTCTGTCTCTCTCCTCCTCCTGTTCATTCTCTCTAAAAATCAATGGAAAAATATCCTCGGATGAGGATTAACAACAAAAACCAAAAAGAACTGGGGACCTGGGGCTGGGGCACAGCCAGGACTAGCGTGGACCGTCCGCACCGGCCGTCACAGGGGGCTGCATGTTCTCTCGAGTCCCACATCACCCACAGCCACGCCCTCACCACGGGCACATCACTGCCGTCTGATCAGGCTTCCCTGAGAACGAGAGGCTCGCTCACACAGGGCCTACAGCAAGTCAGGCGCTTCCCACTCCGATTTGGAAAATCTCATTTTTCCCAACTGTGTGTAATTCCTGTTCTTTGGTTCACATGAAACTCCTTCCGCTGCTACCAGTGACCAGCCTGCTCCAGAAAACCCTTCCTGTTGCCGAAATGGCCCGTATGATAAATAAAAACCCCAGCTTACTCTGATGGTAGTTCAATGATCTAAAATCGGACTTGTGAAATGTAGAGCTAGTGGCCTTGGGATGTATATCATCCATGGTTTTAATCCCTTTACTCAGGGAACGAGAGGGAGGCCAGCAGGCTGGGGGACAGGCCTGTCACAGCCGAACTCGGCCCCTCCCCGCCTTGGACCTGGTTCACTGTGTCAGGGGGTTTCTACTGTGAAACCACTGACCAAATCCAACTCCCGTTTTTTTTTTCCAGGCTGCAAATAGGGATAAAAATTATTATTTATTGAGGGTCCAATAATTCTTTAAATGAAGCTAAACTCTTGATGTCCAGCAAAGGCTATTGTCCCTTTAAGGGCCCTGCACCTGTCCTAGTCCACACCCAGCTGGGCGTCTTACAGATGTGCGCAGCGGGTGATTTCACCCGCAGAGAGCACGGCCCCACTGTGGGGCGACCCAGAAAGCGGCGATTTGGCAAAGCACTTCACACTCACCGTCTCCGCTCCTCGGTGTGAGATGAGGAGGGGGCCCCACTTCTGCCGGCGCTCGGGGCGTGAACTTGTTATACTGTGCGAACACAGGCATTGGGTGTCTTCCTTGCTCATACATATAAGTACACTGGGTGTCGTCTTTGTTATGTGAAGGCTGACAGTTCCCATTTTAGAGCATTCTCATAGGTAATAGACCCGTCCCTGGTTTGGTTCGTGTGTGTGTTTCTGCATAAGCCTGTGGATCGGTTATCAACCAGAGCGGCGGCCCCACCCTGGTGGTCTGCGCCCTCGCGGTTATAATCCACCCTGGTGTCCTGCGCCCTCGCGGTTATAATCTGCCCTGGTGGTCTGCGCCCTCGCGGTTATAATCCGCCCTGGTGTCCTGCGCCCTCGCGGTTATAATCCGCCCTGGTGTCCTGCGCCCTCGCGGTTATAATCCGCCCTGGTGTCCTGCGCCCTCGCGGTTATAATCCGCCCTGGTGTCCTGCGCCCTCGCGGTTATAATCCGCCCTGGTGGTCTGCGCCCTCGCGGTTATAATCCGTTGAGCACCGGTGCGTGTGCGTGAGTGAGTGAACTAATCCCGCCCCGTGCACAAGCACTTGTCCTTGTCTGTGCCGACGCCTCTGGCTGAGGTCTGTGTGGAGTTGTCTGGAAATAATTGTGAAGCCCTCTGCCAATTTAGGATGCCGTTTGCAATGGTGCCAAATGCTTCCTAGGAATGTCTTTCTTACTTTATGTTTTTAACCTTCGTTTCTTTTTTCTGAGTCTCCTCAAAACTGGGGCTGGAGGCCTGCCCACTGGACCAGCGGGTATTGCTGATCCACGGGAGCCACGCAGAGCAAGCCTGCCAATTCCTTTCTCGTGCTCTGCACCCAGGTTCCAGGCTCTTCCTAGTCAAGGCACATCCAGACCCCCGGTGCCAGCAGCCGACGGCTCCCCGGTCCCGGCCGGTAGGGGGGCTGTCAGGCGCCTAAAAGGCTGGCTGCAGGCTCCGCGGGCAGCTTTCTCCATTGGTGAGCGAGAGCTGCAGAGTTCTGAGTTGCTGCCGGCACCCCCCTGCCTCTGCATCTCCACTGGAGCCACAGCCCACCTGGAAAATAACAGTGGTGTCTGTTCTCTTTTCTTAATCCTCACCTGAAGCCATAGTCATGGATTTTTAGAGGAGGAGGGAGGAGAGAGAAACACCCATCGGTTGCCTCCCATATGCACCCCAACGGGGATGAAGCCTGCAGCCTAGGCATGTGTCCTGACCAGGAATGAGACCCACAGCCTTTGGTTTGGGTGCGTGGGAGGATGTGCGACCAACTGAGCCACCCAGCCAGGGGCTGAAGTGCTATTTTATAAGAAGATGAATTAGTTACATTTAAATCCCAGGAAGTTCTTCTCACACTAATATATTGCGGGGGGCACACTACAAATTCAAGAGCAGGGGAGGGAAAAGTGGGAAACGTTGTTCCTGTGCAAGTGCAGTGTGTGGACATGTGCACAGCGATTAGCAAATGGATTCAATGCTGCAGTTAATGTTCCACTAGAAGCACGTGTAGCGAGGGGTGCGCCGGCACGAGTATGGCTGCACCGGTCACTGGAGTCGACCCTTACGTTCAGCAGCAGTAACGGCACCAGGGAGCAGTGGCCTGTTTGGACTCCTGCGAGGGGTGGGTGGGGGTGGGAAGGAGTGTCGTAGCAACAGCAAGAGAGAGGGACGGAGCCCCGGTCCATAAGCCGTGACCCCTGATGGCTGTCCCCTCTCTACCCTATCACTCTCCTTCTCTGAGCCCCGGTGCCCCGGTGCGGGACCAGGGCTGTGTCCGTAAACCTCGAGGTATGACACAGAAGGCAGACGCTGCTTTTCCCCGGGTTTGGGAACTCTTGGTGTTACTACCCAGGTGTTAGCCCATGTCCCACCCCCAGGACTTTTGCAGACAACCTTAGCTTTGTCACGAAAATACAACATACGTGTAGTAAAGAGCACAGCAGACAGCCCAGTGAATGTGTACAAGTATGTACACCTGTGTAGCCACCACCCAGCTCTGCACAGCCTCTCATCAGCAACCCCCCGCCTCCCTCCCAGGCAGTAAATCCCCTGCCACTTACACCTCAGTGGGCACTGTTTGTAAGTGGAAGCATCCACTATGCATTGTTTGATGCCTGGCTTTGCCCAACATTATGTCTGTGAAACTCATCCGTGTGGTGGCACGTAGTAGGGGTGTGCCTCGTTTGCTGTGGGATAGTATAGCCCAGTGGTCGGCAAACTGCGGCTCGCGAGCCCCATGCGGCTCTTTGGCCCCTTGAATGTGGCTCTTCCACAAAATACCACGTGCGGGCGCACACGTACAGTGCGATTGAAACTTCGTGGCCCATGTGCAGAAGTCGGTATTTTGTGGAAGAGCCACACTCAAGGGGCCAAAGAGCCGCATGGGGCTCCCGAGCCGCAGTTTGCCGACCACTGGTATAGCCATTCTATTTTTCCTGGCATTTGGACGGTTTCCCACTTGTGGCTCTCAGGGGTAATGCTGCTGTGAACATCCTGCTTGTTTTTTGGCCACACACCTGGTCATTTGTGTTGTAAGAGTGGAACTGCTGCCCTGGCCGGTGGCTCAGTCGTTAGAGCCTCGGCCCACACACCAAAGGGTCATGGGTTCGATTCCTGTTAAGGGCATGTACCTGGGTTGCAGGTGCAGGAGGCAACCAATGGATGTGTCTCTCTCACATTGATGTTTCTCTCACCACCCCCCCCCCCCTTCTCTCTTCCTTTCTCAAAAAAAAATGGCTGGAAAAAATATCCTCATATGAGGATTAACAAAAAAAGGGTGGACTTGCCAGTCATAGGATAGGTGTGTATTTCACTCCTTAGAAACCGCCAAAAGGGTGTCCAGGCTACATCTTCCACCCACCTGCTGTGGGCGTCCCAGCTGTCCCACGTCTTCATCAACACGTGATACTATTTTCCTAATATTTATTTGTCTTGGCCACGTTTCGGTATTTTACCTTTATGTGTGTGTGTGTAATTTTTTATTGTGGAGAATTTCAGGTGCACTCAGAAACAGAAGAGTGTAACGATGCCCCATGTCCTACACACCACCGGCCCCTGGCCAGTCCTCCGTACATCCACTTGCTCCTCTCGTGTATTTTAAAGTAAATCCCAGAATTTTTATGATTTCATCTGCAAATAACAAATACCTCTAAATGATAAGAACTTGAAAAATATAACCACAGGACTGTTGTACTTAAAAAATTAGCAATATTTTCTTAATATCATCAAATATCCAGTCGGGGTTCAAATTTTCAATTGTCTTACAAAATCATAATTGCTTTTTATGTTTTTCGTTCGAATCAAGGTACAAATTAAAGTAGGCCGACCCATGGCAGTCGGTTGGTGTCTCTTAAATCTCTGTAACCTACAGGTTCCCCCTTTATCTTTTTTTTTTCCTTGAAATGTGTCTGCGGAAGAACCTGCACTGCTTGTCCTGTGGGATTCCCCAAATCTGAGCGTCGCGACGCTGTCCCCCTGGGGTAGCCCAGCCTGCTTCTGCCTTGTCTGCATTTGTCTGTAGTTGGGGGTTGGAGGGAGGAGCTCGGGCGGTTCTGGCCGGGCTCCCTGTGGCCCCGGCCTGACGCCCCTGTGCTGTCTCCCCGGAAGCTGCACCAGAGCCAGCTGGAGCTGCAGGAGGTGCGGCTCTCCTGCCGCCAGCTGCAGGGCAAGGTGGAGGAGCTCACCGAGGAGAGGAGCCTGCAGAGCTCGGCCGCCACCAGCACGTCCCTCCTGTCCGAGATCGAGCAGAGCATGGAGGCCGAGGAGCTGGAGCAGGAGAGAGAGCAGGTGCTGCCCCCCCCCAACCCTGCCACTCCAGCATGTGGGGTTCGAGGGTGACCCGGGCGGGCCCTGACTGGGAGCCCCTGCTGCCCGGCGCCCGCTAGGCCTGCTGGCCAGAGCCTCGTAGGAATGCTTGTTCACTGGTCGTTAGCCTCACCTCTCGCACGGACAGGGTCCTAGGTCATTCGTGATCGCCCACTGGCTGCTTCTCATAACCACTCCTTCCGGACCGGATCGTGCACTGACTCCCCCAGAGCAGCCGCCTAGGGAGAGAAGCGCTTTATTTGGCAAATGGGAGGCGCTAGAGGGCAGGGAACATAAGAATTGGGATGCTGTATAGATGTCCGGGGCCCATAGAACTACCCATACTTTTGAAACAGGTGGTTTAAAAAAAAACCTTGTGCCAGAACAGGATCTTAGACACTTGGGTTCATTTACTAGAAAAAGATGAGCGGGTGGCAGCACTCTCTCGAGCCCGTAATCGAGACTAATTCTTTCGTGGGGCAGCTGAGACTGCAGCTCTGGGAGGCCTACTGCCAGGTCCGCTACCTCTGCTCACACCTTCGAGGCAACGACAGCGCCGACTCGGCCGTCTCCACGGACTCCTCGATGGACGAGTCTTCGGAAACCTCGTCTGCCAAGGACGTGCCAGCCGGCAGCTTGCGGACGGCCCTCAGCGAGCTCAAGAGGCTGATCCAGAGCATCGTGGATGGCGTGGAGCCCCCAGTAAGAGACCGGGCTGAGCTGGGGGGGGTGGGGGGGGGCGTGCCCCGGGGGGGGGTGCCCCGTCCCCGTCCCCTGCAGGACCTGACTGGTGGGAGCTTGAGACCATGTCCTGAGAGAGAGGCTCGCCCTGGAGCTGGAGCCTTAGAAACCCACCGAGTGTCCCTGAGCCTGACCTCTGAGAGCACCGAGTGCCAGGCGGGGAGGGCTGAGAGCCGGGGCGCCGGGCGGGGAGGGCTGAGAGCCGGGGCGTCGGAGGCCCCAGGACCCTCTCTCCGTGCAGCAGGCACAGGCCATGGGCTCAAGTGCCAGGGCTTCCTGGGAAGCTTGGAAGCCAGGGCTTTGGGTCCAGGTGAACACTGCAGGTGACTTCCTGTGGCCCGTTGGTCCTCGGGTGGGTTAGCTGGGCACCGGCACACGGGAAGGGCTGGAACTGCTGAGCGTGTCTGAGGGAGCACGGGGGTGAGACGATCCACAGGAGGGCTTTCTGGAATCCCAGGTGCGGCTCCTCTGGAGGAGGGGGCAGTCCCGAGGGAGGCTCCGGCAGGCTGGCATTGCTCCTGACTCCGGGACGCCTGCTGCCGGCCTTCTCTCTCTCTCTCTCTCTCTCTCTCTCTCTCTCTCTCTCTCTCTCTCTCTCTCTCGCGGCTGCTTCTGCCCGGGTTTCATAGAGTAGCTGTGAAGGAAGGTGGAAGGCTGGCCATCCTTAGCCGCACGGGCCGCGTGGACCTGTGGGATGGGCTGCAATACGGAGACTGGGTCGTGGGGGGCACAGGGAGCGGTTGGGGGGACGTGGGCTGTTTACGCCACAACCTTCCCTGAAGCCTGAAACAAACCAAGTGCATGTCTAGCTGCTGCTTGCTGACTAGAGAATCTCTCTCTAATCTTCCTTCCTTGCTTTGTCTCTCTTCTCTCTCCGTCCTCTCTCTGTCCTCTCTCTGTCCCGCCTCCTGCTATCTTTCCCCCCGAACGGAACCACCTTTCCGCTGGCCGCCTCGTCACTCCCCTCCACCCTCACCTCTCACCATCTCTCCACTCGCATCTCCCTGCTTGGCTGGCTCGGTCTTGCTGTCAGAGCTCCCGGAGAATTGAGGATGACTCCTTAGAAGAACAGATAAGGCAGACCAGCGAGGACTCGCGAGCCCTAAGGGAACTCATGGAGGGAGAGAGGGGTAAACTGAGGCAAAGCCTAGAAGAGCTGCAGCGACTCCACAGTCAGGTGAGCCCCCGTCCTCGGTCCGGTGCAGGGGGCCTGGCGAGCTTCCTCCCGTGTCCCGTTGGGAAGTGGTTCCCTCTGCCGGCTTCTCGGGGGGCGTGACCGAGGTTGAGGTGAGGTGGGCGTCTTCCATCTTCGAGAGAAGCCAGTCCCGGGTTTGGCCCAGAGTCGCCGTCAGGGATGGGAACAGCTGGCCCGCCGCCCGGCCCGCTGCCTCCGCGGAGCCGGGGTGGTGCTAGGGGCCAGGGATGGGGTGCTGCCGCCGGCCGGGGATGGGGTGGTGCTGGGGGCCGGGGACAGGGTGGTGCCGCGGAGCCGGGGACGGGGACGGGGTGGTGCTGGGGGCCGGGGATGGGGTGCTGCCGCCGGCCGGGGATGGGGTGGTGCTGGGGGCCGGGGACAGGGTGGTGCCGCGGAGCCGGGGACGGGGTGGTGCTGGGGGCCGGGGACGGGGTGGTGCCGCCTGCAGTGCCAGCACCGCTCAGGCTCCAGGGTTTCCAGTCGCTCTTGAGCAGGGAAGTCTGAAAACCAAGGACTGACCTCCAGGCCTCTCCTCTCTCGGTGGCTCGCCTCGGCCAGCCCGTCCCTCAGCTTTAGGGGCACATACGCTCCTTCCCCGCGTGGTCCTGCCTCCTTCCCTGGCTCCCGAGAGAGGACGCCCGCATCCTGACCTGGAGAGTTTCAAGGGCTTAGGAGCCAGCCCCACCCAGAAAGGAGCTTCTGCAATGTGTCCGAGGAGATAAACACAGACTCCTCCTGGTGACCAGGGTCAGGTGTCGAGGTTCTGTCCCGCTTGTGGGGGACACCGAGCAGGCAGCCTGTTAACCCCGCCCCACCCAGCCTGCCCCCTTCTTTCCTCGTCCAAAGCTCTCACCCTCCTGCCACACGGGGCTGATGAGAGGGAAGTGCAGCCTGGCTTTCGCTCCAGTCGGCCAGTCTTACCTTCCAGAGACCGCCTGGAAATAAACTCTTATCTTTTTGGGTCGTGCCCCTTAGACTTCCTAGTAGGATTCTCTTGGGAGAAATGGGGCGTCCCGCCCACAGCCATTCGCCCCTGCGCTCCCTGGGAGGGACCACCGGCAGGACCGGCTGTGGAGAGCCGTAGCTTGTTCCAGGCCACGCGTGGGTGTGGGTCTGGGCAGCCCGCGACATTCTCAGGCCTGAAACCCAAGACCCTCGGGTGTCGTTGGCCGGGAAGTGGTTCGGGCGTGGGGACGGGTCTGACGCTGGGAGAGCAGACGCAGGAGAACGCGGACCCGAAAGTTCTGCGGATTAACACAGGCCGTGTTCCCCGCAAAGCCCGTTCACATTCCTGCCTGGTGCTTACCCGCTCTTAGTCTTGGCTGGTTTTTGTTTTGTTCTGTGGCTCCTCAGAGTGATAAAACTGGAAACCCCAGAGGGCGTCATTGCATTCAGAAGCGTAAGCAAGGCGTAGGTGGCTGAGAGTCTGATGTGGAACTTTTTTCTTTAATTTATTGATTTGAGACAGAGGGAGAAACATCAGTGTGTTGTTCCACACATGTGCGCATTCATTGGTTGATCTTGTCTGTGCCCTGGCTGGGGATCCCACGCACAACCTCACCATGTCGGGGCGACGCTCCACAACCGCGCTCCCGGCCGGGCCTGAGCGCGGGCTCTGAAAGGGACAGCCCCGTGCTTCCCCACATTGGGGTCTTCTCTCTGGCTTCTCGGCCGGAGGCCTCTCCCTGACATGCACGTGGTCTCAGCCTTCCTTGGCCATCAAGGTCCCGGTCAGGTTTCGCATCCTCGGAGCTGCCCCGGCCCTGCTGTGTCATGCTTGCCCTCGCTCACATCTCATCTGCCCAGTCCCTAGGCCCCCACGCAGACTAGCTCGAGGTCTGATGTACCTTTTATCTTCTCCTAAAGCAGCGGTTCTCAACCTGTGGGTCGCGACCCCTTTGGGGGTCCAACGATCCTTTCACAGGGGTCGCCTAAGACCATTGGAAAACACATATATAATTACATATTGTTTTTGTGATTAATCACTGTGCTTTAATTATGTTCAATTTGTAACAATGAAAATACATCCTGCATATCAGATATTTACATGACGATTCATAACAGTAGCAACATTATAGTTATGAAGTAGCAACGAAAATAATTTTATGGATGGGGGTCACCACAACATGAGGAACTGTATGAAAGGGTCGCGGCCTTAGGAAGGTTGAGAACCACTGTCCTAAAGCATCTGGCGCGGTGCCTTGTCAAACACAGAGTTGTCCAGCGAAAGCACAAACAAAGCCCCAGATATATAACTTCAGGATGTTTTCTGTGATGCTCTTCAGTCACGAGGACGGCCACCGTATTTGGGAAAGGTGGGCTTGGGGTGGCTGTGCCCTGTCGTGTAAGAAGCCAGATCCGTCCTCAGGACCATCAGCAAGTTGTCTGCGGGGGACGGGGGGGGGGGGGGGGGGGAGGAGGGGGCGCGCGGAGCTACAGCCAGGCGTCGGGCACCCTGTGGGGGGCTGGATGTTACTCATCTCCTTTGATCCTCACAACAGCTTGATGGTGGGAAATACTTGTGTTCTTGCTTTTTATGAAAAGTAGGTGGAACTGGGAGGGCGAGTCCCTGTCACTTCTAAGGCAGAGAGCTGGTGGTCTCTATCGTGGCCAGGCTTCCAGGCCAAAGAAAAACGTTCTTGTTGAGCCCGGCCAGCATGGCCCAAGGGTTGAGCGTTGGCCTGTGAACCAGGAGGTCACGGTTCGGTTCCTGGTCAGGGCACATGCCCGGGTTGCGGGCTCAGTCCCCAGTAGGGGCAGCCGGTCAGTGATTCTCATCATTGATGTTTCTGTCTTTCTCCTTCTCCCTTCTCTGAAATCGATAAAGTTCTTGTTGGGTTTTATCTGGAGCATATTAAGTGCTGGCATTGCCTGCCTCGCACGTACTTCTATCTGTTGCTTACTCAGCGTGGAACACCTGGCTGGCCCGCGCTGGCCCGAGTCACGTCAGGGTTCACACGGTCCCCGGGGGCCTGGCTGTCTCTGCCAGGTGCTTTCTGCGTCCGGAGTCCTGGGCTGCCAAGTAGGGCGAGGCGGGCTTCTCACCAACACTTCTCACCCACTGCCTCGTCTGCCTCGGGATGAGCCGCACATGTGTGTCCTCCTCTGCAGGGTGAGCCGCACATGCGTGTCCTCCTCTGCAGGGTGAGCCGCACATGCGTGTCCTCCTCTGCAGGGTGAGCCGCACATGTGTGTCCTCCTCTGCAGGGTGAGCCGCACATGCGTGTCCTCCTCTGCAGGGTGAGCCGCACATGCGTGTCCTCCTCTGCAGGGTGAGCCGCACATGCGTGTCCTCCTCTGCAGGGTGAGCCACACATGTGTGTCCTCTACAGGATGAGCCACACATGCGTGTCCTCCTCTGCAGGGTGAGCCGCACATGCGTGTCCTCCTCTGCAGGGTGAGCCGCACATGCGTGTCCTCCTCTGCAGGGTGAGCCGCACATGCGTGTCCTGCCTCTGCAGGTGCCCCAGCCTGTTCTTCCCTAAGGCTGCTCACCCTGCTCAGCGGAGCTGTCCCCACCTCAGAAGCACCAGGCCTGATGTTCCTTACCAGGCTCCCAAGAGCACGAAACCCATTGCCCTAGTGACAGCAGGTCGCCCTGTGTCCCTCTTCATGGTGGGTGTCCTCTGGGTTCCTCCCTGCGGCTGCTGGCGCCGCAGCTGCCACTCGGCTGCCTTAGCTGGGGAGTCCCGGGCCTTGGCTCAGCCTCGTTCTGTGGGGATGGCTGGGCTTCGAGGAGTAAACCGAAGGTGGCGTCTCTCCCCTCGAGGGAGGGACAGACCTGTGTGGATGGAGCCTCCCTGGAAACATGTCAAAAGTGCGACTGATATTTAACAAGAGGGCAGGAGGCATCCGGCTGCCGTCTGATCTGTCACCTGTGAGAAGGGGCCCCCCTCCCAGTCATTCAACAAATACGTCTTAAGAGCTCCGCCCGCCAGGTGGCAGACGACAGAACTCAGTCCCAGAAACGCACCCGCTTCACTGAAGCAGGAAGAGAAGGCGAGGGCAGAAGACCTGACCCTTACAGAGCCCGCGGGAAGGCTGGAGAACGGAGCCCAGGACAGGGAGGAGCCGTGGGCAGTGGCAGCAACCGGCTGTCCATGTAACACCTTCCCAATGGCCTGCGGCAGTCCGGGGGGGCGGGTATAGGAGGGGCGGGCGTGACTGGCAAGGCTGGGGTTCACGCCCAGGTGCCTCGGAAAAGATACATCTTTTCCCTTTGGACTCCCCAGTTGGGGAGGACATGCCCCGTCTCCCACTGAGACTCACAGCCAGGAATGCCCCAGAACAGGGAGGGAGTTTGGATGGTGGCTAGCCAGAAAAATCACAGCTGTCCGCTCACTGCACAGCATTCTGGGATGAAGCACCATCGAGTCAGGCTCCGAGGTGCACGGACGCTGGGACATGCTTCCTGCCCTCACTGAGCTCGGTGTGCCGGGGTCACCATGGTGCGTGGGGTGCGCCGTGCCAGCAAGGGGGTCCCAGCAGAGGACGGGCTGTGGTGTCCTCTGAGGCACAGGGCACGGGAAGGGTGGCAGGTGTGAAGGGAAAGGTGATGCCATGGCTTAGGTGTGTGAGCTGCATGTGCTGTGACTCGGGGGCAGCGTGAAGGTGGAGGCGCCAGCCTGGGCCGAGTCTGTCGCAGGGATGGGACCAGGCCCCGGGCTCTCACCAGCCAGGTCCTGTGGGTGGCAGCTCCTTGGTGTGTTTCAGAGCCTGGTGCATGTGTGGCCTCCTCCGTTAGTTCCCTGGGGTTGCCTTGGAATAAAGGAGGTGGGGCGGTGGGCCGTGTAGGGGGGGATCTGGCCCCACGGCTGCGGTCCAGGGCGCGGACCCCTGCCTAGGCTGTGGCATCCTTTCCCCAAGAGAGAGGGGCCTCCCGCGGGCAGCGGGCAGCTACCAGCCTGCATGGCACAGGCCCTGCGCCTGCCTGGAGTTTCCCCTCCTCTCTCCCTCTCGGAGGGAGACCCCAGCCAGCAGCGGTGGCATCGTCACGCTCACCCTTTGGCTTCCCTGCAGGTGACTCTGCTGAGTGTGGAGATGACTGCCCTCAGGGAGGAGAGAGACCGGCTCAGAGTGACGTCTGAGGACAAGGAGCCGAAGGAGCAGCTGCAGAAGGCCGTCCGGGACCGGGACGAGGCCATTGCCAAGTGAGTGAGCGCGGCTCCTGTCCCTCCACGGTCATCACAGGAGCCTGCCTGTGCGCTCCGGGCCAAGGTGACCTCCTCAGAGGAATATAAAAGTGAAAGAGCATTTCCCTGCTACCCACCCTCCCCCACACCCGTTCTTCTCTCCAGGCAGACGCTGCTGAACGCTGGGTGGGCGTGGCCTGCAGACCTCTCTCCTGCTCATGTGCAGGCCTGTGTGCAGTGCAGTTGCCGTGGGCTTTTGAAAAGCATCAATGGATGATGCTCTATATGTGTTGTTTTCCCCCCACTTAGGTCTGAGAGAGCCTTCCAGTTTCATTATAAATGTACTAGACGGCCGGGCCACAGATTCGTGCACCGGTGGGGTCCCTCAGCCTGGCCTGCACCCTCTCACAATCGGCGACCCCTTGGGGGATGGAGGCCCAGTGCACAGATTCCGCCCGATCCCCACAGGCCAGGCCGAGGGACCCCACGTGCACTAGGCCACTAGCACGCATATAAGATCTTTGGTTAATCCAGCGGTTCTCAGCCTATGGGTCGCGACCCCTTCGGTGGTCGAACGACCCTTTCACAGGGGTCGCCTAAGACCATCCTGCATATCAGATATTTACATGACAATTCATAACAGTAGCAACATGACAGTTAGGAAGCAGCAACGAAAATAATTTTATGGTTGGGTCACAACATGAGGAGCTGTATTTAAAGGGCCAGAAGGTTGAAAACCGCCGGGTTAATCTCTTCCCGTCCTCCGCCCTCCTCCCTTCCCTCTGAGATTCATCAGTCTGTTCCACGTTTCCATGCCTGTGCACTGAGTGTCTGCCCCCGGTAGCATCATAGCTACCAGTCGAGCAGCTGGACAGTCGCTTAGGCTTTTATATATATAGATAGCTACCTGGACATTGGTTTGGGGTGGGTTTTTTAACTTTTATTATGGACGTTTTCAAGCATACACAGAAGTGGAAAACAAGCTGGATCCCTTCTTACCCATCTCTCGGCTTCAACACTGACCAGCGTGTGGCTAGGGTCTGACATCCCCACCCTCACCCACCTCCCCACTAGAGGCTGTTGAAGAAAATCACAGCACATCCTGTCCACTTTCTATAAACACTTCAGTGTGGATCTCTGCCAGAAAAAGGCACTTTCTGTAAAACACAACCCACAGTGCGGTTATCACACTTGAAAAAAGTTACAGTAATTTCTTTTTTTTTTTTTTTTTTAATAAATTTTATTGATTTTTTACAGAGAGGAAGGGAGAGAGATAGAGAGCCAGAAACATCGATGAGAGAGAAACATCGATCAGCCGCCTCCTGCACATCTCCCACTGGGGATGCGCCCGCAACCCAGGCACATGCCCTTGACCAGAATCGAACCCGGGACCCTTCAGTCCGCAGGCCGACGCTCTATCCACTGAGCCAAACCAGCTCCGGCAAAAGTTACAGTAATTTCTTATGTCATCTAGTATCCAGGGTTCAGATCTTCCCAGTTGTCCCGTAAATCTTTTTGTAATTAATTAGACTCAGACTCCAAAGACTTCATTTACTTGATATGTCCCCAAAGTCTTCCCTCCATTTTTTAAATGTTGCATTTATTCATTGAAGAAACCGGGTTGTTTCAGAGTTTACATTCTGACTGTGATTGCATCCCCAGAGTGTCATTTAACATTTTTCTCTGCTGTATTTCCAGGAAACTGTGTAACTTTTTAGTGTGTGTTTTCTTGAGCTGAGAAGAAAAGTACAAATGCATTCTCTTACATTCAAAAAATTTGGAAGTATATAAGCAAACACATATTTCCCTATTCCCCATCTTGTGTTAAATTGTTGTTAATCCTCACCTGAGGATATTTTTCCGTTGATTTTTTTTTTTTTTTTTTAAGAGAGAGAGTGGCCCTAACTGGTTTGGTTCAGTGGATAGAGCGTCGGCCTGCAGACTCGAGGGTCCCAGGTTCGATTCCGGTCAAGGGCATGTACCTTGGTTGCGGGCACATCCCCAGTTGGGAGATGTGCAGGAGGCAGCTGATTGATGTTTCTCTCTCATCGATGTTTCTAACTCTCTATCCCTCTCCCTTCCTCTCTCTAAAAAATCAATAAAATGTATTTTTTTTTAAAAAGAGTGGAAGGGAGGGGGAGAGACAGAAAGAAGCATCGATGTGAAAGAAACACACCAATTGGTTGCCTCCTGCACATGACGCCCCAACCAGGGCCAGGGATCGAGCTTGCAACCAAGGTACATGCCCTTGACCTGAATATCATCTGGGACCCTTCAAACCGAGGACCAACGCTCTATCCACTGAGCCATACCAGCTACGGCCTAAATTATTTCTTTATCATGCACTCGGTCTGTACCCTATTCACTGAGTGGAAGGAGATACAAAGTTCTAAAATTGTATCTGCTTTTAGAGTGCTTTGCAACACATTAATAACATTTGTGCATCACTTTGCAGTTTGCAAAACACTTTTATCCTTTAATGCTCCCAGCCACAGCAAGGGGTAGAAAATTTTAATCCCAGTTTTACACATGAGAACAGATTCTTTCCCCAGGATCACAGCCCAGTGGTGATGACTGGCCTCCCCCTCAGGCCTCGGACTCTTGTCCCCACATCCTTTCCCCTTATTATGTGGCTGTTTGTCAGGAACTAAAAGGAGCTCATTTGAAACAGATTGTAAATATGCCTTTTAAGAAAATAATAGGATACCTTTTAATTTCTGACTTTAAAATTCCCTACACCTTTCCCCTTCTCACTTCCTCACCCACTCCTCCCCACCTTTCTGCTGTCTTCATTCCTTTTCATCATTTCTTAGTTTTACCTTTGGGTCTCTCTCTATCTGGTCAGAACGCCGTATCAGTTCATTTAGGAATTTTACACTCAGTGAGGCTCTGACCAGTGAACTTTCAAAAAGAGTCTGGAGGTTTTGGCTAAAAATACATGATAGTATTCAAGGGTGTTAAAGTTTGTAGGTAGGGAACCCAGCTAGGCAGAAACCCACAGAGGGTTGCAGAGAAGAAAGGAGAGTGAGGAGGTCTTCAATCCCGCATTCTCAGCCCGGGGATTGGCCCAGGAGTTGCCAGGCCGAGGTCAGCTTGTCTGGAGGCACCCTCTGCTCCTGGGCTGCCAGAATCCTACGGTTCCCTAATGTGATCTCCTCACTAAACACAAACAAACTCGAGGGCTAGCAATCCAGCTTATAAAAACAAAAAGGAGTCCGTTGCTAGTGTTTTTCTTTAAATGAGGAATCCTGGCCTCTGAAATAATTCCTTTTAAAATCTCTGGTTGCTGTTTGCGTTCGTGGCTTCCGCAGTTTCGCTTTCTGGCTTGGGGCTTCTCGTGAATGACCAGCGCTAAGATCCCCAGTGTGCAGTCTGAGGCCGGGTGGGCGGTGGGAGGCGCGCCCTGCTTCAGGGCCGGGAAGAAGACCCCTCCTCCGAGCTCGGCCTCGCCCTCCGCCCTCCGCCCTCCGCCCGCAGCGTTAGTCAGCACTTTCCGGGTCTCCAGGCTGCTCGTGGCGCCACCTGCCGGGAGACGCCCGGGAACTCCAGAGGCGGCAGCGGGGTGGGGCGCTGGGATCCTCTCCGACAGGCTGGGCGTCCATGGCAACCGGCTCCACGGAGGAGTTCCGCTGTTTGCCACCGGCCAATAGCAGCGGGCGTGACGTGTGACGTGGCGGCTGGGGTGTCTGAGACGCCGGCGCTCATTGGACAGGCTCCGCTCTGGTCCCTGCAGCCGCATTGCGGGCGGGCGGCAACCACAGCGGTTGTCCTGAGCGACTTGTCTAGGGCGGGCGGGGCGCCCGTCTGGAGCAGTGGGGTGTCAGGGGAGGTGACTAATTGGTCCGTGGACTGGAGGCCAGTGAGGAAGTGACGGTCATGGTGGTGGCCTGAATGCTTTACCCCAACTGCCCCGCCTTCCAGCCATGCTTAGCCCGGTGCGTTCCTGAGGCCAGAGCTGGGCGGCCTCTGCAGGCGGGTCCTCGGGTCGCTGGCCCTGTACAAGGAGGACACTTTTGCGAGTCTTCGTAGTGTCGAATGCAAAAGGGATGAAGACAAGGACTAAGTGATGCTCATTTTGGCAGCGAGGCAACCAGTGCCGCCTCTGCAGAGGTGCCCCGTTAGTCTGCATTTTTATGCCCATTCCTCCACCCCCTCCCTCCCCATTAATATTATTTTGCATTGAGCTAGAACTTAGCAGTGTTGGGCAAGGTTTACGAAGTAGTGTGTGTAAACATTTCAGAATGTGAAAATGCCGAAGTGTGTGTGAGCACTTCCCCATCAATGATCATCATCCGGAGATAACAAAGTAGACATTTTTGCCTGTGGCCTTGTATACACACAGGTACTTCTTCTTTTCCGAAGCAAGTATATCTGACCTTGTTTTCTGGTGCTTTCCGCCCCCAGGTCCAAATACATGGTGAGTAATCTACCACCAGGCCCCTCGTTGGCTTCTATGACTAGCTGAGCTGTGATCACCACCACTCTGTGGCCACCTTTGCACATGTATCTCTTAGATCCCTTAAGAGGAGTATTGCTAGTGAAAAGGGGGGCCGAAACCGGTTTGGCTCAGTGGATAGAGCGTCAGCCTGCGGACTGAAAGGTCCCAGGTTCGATTCCGGTCAAGGGCATGTACCTGGGTTGCGGGCACATCCCCAGTAGGAGATGTGCAGGAGGCGGCTGATCAATGTTTCTCTCTCATCGATGTTTCTAACTCTCTCTCTCTCTCTCTCTCTCCCTTCCTCTCTGTAAAAAATCAATAAAATATATTTAAAAAAAAAAAAAGAAAAGGGGGGACCAGGAGGACAAGGTCCCCACCTCTCACAGAGACTGGCCTTTTGAGAGAAGGATTAGCAGCTCCCTAGTGAGGCCTCGGGGGTCTAGTCCTGATTCAAGCACCATCCTCTTAACCACCTCTTGTCTGTGAGTGTGGGTGACAGATAGTCCTCCCCAGGCTGCTTAGGAAAGTGGAGAACAGTCTGTGAAAGCATGCTGCGAACTGTCCAGCCTTCCAGAGTAACATCATGGTTACTGTTACTGTTTGTTACGAGTGTAGGGTCAGAGCCGTTTCCGCATCCGGTGGTAAAGGACCAGCGCCTCTGGCACGAGGTGTCCGTGCTCACGGCTTGTCTGTTTCCAGGAAGAACGCTGTGGAGCTAGAACTCGCCAAGTGCAAGATGGACATGATGTCTCTGAACAGCCAGCTGCTGGATGCCATTCAGCAGAAACTGAACCTCTCCCAGCAGCTCGAGGCTTGGCAGGTAAGGGCGGGGAAGACGAGGCTCCGGAGGGGTCTGAACGCAGGCAGCGTGTGAGGAGGGGGGTTTGGTACTGGAGGGTCCGGTGTGCATGGGTGAGCAGTAGCCCTGTCTCGCCTGTGGAGGTCAGAGTCCTGCTTCCCCGTCCCCGGGAGGATCCCTGGGGGTGCTCTCAGGAGCAGCGGGGCCCAGGCTGTGCTGTTGAGGCTGTGTGTTTAGCAGCTGTTGAGGTGGGGGGCCCGGGAAGCCCTATATGACTGAACGAAAACAGAGTCAGGTGTAGCTCAGCAGCCCTTCCTTTCTCCAAGGCCAGCTTCTTTTTGCGGAAGAGTCCATCCTGGTGCGAGCCCGGGGACAGAGCCAGTGCGTCCCTCTGGGGCCGCTGCTTTCAGAGCCAGCAGCCCACCCCTCAGGCCTGACATGCTCTCCTCTGAGCCAGGGCTGTCCTGGCTCTTGTTAACGAGGCCGCGTAGTACAGTTCAGGACATGGGTGTGACCATTCCTTAGACACCTGTGGCTCCAGGCGAGCCCGCTGTGGAGGGGCATGGACTGCTGCTGCAGGGCCCTGAGCTGTGACCCTCCCTCCACGCCCAGAGCTGGTCCCTGGCTTACGTCCTGTTCTTTTCTCTTCTCTCCTGGCTACAGTTTGCTTCCTCAGGGCTTTTTACTATCTGGCTCCTTTGGTTTCTGATCTAGTGGCCTTTCTCAGTGCCCGTATCAACAGCTTTAGTTGTACACCCCTCCTGCCTTTGAGGTGAGATTGCACTCTCATCCCATCTACCCTTACCCCCTCTACCATGTAAGTCCCGTCCCTGTCGCACCTCGTGGCCCACCGTGTCTGCGTGCTGGAGTCCGGCATCATGTCTGTACTGTGCGCCATGCCATCGCGCCCCGGCCTCTCCTCCCATCATCACCACGCCTGTGAATTGGGCAGCATGTGGCCCGGTACTGACAGGCTGAGCCTGGTTTCTTGGTAGCACCTCCTCATAATTGGGTCACTTTGCTCACAGAGATAACGGCAGGTGTGGGATTATGAGCAGCTTATTTATGCGCGAGCACGTGTGTGTGTGTGTGTGTGTGTGTGAGAGAGAGAGAGAGAGAGAAAGAGAGAGAGGGAGGGAGGGAGAGAGGGAGATGTTCTAAAGCAGCGGTTCTCAACCTGTGGGTCGCGACCCCTTTGGGGGTTCAACGACCCTTTCACAGGGGTCGCCTAAGACCATCAGAAATCACATACATAATTACATATTGATTTTGTGATTAATCACTATGCTTTAATTATGTTCAATTTGTAACAATGAAAATGCATCCTGCATATCAGATATTTACATGACGATTCATAACAGTAGCAAAATGACAGTTATGAAGTAGCAACGAAAATAATTTTATGGTTGAGGGTCACCACAACATGAGGAACTGTATGAAAGGGTAGTGGCATTAGGATGGTGGAGAACCACTGCTCTCAAGTGATACAAGCATGAAAATGCAGTATGTGATGTGCCTGCACCAACAGGCCGCTTTGAAAGGGCTCCTGCCTGCAGGACGCTCTGCGGTTCCTGATGCTGCATTTAACCACGTAGGTCCTATTGAGCGCGGCCTACGTGCAGGCACTGCTGTGGGTTAGAACGGGGCCTGGGCTGCAAGCAGGGAGCATGTCTATTTCTGAGAGGAGGAGGGTGCAGGGAGGACGAGGAGTATGCCGCCGGTCGGATGGAAGGAGCGGTGGGAGGGAGAACAGGATGTGGCCAAAGGAGAGACTAAGAGCTCCTCGCCGGCCCGGTGGCTGCCTGGTGACGGCTAAGAAGTCTTTGCTTCACACCGAAACCTGCAGACGGTGGCGTGACTTCGCTGGGTGAGAGTGTAGGTGGACAAGCTGCTCGGGGAGGGCCAGCAGCCCACTCTGTGCTCCTCCAGTGCGCGGCTGCCTGACCTTGGCGACCCTAGCCCGAGGCTCAGGCTTCTGCCAGGACATCCCAGGGCCCGTGGGGCTCAAGATGCTATGCTTCCTGCTGATGTGGCCTAGACAGGGCTGCCTGGACTTCCAAACCAACAGTGTCCTGCTGTGTTGGCGGCAGAATGCCTTGTCAGAAGGAGTCTTGCACAGAATCGGAGTTTAGCAACTAGAATAGAGTGGAGCTGCGTCCAGAGGCTCCTCTGAGGTCAGAGCTGCGGTTCTGTAAGGTGGAGTCAGATGAGGGGCATTTTCTAGGCAACTGGCCCAAATTGGAAGGGGAAAGGTGCTCCCCCAGTGAGGAGGCTAAGGGCCTGGGCCTGTTGAGCAAGACAAGCTCTGAGGCAGTGATGGGAGCCTCGCAAGGAGGGGTCGTGGGCGTGGTTGTTGGTAGGCAAGGGAGGCACCCAGGGAGTCTGTGTCCTCGTCACATGCAATTGCCAGTGGGGTAGCTCAGGCCGATAATTGGAGAGCTGGGCTGGAGAGCTGGGAAGCTGAGGTTGCCAGCAGGGGCGGGCACTCACCCAGCCTCAAAGGTCATAGGAGGCAGGGCAGAGGGCCGGTCACCGTGGAGACAGACAGGAAGATACCAGCTTCAGGCACTCTGGCCGTCTGGGGTCAGCCTAGGGGCAGCACTGTGGAGAGGCGAGCTCAAGCCCTGAGATGAGGTGTGTGGCTCCTATGTCCTGGCATCTACACTTGCTCTTGGTTGGGGCAGCCCCTCCCTCATCTCCTCCCTCATCCTCATCTCACCTCATCTCCGTGTCACCTCCCTGCCCGCCCCCAGCGTCAGAATCTGCCCTGCTCAGGCCCCCGCTCTGCTCTCTGCAGGACGACATGCACAGGGTCATTGACCGGCAGCTGATGGACACGCACCTGAAGGAACGGAGCCGGCCGGCTGTCGCCCTCTCCAGGGCCCGTGGCGCAGGGCGTGGGGTCGAGCCCAGCACCGCCGAAGGCAAACGGCTGTTCTCATTCTTCAGGAAAATTTAAGTTGGGAGGAGTCAGGCCAGCGAGGACGGGCGGACTGGAGGCGAGGAAAGGGTGCGGGGGAGGCCGAGAGCACTGTGTTCATGTGCAAGGGCTCCCCTGCTGGGCTCTGGGGCGCTGCCCGCCGCACTGGGGCCATGTCCTCCAGGAGGGCCTGCCTGGCCTCTGAAGGCCGCCCTGGGTGGAGGGACAGGCCGGGCTTCCCTAGGATCCGCTGCCGTTGAGCAGGGCTCAGGCTGCCCAGACGGCCCACCCCTCAGTGGCTCCCGTGCCCAACCCCAGGCTGCTGCCCTCCCTGTGGGATCCGGGGAGCAGGAGAAACAAACAGGCCCTCCCTGCACCCTCAGGAGGCAGGCCTGAGCCTCCCTCCTCCCCAGCCCTGGCCCAGGGAGTAAGGGGAGGCGGCCCGCACCCTTGTGCATGCACCTCTGTCAGGAGCACCTCTAGGCAGGAGACCCAGCCTGTGGGGCCTGCCGGCTGGGGCTGTTCTCGTGCGCTCGGCCACAGTGGGCTCTGCAAAGGCTTGGCCGAGGCCATCCGAGCCCAAAGGAAGAAGGGCTGCCCCCGGCGCCACTGCTCTCCCTCCGGCCTGTGCCGGTGCAGGCCTCCCCCTCAGCCAGTCTTCTCGCAGGTCCTCTGCAGGCTTGAGCCATCCAGCCCTTTCCCTTCGTGGGCCAGGGGGAGGGGTCCCCGCCTCCCAGCCTCCTGCTCCCCTCACCTACACAAGTTCTTGGTTCAGCCAAGCAAGTCCAGGACACAGAATGGCCCCAGAAGGCTCTGCAGCCACCTCCACCTCAAGGGCAGCACTGTCACCACGGGCGATGCCTCCAGGTACTGCCCACCAGGCCTGCGGGAGGACGAGTCCTGCAACTGCTGCTCCCTCGGCAGCCACGCACCTTCTCCGAGGCCCTCGCCCAGAGGCACCGGCCGAGCCAGCCGCGAGCTGCCTCCCCTGGGAGCAGCCCAGGAGGGATGGGCGGAAAGAATGTACCTATAGATATGTACATACCACAGTGCTGTACTTTTGTATGTAGCAATCATGTAAATACATGGATGGATTTTATAATATACATATTATATATAAATCTATAAATGCATATTTTTAGAAAAACAGCACACCACTGCTTCTTTTGAAAATAGTCTCAGAATAAATTGAATTTCTACAGAGCTTCCTGCCTCTGTCATTGGTGCCCGAAAGGGGTGTTAGAACGCAACTTACCTTTCAGGACCGCCACTGGCTGGCATGCAGAGGCAGAAACAAGGAGCCCCCTCATACACAGGGACCCAACCAGTGCACTCCGCCAGGAAGGGGCACCTCCCCGGGAGGGTGGAGGCACCCTGTCAGTGACAGCTGTTGTGGGAGCAGTGGCCGAAGGCGCTGCCTCCACGCCCACCCCAGCTGGGCTCCCTGCCAGTGAAGGCTGCCGTTGCCCAGCCACGGGCAGGCCCTCCAGCTTGGCAGAAACTTCAAGCCCGAGCGCAGTCACGCAGGCGAAGCTTCCACTGCACCCTTCCGGACGTGAGAGAACCAGGGCGCTTCCCCTGGCATCTTCGCACTGCGCTCAGCCAATGCATCAAACCAGAGAACCTCCACGTGGACCAGCCTTCCATGGAGAAAGTGAACTGGGCTTCTCAGTCCCTGGGCCTCAGGCAAGAACCCACCAGAGCTGGACACAATGGTGGAAGAAGCCAGGCCCACCCAGAGCACAGCTGGAGGAGAGGAAACAGGCCCTGAAGAAAATTTGGCAGCTTGAACCTTTATTTTTAGTACTTTTTTAAAAAAGCATAATTAGAAACTTTCAATACAGAAATAATCCTAGCAAACCATTTAAAAGTTTTGTTGTTCGACAGGATTTCGCATCAGGTCCACCAGGACATCGGCCCAGCCCTGTGAGCGCCCCACCCTCACCCCCACCCCCCATTCATGCGAACACCACTCAGCGGGACAGGCACAGTCGTCACCAAAATCACCCGCCACCTGGGCCTGGACACCCAGCTGCCAGAGCCATGGGGGTTTCTAGCCGGGGCTGGAAACTTCCAGGACCCCCTCCTCCTATTGCTGGAGTTTGCAAGCACTGCCATACAGCACCACCTTCATGCTCAGAGTGGAGTGTGCTGCCCACCCAGGACCCATGATCAGCCACCCTCCACAGCACCGCCTCCCCGGCCCACACAACTCCCCCAACTCATCCTGCAGCTCCAGGGTGAAGGCCTGTCACGTGGAACCACAGTGTTTTGGCAGTTTGGGGAAGTGGGGAACCCCACATTTTGATTAAAAACCCCTCAACAGTGTTAACGAGGAAAATCCGCAGTGTGATCTGTGATGTGATTGTCCAGTCGGCTTCAGCTGGAAATCGCCAGGGAAGGAAATCTAGTAAAACACACCACGGTGTTGAAATAAATTATCCCAGGTTACGTGATCCTTTCAGGGGGAAGGTGAATGAAGTGTCCCAAGGAGGAGAGGGGACAGTGATCAAGTGTAGATAACCCTGGTTTTTCCTCCGAGGGACCAGGGGAGTCAAAGCTGGCTGGCTCCCAGCCGCAGCTGCCATTCCTTCCCACCCGCTAAGGAATCGTCGTGCTACCTTTGCACCAAGACAGCTGTCAGTGACCTGAGGCTGCCTGCCACCCAGCTCAGAGGCAAGAGGCAGCATCCCCAGTCCAGCAGCACCCACTCCCCACATCAAAGACCCAGGAACTCGGTGGGAGGCCCTGGACCCACACAGACAAGGGGGAGAGGCCCCTTCTTCCCACCAAGCAGCGTCCAGGAAGGCAGAGGTGCTCTGCCAAGAGCCCGGCCCCACAATGACAGGAAGCCATTCACTTTTTCTACAAACACTGGACCCAAAGGGGAGGCCACAACTCTTGCTGCTCTGCCAACCGAACCTCAGGAAGAGAAAAGAAGTTTGAGGAACTTAATTCATTTGATTTGGCTTCATTTTCTTAGCTGTTAAAATAATGCTCCTAAGCCCCGTCCCTGCGTGAACACACCCTTTCTGCTGGAACTGAAACAGGTTGGTATAAATAGAAGCACAGCTCCCCCTGGGTTTGTAGCTTAGAGGCGTCTAGAAGGCAGGACGAGAAATCTGTTGGCCAAAGGGCAGGAGTGACTCCTGTGGAACCGACGGGCTGGGTCAGCTGAGGGCAGGGCCTCTAATGGGAACCCCAGGCCTACATCAAGGCCAGGCCCCCCAACTGCCAGATGGGTAGGAGATGGGGAGGGCGGGAGCTGGGCAAGGCCCTACCTGCCAGGTACAGAAGTCAGCGATGGCCTGCAGAAGAGAATGAGGAATGTGGAGCCCACTCCACCAGCCCAGGTTGGCAAAAGACATGGCTAGAACTCAATCCCATCTCCTCAGGAAGCTGCTGGCGGTAAGATGGGATGGGGAGGGAGGGTCTGTTGCAGCAGGCTGGCATTAGGGAGGCAAAGCCAGAACAGGACGAGGGTGAAACGGCCGGTTAAAGCAATATACATTATGTACAAACGGGTTAATCAGTCCGCTCGCTGGCAGCATCCTCGCTGGGCCCAGGCGCCTTGGCCAGGGGGCAGGGGCACCAAAAGGGAAGGGCAGGTTGTCCAACACCTTCTTGGTACTCGAGGGGGAGGGGAGGAAGTGCCGATGGCGCCTCCAGATACAAAAACGTGGAGAGAATTCTTAAATAACGGCACGAAACCGAGCCTGTCCCCGAGGGGCCGGTGGGCCTCGGGCCGGGAGCGGCCGCAGTGCAGTCTGCAGGGGCTGCGGGCATCAGCAGCAGCGTTTCTTCCGTTTACTGTTCCGCGTGAGCTTCACCACGTCGTTCTGTTGCTGCTGCTGCTGTTTTGCTAGGTTGTCTTTCTTTGCTCGGAGGACCAGCTCTGTGATGCAGTTGAACATCTGTGAGGATGAAGGAGGCAGGGCGGCCTCAGACCTGGTGTGGAGGCCCGTCTCGGCTGCGCTGCCGCTGCCGGCCGGCACGGCCACCTCCCCACCTCCCAGGGCCCAGCTTTCTGTTTCTACTTGTGAATTCTTTGGTCTGTGTCTTCGCACCCTTTTAGAAGGAGGTGGTGACGTGTAGAGGTCAAAGGGGAACACCAAAGAGCAATGAGCTTGTGTCCTGGAGAAGTCACTCTCAGGATTTTCCAATCTTTCTTTTAAAGAGAGAAAGAACCCCTTTCCTTCAGCTGGACTCTCTGGACAAGACAGATAAAGGTGCCCCTACTAGTGACTGGTTAGAGGGCCCAGAGCCTGCCCAGGCCAGGCCGCCTCATAGCACAGCCAGCCTAGAACCTAGACCCCAAGACACCCTTGCGCTGCCAGGATTCACCTACCGGCCCACAGTCCTGTCCTCCGCTCCACCAGGAACGGTATCAAGCACTTGACAATTTGCTTCACTTTTCCCTCACAACCCAACGGTCAGGGACTCTCCCCCCAGATCTACAGAGAAACACATGGAGCCTAGAGCCCGTAGGCTCCGCCCAAGGTCACACGGGCCCCACCCCACAGGCTCCCAGTGGAAAGGCCTGTCCTGTGATCCCAGCCCGACTGAGGCGCAAGGGCGTCCAGGAGGCAGTGGGAATCCAGCTTCCCTGGGCCTCTGGACTCCACACACCATGGGCAGGACCCGCCCAGAGCCTTGAGTGCAGCCAGCCTGGACTCGAGGCGAAAGGCCTGGCTTTCTCCCAGGCTCCCGCCTGCTTTCTAGCCGGCCCTGCAGGGGGATGTGTCCACAGCAGGTGTCACCGGAGCTCTGGAGGCCAAGGCCGCAGAGGCCCGAAAGTAGGAAGAGGGGACACAGTGGCCGGGGCAGGGTCAGTGCGGCAGAGGACTGAGTGGACACTGCCTGGCTGTGGAGCTGGGCACTGTTCCTGAAGTTGGAGCCTCAGTTTCCCATTTGAAACGGAATAATTTACCTGAGAGGACTGTTCAGATGTGAGCTCAGACTTTAAAGGCCTGGCAGCTACTATGACATGTTCTGTCAGCCACCTGGGCGCCCGCAGCAGGCTAGCAGGGGGAGGAGCAGGACTGTGGTAGTGGAGCAGCTCGGCCCTGCTCCCTCCCTGTCCCTGCTCTGGCCTTGGACTCACCTCTTCAACGTTGACATTCTCCTTGGCACTGGTCTCAAACAACTGGATCCCCATCTGCCCGGCGAACTTGTAGGCATCTTCTGTTTCCACCACCTTCCGCTCAGGGTCATCATTCTTATTCCCCACTTGAAGGCAAAGCAAAGTCAGCTGGTCCTGCAGGAGCACCCCGGGCACCCTCCCTCCCACTGTCCCCACGCCAGTGAGCCCAATCTCACCTAATATTCGGCACACGTCGTCACAGTTCTGGTTAATTTCATGAAGCCACCGTTTGACGTTGACGAAGGACTCGGCACTGGTGACATCATAAACCACGATGACCCCGTGGGTCCCCCGATAATACCTGTAGGGCCATGGTCTGTGTCAAAGCTTCAGCCCACACAAGACCTGCCTGCCCACTTCGAGAGTGGCCGGGACCTGGGAGGAGGCCAACCCTTTCCTGCAAGACACCCAGAGGCCCCTCTTGCCTGGCCTTGCCGGCCGGGCTCGCACTGTGCTCAGCCAGCAGCACTGAACCCCACGCGGTCCCTAAGGCAGCCAACCAGGTTGTTTGGCGTTGGCCACTAGCTTAAAACGTCTTTGAGGTTGTCATTTTATTTTTAAAATTCAGGCAAGTTTTGCATTTGACATCATATTATCCTTGGTGTGTGTTTTTTTGTTAATCCTTACCAAGGATATTTTTCCATTGATTTTTAGAAAGAGTGGAAGGGAGAGAGAGACATCGATTGGTTGCCTCCCACACGCACCCTGACCAGGGCTGAGGGATCAAACCTGCAACCCAGGTACATGCCCTTGACTGGGCATCGATGCCACACCCTTTGATGTGCAGGCCAACGCTCCATCCACCAGCCAGGGCTCGCTATCCTTGTTTTAACATTCGAAAATGTTTCTCCTCAAATTTTAGTAAAATGCCATTCCAAGAAGATGTGCCATTTGTGAAATCTGCCACGGTCTGCACTCCCTCCCCAGGAGACTGGGGGGCACCTCACATCCTGCCACTCATCCATGCCAGGGGCAGGGAGAGCATGGAAGCAGTATGGCACGCAGGCAGCGTTGGGAAGAGGGTGTCCCACATATGCCACCATCCAAACGTACAGACCCTGCAGCCTGAGGTCAGCTAGAACAGCGGTCGCCGACCGGTGTTCCATGGACCACTGGTGGTCCGTGAGGTTCAAAAGGTTGGCGACTGCTGAGCTAGAAGGTCTGGACGGCAGGAGGGTATAAGCACTCCCCTCCAGACACCATGTCCCCATTCATCCCCGTGGTCCGGTAGGCCAGATGGAGGACATCCACCTGGGGAGGAAGAGGAGGACAAGGCCTCCCACTTCCACTTTCCTGGAGAGCCTTCCCGGACCCAAGAGCCAGGGGACTCCCCACCCGATGCTGTGTAACCACTCAGAGCGGCAGAGACTCGCTTACCAGGGGCTTCTGAGAACGAGGTAAGAACCAGTGCCCAAGCTCTGCTATTCGCTGCCTTGGGGAGCCCCAAGAATCGAGCCATTTAGGTACTGTGCCCCCAGAACCAGCCCTGTCCTCTACCCCCAGCAGTTGCTGAGAGTGTCAGGTTATTATCAGTTTGGCTTCGCGGACACCCCTCTGAGCAGCTACAAGTACAGGAAGAGACCATTGTCCCCGGCCAGCAAAGTGTGCAGAGGGAATGTATTTCCAAACTCTCCTTTGCTAAGACGACTGAAGATGCCAAGAAATAGCCACGGCCCCAGCCCAGTCCGCCACAAAGCCCTCTGCTCCTGGGAGACTCCGCCCCCGCTGGGGTCCAGGTGAGGGCCTTTCACAGAAACAGACTCAGAGAGAGACTCAGCTCTGGCCAGGACGGTGCCCGGGCCTTGGGTACCTGCTACCACCGCCATCAGTAACCACTTCACTCACCACGATTTAGCTCCATACCGGCCCCCGCCCCACGCTTTATATCCACTACCTAATCAATCCACTACCTAATCAATCCACTACCTAATCAATCCACTACCTAATTAATCCTTGCAACAACTTGTATGGACAGGGCGGTTGCCATTTTACCAGTGAAGACATGAGGCCGAGTGACCTGCCTGAAGTCACACCGCCAAAGTCAGGGCACCTGGATCTATCTCCAGGGCCAGGTATCGTCACCTCCCTCTCCCTCTCATCTCACTACCCCACACCTCACTCCTCCTCCCCAAACCCACACCCGACAGCCACACCTCTTGGTCAGCAAGACCCAGCTACCAAGAGACAAACTGTGAGGGTGACCACAGGGCCCGTTCTTGGCAGGCTAACGGACGCGCTTTTAGTTTCTCTTTCAATGCCCTGAATCAGAAAGGCCACACTGCTGTACCCTGACCCGATCCCTGAAAAGAGAACAAGCTCCCAGCCTCTCCCAAGTCTCCTTCCCTCTTCACCAGCTGCCATCACAAAGTGGCCCCTCGGCATGGCCTGCAGAGCCTCCTGCCTCATGAGCGGCAGAGTCGGGGACCCCAAGATGGAGCTACCCTCAGCCCCCCCAGGCACATGGGATGGCCACCAGGGGCCAGGTTGGTGCCACAGCACAGGGTGCAGTGCTGCCTCTTCTCAAGCACCCTGAAACATACTGCCCTCAGGCAGCTGAGGGACTCCAGTCTCCCCAACAGAATGAGGAGCTGTGCACCCCTCCCCCCTTCCCCGGAAAGAATCTGGTAGTCAAGGGAGAGGCAGTGGCTCCTCTGCTAAAAGGGCCTGGGCACCCAGGGCCCACTGCCCTGCCCGAAGCATTTCTCGCAGCCACAGGCCCAATAATCTTGGCTGCCCTGAATTCCTTGACTGGTTTTAACCCACAGGAAGCACTAGAGCATCTACCACAGTCCCAGTCTCTTGGGGGTGAGGGGTCAGTAGAGAGCAGGACTGTGGACTGGTTAAAGGCAAGAGCTTTGGTATCAAACCTCAGTTCAACTCCTGACTAACCAAGTTAAGTCCCTTCACCCTCTCTGGGCCTCACTTTTTTGTTAATAAAATGGAGGTAATCACAGGACTGTTTTATCAGGATTAAGTGAAATGAAGTAGGTAATGTCCTTTGTGACAGTCCCAGCCCCAGGTCAGGAGAGCTGGGGTCAGTGCCTTGGTCTGACCATGAGGTCGAGGTCTTGGTCATGCTTGAGCCTGGACACACCAGCCACCCGAAGATGCCCATCCTCCCTCCCCAAGGAGCCTCTGACCCCAGTGCCCCCCTTAGGGCCTCGCAAATAGGCACTGAGACACCAGAGGCTCAGGTAACTCATCAGCAAGTAGCAAGAAAGCAGCACTGGGCAGACCCCAGGACATGACCCCTGGGGCTGGGGGCTTCTTGGACCACAGTACACAAGTGCTCACTACAGAGCTAGCCCAGCGACAGAAACCCCCCAACACTGCTCAGGATCCAATCCCTTGACCAGGCTACCCAGCCAGCACCCTCTGGAGCCTCCCCCACCCCCCAATGCTCCCAGCCAGCACTGCAGAGGCTCTTCACCCCTTACACTTCCCACTCTCAGAAAATCCTGCAGCCAGCCTGGGGTCCACCTCATCTGCACGCTGGGGGAGGAAAGGCATCTCTGGCTGGAGCACTTCCTCACCCACCTTCCCAAGAGCCCCCCCACACACAGGGCTCACTGCGGGGAGACACAGGAGAGGCCGACCAAAGAAGCAACTACTACGGGCCAGACACCACCGTGTGCAGCCCAGGCTCTGCCACCCACGGGAGCAGGACCCCTCTCGGAATGGGGATGACAGCAGACTGCCTGCAGGGGGCTCACGGAGATGCTCGTGAAGCCCAAGCAGATTACCTGGCACACAGGACTCGGCATCAAAGCAAAGCCTGTGAGAAACCGAAGCACAGACATTTAGGTCACACAGAACTGAAATGTAAATCCTGAACCACTGCCCTGGCCGGTTTGACTCAGTGGAGAGAGCATCGGCCTGGGGACTGAAGGGTCCCGGGTCCGATTCCAGTCAAGGGCACATGCCCGGGTTGTGGGCTCGATCCCCAGTAGGGGGCGTGCAGGAGGCAGCCAATCAATGAGTCCCTCTCATCATTGATGTTTTTATCTCTCTCCCTCTCCCTTTCTCTCTGAAATAAAAATATTTAAAAACAAAAAAACTTGATACTTAAAAAAAAATTATGAACCATCTGCCTTCAAAGCCCTGCTCTTTCCTGGAACCTGTTCCATTAACAGCCCAAGAACCAAGAGCCCCTCCACAGGATCCCACTGTCGAGCTCCAGCTGGGTTCTCCTATTTGCAGCTACGAGTCACAAAGGTGCTGTGGCAACCCACTGGGTGAGCCGGGTTCCCAGTAACCAGCTTTGGGGAGGCCAAGTAGTGGCCTCTCAACGGCCTGCTATGCACCAGCGCCCCTTCCCACCCTCCCAACAGAGAAGCCAGCTCCCAGAGACAGGGTGGGTGGTGGGAAGCTGCACAGCTGACAACCCAACAAGGTAAGTGTCTGACCACCAGGTGAAGCCAATATCACTGTCATCCCATTTCCAAAGGGACCAAAGGCCAGAGGGTATGCTGACTGACATGAACTGTCCTGCCAACCCCAGAGCCAGATACTCAGCCACTGCCCACCCACGGCAGCAGCCATATCTCATCCCCTTGTCCTCACATCCTTAGGAAGAGGAGGGCTCAGCTTGACACCACCGACTGTGGCGAGCAAGGAGCTTACCTCCTGACAGTCCGGGACGCACCCTGACATTTCCACCATGACCTGGGCTAGTTACTCAACTGTGTCCAATGTCGGTGGCGAGGGGTCAGAATGGGGGCAAGTGCCTGACTCACGTGGAGGTGATGGTGCGGAAGCGCTCCTGCCCAGCTGTGTCCCAGATCTGCAGCTTCACTTTCTCCCCATTGATCTCCACGGTCCGAATCTTGAAATCCACTCCAATCGTGGTGATGTAGCTGCCTGCAAGCACATACATTAGCAAGGTCCACAGGTGCCCCAGTCAGACTACACTGCACTCACTCTGGGCCCAGCATGATCGAGGTCCCAGGGACATAGTTCTGGGTAAGACAAGGACCCTGGCGTGA
This sequence comes from Myotis daubentonii, assembly GCF_963259705.1. Classification (NCBI taxonomy): domain Eukaryota; kingdom Metazoa; phylum Chordata; class Mammalia; order Chiroptera; family Vespertilionidae; genus Myotis; species Myotis daubentonii. The sequence continues at coordinate 5,476,556 of NC_081858.1, read as the reverse complement.
TGGAGCTCCATGGAACCCATAGTCAAGGCGAGGGCAACAGACATGATACAATGAAACAAAGAGATAAAAAAGACAATTCCAAAGTGATGAGCGCCACAAAGGAATAAAACCAGAGATGTGACTGGGGAGGGACAGGCTCCTTTAATCAGAGTGGCTGGACTGTTAGCTATGGCCTGCGAATAGCATGCACATTTTTTTTCTATTCTATTCCAAACGTTTTTAAAGACCCACAAATTAACTTCCTAACACATAAGTCATGACCTGCAGTTTGAAAAACAATGTTTGAGGCAGAGGAGACAGTAGCAAAAATAGCAGTGGAGGGAGGGGGTCAAGTAAGGTCAAGCACAGAGTCAGAGGCAGGTAGGGAGGGGGTGCCAAGACCTGATCTCGGGGCACCTGCACCATTCGGAGAGCTTGGGCTTTCTGTTGTGTGTGACGGGAAGGCACTGAAGGTTTTAATCAGAGTATGAGCTGCATTATAAACAGCTCTCCTGTGGCATCTGTGTGAGAGAAGGAGCGGAAGAGAACTTCTGGCCAATGTAACAGTTCTGTCCAGGCTTACAAAGGCCTGAGTGCTGAGACATGTTTTCACTCCGATGGGAGCTTACTGTATAACACAGTGCTGCAAACAGGACACACACAACTGACTCTATAAAGCAGTGGTTCTCAACCTTCTGGCCCTTTAAATACAGTTCCTCATGTTGTGACCCAACCATAAAATTATTTCCGTTGCTACTTCATAACTGTCATGTTGCTACTGTTATGAATCGTCATGTAAATATCTGATATGCAAGATGGTCTTAGGCGACCCCTGTGAAAGGGTCGTTCGACCACCGAAGGGGTCACGACCCACAGGTTGAGAACCGCTGCTATAAAGTACCAAAACTCTAGGGCAGTGATGGCGAACCTTTTGAACTCGGTGTGTCAGCATTTTGAAAAACCCTAACTTAACTCTGGTGCCGTGTCACATATAGAACTTTTTTGATATTTGCAACCATAGTAAAACGAAGACTTATATTTTTGATACTTATTTTATATACTTAAATGCCATTTAACAAAGAAAAATCAACCAAAAAAATGAGTTCGCGTGTCATAGGTTCGCCATCACTGCTCTAGAGGAAAGGTCAAAGTTCAAGGTGGGGTGGAGATCAAGGAAGAAGTCACATTCGAGCCCAGCTTGAAAGAATAGGTAAAATGTCAAAGGCTGAGATTCGGTGAGGGAAGACATCCCACCCAGAGGCAAAGCGCTGAGAGAAAACACTCAGAAACAAGCCAGCCCGGCATTCGGGGCCCTGGGCACTGCCGCTCTGGATGAGCCAAGGAGTGTGACCCAGCACCTACTGCTGCAGGCACTCAACCGGCAGCTGGTGGCTGAATGAATGAGTAAGTGAGAGCTTGGGAAACAGCAAAAGAATGAACAAACAGCCCTGACTGGTTTGGCTCAGTGGATGGAGCGTCGGCCTACGGACTGAAGGGTCCCGGGTTCGATTCCGGTCAAGGGCATGTGCCTTGGTTGCGGGCACATCCCCGGTGGGGGGTGTGCAGGAGGCGGCTGGTCAATGTTTCTCTCTCATCGATGTTTCTGGCTCTCTCTCCCTCTCCCTTCCTCTGTAAAAAATCAATAAAATATATTTAAAAAAAAAAAAAAAAGAATGAACAAACAGTAGGAGCCAGAAAGCTGGAAAGGTGAGCTGAGAACGAATGATGAAGACCATAGGTTTTCAACGGGGAGGACTGTCTCCGCAGAGGACACTGGGCAATGTCTGGAGACATTTCTGGTGTCACAAATGGGGGAGAGGGACCAATGCTACCGGTGAGTGGAGCCCAGGGATTTTGCTCCATATCCTTTACGGAACAGCCCCCACAACACAGATCACAGGCCCAGAGTGTGAACAGTTCTGAGGTGGAGAAGCCTTGCTATAAACTCTGCTCAACTAAGAGAGGGCCGCTGAGGTATGAAGCAGAGGCAAGCCCCTGACAGAGCCATGTACTAGCTAGATAAATTCAGCAGTCTGATGGGGGAACGGGGGGGGGGGGGGGGGGGGGGAGCTTCTGAAATGCTTCAGGCTAGATTAGAACCAACTAAGATACTGGTGGTAGAAATGGCAAGAGGAACGAGAGGGCAAAAGAGAGCCCTCCAGGAGTGGAAGCCATGAGGACGGGGAGTCAGAAGGTCATGAGGAAAAGGAGTATTTTTCAGCCTAATCATAAGCTGCCCCTTAAGTGACCATTCTTGAGCAGAAGCAATAACAAGCCGCTGGTAGGAACCGAAAGATTCCTGAGTCCCAGGCACTGTGACCTGCAATGTCACAGGTGACCCTCACAATAGCCCTCTGTGGGAAGGACGATGATCAGTTCCACTTGACGATGAGCTGAGACTTAGTCAGGCTCATGGTCACACAGACAACTCTTTCCACATCACACCACCAGTGGTGCTGCAGGACGACTGCTGGGAGAAACCGACTTCTCCACCAAGAGAGGCGGTAGCCATGTAATCACTTCCTAGTTTTAGCTCATCCCTTAACCACATCATAGGGAATTCCCTACAAGACAGTCACAGTTCATCCTTGATCAGAGAGCCCAAGCTAGCCTGAAGTCTCTTCAATGAACCTGATGTATTCAACAAACACATCCACTTCACCAACATCTGGGAAATACAAACTTAAATGAGATAGCACTGTTTGCTGATTGGTTTAGCAAAAATGAAGACTATCCAAGACCTAGCACTGATGGGCCCTTTATACCCCTCCATGCCCAGCCGGTGCGGCTCAGTGGTTGAGTGTTGACCTATGAACCAGGAGGTCACAGTTCGATTCCCAATCAGGGCACATGCCCGGGTTGCGGCTCGATCCCCAGTGTGGGGCATGCAGGAGGCAGCCAATCAATGATTCTCAGTCGTCATTGATGTTTCTATCTCTCCTTCTCCCCTCCTCTCTGAAATCAATAAATATATATATTTCTTTTTTAAGTAAAATAAATAAAATAAACCCCTTCAGTGGGAGTGTCAGTTCACTTAGTACAGCTTTGAAAGCTCAGTTCAGAGCACTGTGAAAAAGTTAAGTGCACAGACGCTGACCTCATGACTCCTCATCTCTGCAAGAAGAAACATAAAGTGTAGCCCAAGAAATGCAGCCTCACTGAAACCAGAAGCTACCAGAAAGCATGCACACATCAAGAGCATGTTAGTGAGCCATGTGCATCCATGCACAGCCAGGGGAACTTCAAAGCCTTTCAAAAGAACCAGAGGCCTGTACGTGCCGTGGAAGGGTGGTCCCTGATGCGCTGAGGGGAAGGCAAGCTGTGACCACTGCATGTGGAGTGAAGAAAAGTCGAAAGACAGACAATGCTGAGCAGAGGCTACCAGGGCACCAGAGGGGTAGGTAAAGGACAGCTTTCATTCTCCACTATTGAGTCTTCCTGTTTGAAATTTCACACAGGCATGTACTAACTTGCGATATTTTTTTAACTGTTTTTTTTTTCTTTTTTAAATACTGAAATACAAATAGACCCAGGGTGACCAAAGTATGGGCCTGTAAAGGAATTTTTTTTTTAACTAAACAAATGAAGACGAACGCAGAGGCTTCTAGCCTGTGCCTCCCCTGTGTCCCCCTCCCTCAGCCTGCAATCGTACTGACAAGGTTTGAGACATGAGGCAGAGGCAGGTGTTCTGGCGCCAGGCAAAGGGATTTCAAAACTGAAACATCCCAGCAGCACCTCAGGGGCACACTCACCTGAGAAAGTGTTGTCGGCAAAACGTAAGAGTAAACTGCTCTTTCCCACACCTGCAAGAGAGAGAGCAGGCGATGAGAGGCAGCACGGGTCCCTCCCTTCCACCAGCCCTTCCTTCTGCAGGGAGGTGACACCCGGGTCCTGAGTTTTAAACCCAGTGGGACGGAGCCCCCTCCTCAATGCTGCTTTCGATCTGAAGCAGCCACACACCAAGAGCATCTCCCCCACTTGACCTCTGATCTTCTCCTCGGTCCCAGTGTAAGGCAAGCTGCCCCCCAAAGCCCAGGGGAGAAATGAGAAGAACTCGTGCCCAGGTCCTGTGCCGAAGGCTGGCCCCAGCAACCCAGAGGAAGGTACCAGATGACAGAAATAGAGCAGGGGCAAGTCACCAAATGAAACTGGCCCCAAAGTGCGTCTGAAATGTGGTCCCTAGAAAACTGCACATCATGTGTGGAGCTTCAGTTTGTGTGCAGCGTGAGACAGGACCTGCAGAGCTGCAAAGAACCCTTGAGATCACTGGGGCTATTCTGCAGGTGAGGAAACTGAGGCCCAGACAACCCGAACCAACTGTCAGCCATGCTACCCGTTAGGTCACTGTCAGCTGAACCAGTGAGGAGGGGTGTCTGCCATACACCTATCAGCCCCACAGCTCCCATGTGCACAAAGCATTTCACTTGCCGCGGCACCTGCTGGCACACCTGCTCCCAGCACAGGCGGGACGCTTGTAAGCTCGGCTTCCCTTTACTTCAACACACAGCAGCTTTAGCCTTCCAAGCACAACCTGTCCTGTGTGCATCCCCTACCCCCGCCACCCCCTAAGGCCAGCTGGGCCAACTGACCACAGAAGGAAGGAATTAGCATGCAGAGAGAGCTGTGTGTGGTGGGCACTTTGATGCTCCTCTAACTCCAGCTGCATCTGTTAAGATCAGGATGTGGCAACCGAAGCTCCAACAAGCTAAGCAGCTGGCCTAGGGCCTCAGCAGGAAGTGTGAGCTGAGATCTGAATCCACTCGGGAGCTCTAAAGCTCTTTCCAATACATACTGCTGGGGAGTCTTTCTGCGTCCGTGTCAGGGGGTGTAAACAAAGACCCCAAAAGGGCTCCTGCGTCTCGCTCTGGCTGACGGTTAGCAGCAGTGCCATCAGAACTAGACTGGAAGACAACTTAGTCTAGGGTCTCAGAAACCCCCAGCTAAGTGCAAATTGTGAGTATATGTGCATATTTGGGGGGAGGAGCCCATAGCATTCATCAGCTCCTCAGAGAGGGCACTACCTCCGCCCCCAGCCCCAGCTGTGCCTAACACTAACTAATCCAGAAATCCTCTCAGCAGTCCTCTTGGATGATCTGTCTGGAGACTTCTCCAGGTGAGTACCCTGTCCGGGGAGGCCCAGGGGAACTTGTTTCATGGTAAACCTGGGTCTGACCTTCCCAAAGGCAGGCTGGGGGTGCTGTGCCCCATGGCACCTGCTGCTCAGCCCGGGCCTGCAGCACTCTTGCTCAGAGCCACTTCCTCATTGCTGCCTCTACGAGGCTTCCTGCTGAGCCAAGAAGAGCCCAAGTCCTGGGCTGGGTCCCTCCCAGCGCTCTGCCCAATGCCAACACCCCATCGGTCCTGCCTGCTCCTCTGCTTCCTCCTGGAGACTTCTGGGCCCACTTACTCAGCTAAAAGCTGTGTCTGGGCAACTAGGCTGAGTTCCTCCAGGAAGGCAATCTCGCCTCACCTACCCTGGACAGTTAATGTGCTGGAAGCCAGGCCCAGCACTTAGTAGGTGCCAACAAAACACTGTGTAATGAATTATGACTAAGTGGATGCCAATCACACTGACAGCTATGCTATCTAATGCCGACTGCAGCATTAATAGGAGCCAAGGGAGTGCTTTTCAAACTTTGGGGGGTGGCAGAACCCTTTTATTAAGTTAAAGGTTACCTGACTCCCGTATATCTAAAACAGTAAGGGGAGGTGCTCTCTCTGCATGAAGCGGTGAAGCAGCAGTGGAGCTCCCTCTGGGTCCCCTTCACTGCCCCCAGCTCCTCTGCAGAGCTTCTGAAAGCCACCCGTCTGCAGAAAGACCACACCAACAGCTCCTCCGAGCCTCCAGGTTGGGCCTGACACCCACCTCCAGCACTGCCCTCCCTTCCAACGGAACAGACACCCACCCTCAGAACTGCCATCTCCCAAATACCCCTGCAGAGGCTGCTTTTGGAAAACACGCTGCGACCATCATCCCAGAGCACTGGCCTACGGGAGGAGTGACAAGTCCCACTCCACTTTCCCCACAGCTGAAGTCAGCAGCTTCCCAAGTCCAGCCGCACCATCCTTCACCCGGCAAGGAGCAGAAGCGGCACTCAGTGCCTTGTGGTGGGGGGGGGGGGGCGGGTGCGCGCATAGGATTATTCTGCAAACACTTCATACACTCTCTCTGTCATCACCGTGCTCCCTGCATCACACCCCTCTCTCCCTTGCTTTCTGCCTTCTGGGCTACACAGATGCTCCGACCCTCAAAAAGCCTCCACAGAAGTCCCCACCCTCAGCCCTGCTCCTCCCTTGGGCTATGGTTCCCTCACTCCTCTTGGCTTCGGTTCTAGACTGTTGAAGACCTTTAGACCTTCAAGTAGAGTGTTCTCAATTTCAAACCTGGCTCGGTAACTAATTCACTGGAAAACCTCCGACAAGTCGCCTCCCCTCTTCAAGCCTCAGCTCACACCGTGTGAAAGGTTCACTGGCTCTCTGACGACCACCCCAGCCTCCAGCAGGTCTCGTGGATCAGATGAAATGCTGTTACACATTAGAGCCAATGTTGGAACATAAAAGAGAGGAAGAACCTTAGGCATAAAGAAGAGCTGCAGCCCTGACCGGTTTGGCTCAGTGGATAGAGCGTCGGCCTGCGGACTCAAGGGTCCCAGGTTCGATTCTGGTCAAGGGCATGTACCTTGGTTGCGGGCACATCCCCAGTAGGGGGTGTGCAGGAGGCAGCTGATCGATGTTTCTCTCGCATCGATGTTTCTAACTCTCTATCCCTCTCCCTTCCTCTCTGTAAAAAATCAATTAAAAATATTTTTAAAAAAAGAGCTGCAGAAGCTGGCGGAATGAATTCTAGAAGCATGTACAATCTGGCAGAGTGGGAAGAAGAACTCTAGATTTATAAAGAAAGAAACATTCACTGAGGGCCTACTGTTTGCCAGGCCTGGGACCAGCTGCTCACACACGAATCCATGTGTGTTAACTCCTGGCTTTGCCTCTGATGAGCTGTGTGGCTCTGGGCAAGTCAGTCAACTCCTCCGAGCCCGTTTGCTTTTCTGACAAACGACACAGGCACAGGGGAGAAGCCGATGGGGAGTGGCTGGGAAGTCATGGGCAGGCCGTCAGGAAGCACCCACACAGGAGCCCAGGCCAGGGGAGCACATGATGCTGTCTCCTTGCTCAGTTGCCAAAGATTCGTTTGAAGTTCCATGGTGACCATCTCCCAGTCTCCGAAGCATTTGGCTTTGAGGATCAGCTCACTGTCGGGAGAAATTAAGCTGCAAAGCATCTGTCTTCTCTCCACAACACAGTCCTCTACACACTGAACTAGGAGCCAGTGAGTCTTCTCCCACACTGACTCCTGATGAAAAATCAATACACCGTGCAAAACGCACTGCGAAGAATGGGGCCAAAACCATCCTTGGGTTTGACAAAGAAGAAAAGCCAACAAGCCACATCTTCTTGCTGAGCTTATGCTTTTCATTTTCGTTATCAACACAGGCTCTGGATGTCTGGCCGAGGGAGAAGGAGCCCTGACCAAGGAGAGCTGACTTTAACTCCAAAAGAGAGAACCAAGACCAGGGCTGAAACCAAACCTTTCACGCGTACACTCCGGACCCAGAGGAAGACCGGAGGCCACCTCCGCGAGCAAGTCTACACAGCTTGTCTGGTTTTCTTTTATTCAGACCACAACCTCCTCCTCTCTCACTCCTTCCCCAACCACAGCTCCTCTTCATCTCTGTAGTGAACCCCTAATTTTTCCTCTTCCCTTCCCTTCCACCAGTAACCACGGAAACCTCAGCCATCTTTCACCTGATCCAAACCACCAACCACATCCCAAAGCCGCTCCCCAGGAGACCCAAACCCACCCACTTCCCCGCCCGACACTCCTGCCTCAGGTCTGACATCCCTCGGACTCGGTCCCCTCTCCTTACCCATCCGCGGGCTCCACCCCCTCTAGTCACATGACCCCCGTGCCCACATTCAGCGCAGGTCTGGTCTATGAAGTCGGGTGCTCCCCGGCCTCCTTCCCCATCATTGAACCCCAGCGCCTCAGTTACGCTCCTATAAACCTCCCGAGGCCTGCCGCCCTGACCTCTCGGTCACCCCATAAACCTGCGTACCTGCCACACTCCAAACACCTCTACACCCTCCACCCTTCCCCAGAAACCAGCCTATGCTGATCAGGACACTGAATATTCCTTCAACAACCATGTGTGAGGCACCTACTGGGTGCCAGGCACGCGCTGGGCAGGAGAGGCTGCAGGGCGCCGAGGAGGATCGCCAGGAGCGTGGGGATGCTGAGCGCTCGGTAACACGGGCTGCACCTCCATGCCCGGCCAGGGACACGCCGCACACAAGAGCAGACAAACACTGCACACCCACTGTGTGCGTGGCCGCCCCAACACTCCACCGGCCCAGGACGCCAAGCCTAGTGTCCCATTTTACAGACGAGGAACCGGAACACGGGGAGACAGAGCGACAGCAGCTCGGCGGGGCGGGCCGGGCCCGGTGCCTCACCTGCCTCACCTCTTAGCCTCACGGGACCCCGAGGCAGGTGCTGGGCACAGGCCCACTTTGCAGAGGAAGAGCCGCGGCTTCCGGGGACACGGCCGATCACATCCACAGAGCACACCTGCGCCGGGGCGGGGCCGCGCGCTCCCGGCTTCCTCTCCCGAAGACCACCCGCCCGGCGAGGCCAGTCCCCGCGTCTCGGAGGAGGACACAGAGGCTCAGACACGCCAAGCCACGCGCCCAAGGTCACCGGCTGGGGAAGCTGGCGGTCCCGGCACTCGAACCCAGGTCTCTCCAACTCCAGAGATCGCGCGACTTGACCAAGGTCACACGTGAGGCAGCGGCAGGCGCGGTGAGTGGACCGGGCGCCCCAGCCCCGACCCCTGCTCGCCCGGCTCCTCCGCTCCGCCGCCCGACGCCCCAGCCTCTCCTGGGCGCGGCCCCGAGCCCCTCGGCGCACCCCTGGGGCCGGCGACCGCCGGGCAGCCCCGCCCGCCCGCCCCGCGCGGGCCGGCACCTCCCCGCCCGTCTGCCCGCCCCGAGGCCCCCGCGGGCCGCGCCCGGCAGGGCCCACGCCGCCTCCGGCCGCCTCGGCCCTCACCGCTGTCGCCGATGATGAGCAGCTTGAAGAGGTGGTCGTAGTCCCGGGCCATGGCGGGCGGGGGAGGCGCGGGCAGGCAGGCGGGGTCGGCGCTGGCCTCGCGAACCGCAGCTCCCTCCGGGCTGCTCCGGCAGCGGCGGATCCACTTCCCGAACAAACAGCCGGAACTGACAGAAACACCTCCCTCCGCTCCCCCTCCTCCTCCTCCTCCTCCTCTTCAGCAGCCGCCGCCGCCGCTGCCGCCGCCTCTCTCCTTCCCGCCCCGCCCCGCCACTGCGCAGCCGCAGCGTCCGGCACCGCCTGTGCGCAGCCGCAGCGTCGGCCAGCCGCGCCCTCGCACCGCGCATGCGCTCTGGCAGTCCCGCCGGCGCGGGCCCGCTCGCAGGTTTCTCGGGAAACATCGCTGCGGCGGCTCGCGGCCCTTAGGGCTCGGGAAGATGAGCTGCTGTCGCGCCCGAACGGAAAGAAGCCGAGAATGGCGGAGAAGCCCGACCGTGGCCCGGGACGAACTGGCTCCTTCGACCTCAAGCCCCGCAGTCTGCGGAGAGGAAAAGAGGCGCGCAGGGACCGTGGGAGCGGGGCTGACACCGGGCCTCGGACGCTCCGCCCCCTTTCTGCCTGGACGCCGCCCCCGGGGAGCTGGCTCCGGCCACCGTGTCCCGAGCCCGTGGGACGGACGCCGAAGCGGTTGGCGGCTGCCGAGTGCTCCAGGAGAGGAGCCACCGGCGGAGCCGAGCGGGTTAGGATGCGGCCTCCTAGGTCCGCTCTGGTGGAAATCGCCTCCAGCCGGCAGTTCCTGGGGCTCGAGTTGCCTCCTTGGCAAAATGGGGCGAGTATTCGACGCCGAGCCTGTGAGATCGATGCCCGGTGTGGTTTTTGAGGGGAGGGAGAGAAGGGCTGAGGATGGGGAGGAGCTTTGCTTTGCGTTTTATTTATTCCTGTGCTTAAACTTACAATGGTCACTTCCCATAAAAGAAGCAATAAAAATCCAAAATAAAGTAACTAAAATCATCATCTATGCCAGTATGGAAAGAATGTAAATATTCAAAGAATATAAATAAAATATTAGGTAGGATTACAAAAGACAGACATATCCTTAAACCAAAAAATAAAAAGTAAAATAAAACAAAAAATTTTTACTATAAAAAGTAATGCTAATAGATGGGTGGAGCAACAAATTGATGTTTTTCAAATCAATTTTTTAAAATTTTAAAATAATGCTCATAGTTTTTAAAAACAATGTACAGTTTACCAAAAAGTACAAGTTGCTACTTTTCCTTCAGACCCACTTCTCATAGGTAATCTCAGTGTTTCTTGGATACCTTACAATGCTTAATAAATATATATTAGATGAATGAATAAATCTCCTTCGGTGAGTATTCTGTGCCTGTGCAAACACATACGTGTATGTGCGCTGCCTTTTGCTGCATTATGGTACCCCGCATGGTTGAACTGTGATTTAACCACTCTGCTGTTGATAGGCGTTTATGTTGGTTACAATTTTTTTGTTATACAGTGTTGCAGGGAAGATCCTTGAACAGGATATGGAGTGTCTGGCTACAGCTTTGAGTTTTTCCAGGACCTGAGAATCAGTGTGGTGGTGTCAAAAGAACCTGGGCTTGGACTCTGACGGGACCGAGAGAAGAACTGCTCATATGACCATTGAGAAGTGGCCCTTCTTGGTCCGGGAAAGGTTAATGGGGTCGCCTTTGATCCAGCCCTGTTAGTGAGGAAGTATCAGAGAAGAAGGAAACATCAGTGTGGCCACCAGCAAGCACGCTCAGCCCTGACCCACCATTGCGGCCGCACTCCAGGCTGTCTGCTCCACCTGCTCTGGAGGTGGAGAGACTGTTTGAATGCCAGCTCTGAAATCCCGGCTGCGGCCCTGAAAAGCTTGAGCTTTTGGATAAGTCACATCACAGTGTCTCAGAACCCCAGGTTCCACACGGGCTAGTTGTGAGGATTGGAGCTGTGTTTCTAAATCACCAGCACATATAGGCATACTAAGTTTTACTGTGTTTCACACAAAGATTACAGCTCATGAAGGCTCAGATAGCATTTTTTAGTAATAATGTATTATGTTTTCTAGACATAATGCTTTATACTCAAACTACAGTAATAGTGCAGATGTGACTTTTACATGAAACTGACAAACCAAAAAATCTGTGCAACTGGCTTTATCGCAATATTCGCTTCAGGGCAGTGGTCTGGAACCGAACCCACACGTCACCAAGGCATGCCTGTGGGCATATAACAGTTACCACAGTCATTGTACATGGGCCCATCATACTTTTAGCCATTTCTTAGTGTAGCCTCTAGCACACAGGTCCAAGGCAGCCTCCTGACATCAGGGCTGCAGGATACCTGTGAGTAGAGCAGAACTGGCTGTTGTGAAGAACAGGTGCCTGGCTTGCCTTTGACATTAATTCATTTATTTAGTAACTAATTGTCTAATGAGTGCTATTTGTTTATTATGTGCCACAGATAGTAGAATAGAGCCTTTCCCTCCAGGAGCTTATAGTCTCATCAGAATAAGATACACTCATCAGGAATTAAAAATACAAGACAATACAATAGATAAAAGAGCTATCAAATAAGCAGTCTAGACTGCAGAGGAGGAATGCTATCACTCTCAGCTAGAATGAGGGGAAAGAGATTTCATACAGATTTCCTGATGGAACTGGAATTGAAAGAGCTTTGAATGACAGGTGTGTTTAAACAGCCACTGTCACAGTCTGTAAGAATCATCAATTTTGTCTTTCAGGGGGAATTCCCTGTAGGTCAGGAGATGTGCCTGACGTCCCAAAAATGAAGCTCTGAGTACATTTCCTGTAGAAATACTATTTTACATTTATTTAAACTATAATGATGGGAGCGATGTTTTGGTAGGTATAGATGTGGATAGATACACTGTATGTGTATACAGATAGAAACCCCCCTGACTTGAGGTAAGTCAGTGTGTAACACTGACGGTAAACTTTGTTCCGCTGTTCTGAACAGACAGCTTACAGATGAGCTTCTGCCACACCACCTGTTTGCACATTAGAAACTGCACTGGGAGGCAGTGAAAGTTTCTGAGCAGAGTAACAACAGCAAAATGCTATTTTAGGAAAGTAATCTGCTGCAAGCATACAGTATGGATGTCAACCGCAGCACTTTAAGGGAGGTCATTGCTGAAGCCCAGGTGTGAGGTGACAGCAGGAAGGGACAGATAAGCAGAAGGCAATAAACATCAACCAAAGCAGCATTTAAAAAATCGCATATCCGGCAATTCATTCACAAATTCAGTAAATACTGTGTGCCTACTAGGTGCCAGGCACTGTGCTGGGCACTGAGGATATAACATGGGCAAAACAGAGCTTACCATTCCTTCAAGTCTCTGAGACAGTGGTTCTCAACCTGTGGGTCGCAACCCCTTTGGCAGTCGAACAACCCTTTCACAGGGGTTGCCTAAGACCATCCTGCATATCAGATATTTACATTACAATTCATAACAACATTAGAGTTAGGAAGTAGCAACGAAAATAATTTTATGGTTGGGTCACATGAGGAACTGTATGTAAAGGGCCAGAAGGTTGAGAACCACTGCTCTGAGGGCTTCCTGTGTGTCAGGAAGATTCAGCGGAGATTCAGCAGTAAACAAAACTAGAATCCCTGCTTTCACGGAGCTTACATTCTGGTAGAGAATGCAAATAAATACGTGTCTAAAGAGAAAAATATGGGGAATAGGAGTTTGCAGAGGTTTACAGGGACAGTGACACTATGGAGGTATAAGTATATACTGTTCATTCAAGAAGTTTGGCAGTGAATGAATGAGCAAAAGAATGTGTGGTGAGAACAGTGGTGTTGAATGAAGTGTTTTTCAGGATAGTAGAGATGGAGGATTAGCCGCTGGCGAATGGTAAAGACTGAGTAGTGAGGACTGGAGGTGGGTGAAGGGCACTTTAAAGAGCTTTGCTCGCTGAAACCGGTTTGGCTCAGTGGATAGAGCGTCAGTCTGCGGACTGAAGGGTCCCAGGTTCGGTTCCGGTCAAGGGCATGTACCTGGGTTGCGGGCACATCCCCGGTGGGGGATGTGCAGGAGGCGGCTGGTCGATGTTTCTCTCTCATCGATGTTTCTGACTCTCTCTCTCCCTTCCTCTCTGTAAAAAATAAATAAAATATATTAAAAAAAAAAAAAAAGAGCTTTGCTGGCAAAGAGGAAAGTCGGGAAGTGCACTCGCTAGTGGGGAGGCTGCGGGCGATGGAGGCCTTGGAGACAGAGCCAGCAGTGCCTGGACAGCAGCAGGAGAGGAGGGTTAGCACAGGGGAGCCTGGAGGGTTCTGTGTAATCCAGATCGGAGACTGGTCAGCAGTGGAGTCCAAAGTTGCTGAGATTCTAAGTAGCAAGGGTGGAAGCACATGTTGCAGCCATGTAAGGAGGTAGAAAGAGGTGGAAGTAGGAATTTAGAGAGGGCGGATGAAGTGAATGTCAGGGACCTTAAATGGACTGAGATAGGGTACCACCAACATGCTGGCCCAAGAGATGTCTGTCTCTTTGATGGAACTGGAAATGGGCCCTTTATCCCATACCCGCATGCCTGATGCCACACCCAGAGACTTGACAGTGGGCTTGCCCTGCCCTTAGGTAGCCCTCAAAATCAAGTGGACATTAAGTACCTTGAATGCAGGGACCATCCTGGTATCCTCTGGGGCCTAACACATGGTAAGTACTTGGGAGGTCTGTTGAATTAAAGAGAAGCCACACACAGAATTTAGAGAAGGAATATCAGAAACAATATAGTTTAACACTCAAGTTTGCTTTATGAGGGGTATGGGCCAAATTTGAGGTCTCTCACCATAACTCGGAGTCAGTCTCCTGCCCCCCATTCCCACCAAACCCTTCAGTAGGATCTCAGTCTCCTCATCTTTTAGATTAGATCAGTGGTTCTCAAAGTGCAGTCTGTGTACCCTGGGGTTCCCTAAGACCCTTTCAAAGAATGAGGGAAATCAAAACGTCCCATAATACTAAGATGGCACTTGGTTTTCCACTCTCATTCGCATACAAGAGTGCAGTGGTTTTCCAGAGCCTACAGATGTGAGACATCGCAACAGGTTGACTGCGGGAGCAGACTGAGAATCCAGACATTAAACAGACACAAAAATGCCAATCACACCGCTCTCCTCGCTAAATGGCTTCTGTTTTGGAAAACTTAGTTATAACTATTTGTCATAGATGGTTATTTGTAATGTAATGGTGTGGGTTTTTTTTTTTAATATTTATTGATTTCAGAGAGGAAGGGAGAAAGAGAAACATTAATGATGCGAGAGAATCAGTGATCAGCTGCCTCCTGCATGCTCCACACTGGGGATGGAGCCCGCAACCCGGGCATGTGCCCTGACCAGGAATCGAACTGTGACCTCCTGGTTCCTAGGTTGACGCTCAAATGACTGAGCCACACCAGTTGGGCTGGGCTTATTTTTAAATGAATTAATAACACTTTAAAGTTGACCAGTTTTGATGTCTAAGATGGTAAATATCAATAGGTAAGTATAAGCAACAGCTCCTTGGGGTCCTCAATAATTTTTCAAAGTGTAAAGGGGTCCCGGGGCCACGATGTTGGAGGCATGCTAACTTAGATACTGTTGCACCCAGCTTCCCACCTCCCTTTTTTATGGGAAACTACATGGTAGGAAGGACCTACAGGCTGCAATCTCAACCAGAGAAGCATCAGAAAGTGACTGGTGTGTTCCCTGTGGGCACACTCAGGAACCTCACCCAGAAATCCCACTGAGGTAATAATCCTTGGACCAGTTTTTCTGGTTTCCTAAGCTTCATCACCATCAACACTACCCTCCCACCCCAGCAGGCTGCAGGGGATGGACCTTAGAGTCCAGGGGCAGCTCGGAACCACCCAGGAAGTAACTCTACCTCTTCTGAAAAGTGAAACCCAGTCACTCCACAGAGCCACAGACCAAGAGCTTGATTAGTTTATTAAATTCACCATCCAAAATTATTTCTACAGAAAGACGCTGGGGCTCGGTGACCAGAGTATCAAGTAATAAGGTTTTTCTCCAGTTCTGCAGCCAACTAACTGGCCATGTGACCTTAGAGATTCTCCTTTCCATCTGCACCTCAACTTTTTTTAAATATATTTTTATTGATTTCAGAGAGAAGAGAGAGAGAGGGATAGAAACATCAATGATGAGGGTGAGTGATCTATCGGCTGCCTCCTGCACGTCCCCCCTGGGGATCGAGCCTGCAACCCAGGCATGTGCCCTGACCAGGAATCAAACCATGACCTCCGGGTTCATAGGTCGATGCTCAATTACTGAACCACACCAGCCAGGCTGTATCTCAACTTTATTCCTCAGAAAAGAAGGATCAGCCCTCCTGGCCTCCCACACGTGTGCTGGAAGCACCGCTTACAGTGATGGTAAAGGCGTTCCTGCCCAGGCACAGCGAGGACCCGTCTGTGCGCCGTCAGTCGGTGTTTCACGTAGTCAAACACAGTAATTGTCATTCCTCAAGGAAACATGTTTGTTAGCTTTTCAAACGTCAGCTTCAGAAAGTTACCACTACACATGCAAATCACGGGCCCAGCAATGACCTCCTGAATGTGAGGCCTGTCCTTGTGGCACCGCGGGTGGGAATGGGTACGGAGCTAGTGTCGTTTCTCTTCAGTGACACCACATGAGCACCTGCTGTGCCCCCGGCCTGTGCACAGCTCTGTCTCACTCCAGACAAGCCCGCAAGGGTACGATGTGGACGTGGGCTCAGAGGCTAGGGAGCATGCTCCGGGTCACCCAGCTCACTTCTAGGCCACGTGTTCAGGTTCACGCCTGACTTCTGAGTCCGTACTACGCTGTACTAGAACTTCAAAGTGCTATCTGCATTTCCTTGAAAACATTCAGAATCTAGATCTTTAAGTTAGGCTGCTTCCTGTTTCTATTGTTCTAATTTAGAAAGGCTTGAAGGCACTTTCAGGCACGTCCACACAGAACCATACTTAGAAGAAAAACATTCCTGCCAGTCTTTCAAAATCTGCCCCAAGAAAATGTTTCCAAGTCCCTGTGACTCTCCTGAGCCCTCAGCTCCACAGCAGCGTGGCCGTGTGTGTGTGTGTGCACGCACAGGGTAGCGCACGGACTTACCTGGAGGTTTGGTTCCAGAGGGAACGTGATGTCACACTCTTCCACATTTTAAAATAATCTCGATGCTCAGGATTCCAGACGTTTCAAGAGTCAGTTGAAGGACTGAGAATGCTGTTTAGTTCCCCCTGAATTAGCTAAGGGCATGACTTGTCATTGCCTTTCAGGCCCGGGACAGAAAGACGGGAGTCCCCACCCGAGAGGAACTCTGGGAGTCTGAGAGAATGTCTTTCCAAAAGACTTTCCCAGCAAGTGCCCTGTGAAGGGGGTGAGGTATTGATCAGGCCTGGACTTGCGCTGCCTGTGTGCCAGGACTGGAAAGGTCTGGAGGCACTCACTGTTTGAAAGAATAAAATGCTGGTGCCTAACCAGCCAGCACAGAAGTACGAGGAAGGCTAGGGAGTCTTACTTTTGGGGGACGGACTGCCATTGATTAGCTCTCTGGCTCTGGGCAAGTGACTTCTCTGCTTCAATTTCCTCTGGAAAACAGTAACGAGAACCATCTCATGGGTTGAAAGATTAGAAGAAAAAAATTCATCTGTTACAATTACTATTAACCCTTTGCGGTCATTTGTCTACTCTCAGCCACCAAAGCTTTGTTACCGTTCCGGTCGTATGCCTGCTCTCAGCCACCACAGCAAGGAACCGTACGAATCTTAACTCTATTCGTTCATGTATCAGTTCATAATTTCTCTGAAGGCTCTTAAGTGTCTAAGCAACCTTGTCAGGAACCAAAACATTGCCCCGACAAATCGGAGATATCGAAACTCAATATAAACAAACGCGGTCGTTCCACACTCGCCATGCAAAACACCGTGGTGAGTCAGTCGCCTTTTGAGAGCGAAGAAATCGACAAGCTTTGGAGATACTTTGCAGAATTTCAAATAAAGCTTTACAGATTACGTTTAACTGTAATTAGGCATTCTCGCTTGTTAAGATATTTCAAAATAATACTCCAAAATGGCAAAAGAAAATTACCGAAAGAAGTGTACTGCGAATCTGAAAGTAACGATGAAGAGTTTTATTTTGGCACCTTGAATACTGACTGACGTAGAAAGTGATAACGTTTGTAGTGATTCTACTAGTAGTGATGTAGTTCCAAAAAAGAATTAGTAAATCTTGTTTATCCTTATAATCTTGCATGTAATGTATCACTGCTCTTTCAACGGAAATTAATTCCGACCAGTACGACACCCATGTCCAAAGGGTTAATCCCTAAAGGATAACTTTGAAAACAAGAGTTCTTTAGCGCTTCCGTTCCAAATCCCCTATTTTACAGACGAGCAGTGTGCCCAGAGAGGTTGGATGACTCGCCCAAGGCTACACAGCTCCACCAACCACCAGAGCCAACAGCTTTGCTTCCCTGCTGCCGGGCGCCATTCCTCCAGGGTGTTCCGTCTGGGCTGCTGTTCTCAGGAGTGCTATGACCTGGGCTGACCAGGTCCTTTTGGTCCGCTCCATTGTCGTGTCTGGGACAGCCCTTCACGGCTCACTTCCTGGCAGCTCACGCCCTCCCTCCAGACTCAGGGAATGTAGCTCAGCAAGCTCTGGAGCCTTGAGTCCCCATCTATGCTGAACAGTTTCTGGAACTGGAAGCTGGCATTTTCCTTTAGATTTTGCTGAGTATCTCTCACCTCTAGGTTCAGACTGTGGACTGAATACGAGGTGGACTCAAGTATCAACTCTAAGATCTTGGAGGAAACCACTGAAACCATCTCAGTGCTTAACCAAGGTTTCCAGCCTATAGGCCCTCCCCCAGAAACTTCGTCAGCCTCCCCACAGCTAACTGGAGAGGTGACCATATATGCACACAGCTTGCTGGACATATGCGATGACCATCTGAATCCCAGAAGCAGGGAACAGCTACAGTTACCATGGCTACCAAAAACTGAGACAGTTGGCTGCTTTGGCTATGGAGACAGCTGACCTCTCAAGGTCCCTTCCAGCCCTGGGACTCTACAATTACATTGAGCCAGCTGAGGCCATGCCTGCTACCAGAAAATAGCAAGTGCTGTGACATATAAGCCTCAGGCACCGACAGCAAGGATTTTGTCAGAAATATCTTAGAAGTCACCTTAGAATTCATCCGAAGTGCTGAGTCACAAGGATACCTCTGACACATTGTTAAGCAAAGCCTTGCTTTTTTGGGTATAGCACTTGAGACCTTTTACAAAGGGAGTTTGCTACCACCATGTCTAATTCTTCTTCCTCTTACAGCTCTGGCCAGTCATTTTGATAGCTGTTTATTCCGTACTGTGACCAGAGAAACAGCCCAGAAAAACTTGCGTCACTGGGCACAGAGGGGCGTGCTCCTTCAGACAGGACGCATGGATCACGAGCCTTCTAAGAACAGGAGGAAGGAAGTTGCTCATAAAGGAGACAGATGCTAAACCGCTACTCTGTCTTCCTCTGGCCAGTCCTCTGCCTGCAGGAGCGTGGTTCTCACTCCACAGGGCGGGTGGAGTGCTCTTAAAACTTGACTACAGCAGCTCCCTACCTTCCTGAGTCAGGACAGAGCAGGGCAGTGGCGCAGCTAGCCCTGCGTCCTCCACCCCAGTGCAGTCACAGGCCTGGCTGCACCCTTTCCAGACCCGACCTCAGGACAGAGAGTCTGTAGGTATCTCTGAGACTCCGAGAGCAGGAGAGACGCCCAGAAATCAGTGTGGCCAATGGTTATGAAAACAGCTGCCAGTCTTGCCTTATTTCTGATGGAGGAAGCTGCGTGTTTATTGGATGTTTGGAGATTATTAAAAATCGGCTTACGTAAAGATTAAATCAAAGCCTTTATTACACATTCCTCCTTCAAACAACCTGCCTTTACCCCCCCCCCCCCCGCCCCCAACCTGTGAACTGCAAGGCTTCATGAGTATCACTTTCACTGGACAGGGGTCAGATCTAATCCGGCCACACAATACTGAAAAGCTATATCAAGACACACCACACGAGGCAAACCTCTACAGTCCGGCGTCCCACTCAGGATCTAGGCAAAAGGTTGGTAGCGCTGGCTCTGCAACCAGAGCTCAGGCACAGGAGAGCCACAAGTCTGACCAGCCGTGCTAAGCTGGGGACCAGCTACCGGCTACCATCTGGTGAGGCTCACACATGTGCTTTCTTCTCTTCTCCACAGAAAAGGATGGGAGGCAATCTTCAGGTGTGTGTGGGTTTGATTTAAGGCTTTGGCTGTGGTCTGTTGATATAGGAAAATACTTCCTGGGAATGCCATCTCCTAAGCTCCCCATCGGAACCAGCGTATTTTCAAAAATGAAAACATTGAACAAAGAGGTGGAGCCGAAATGCTGACGCAGAGCCCATCATGTCAGAATGGTGTCATCGACCTGCTCCGTGGAGTCGGCCTGGCTGGCCAGCTTCTTCAGCGACCTTCGGTTGCACTCGCTCAGCACCTCTAAACTGGCCACGTCCAGGATCTTAGAGACGGACTGTGGGGAAGACGGAACGGGGAGACAGTCAGAAATAGGGCCTCAGGTTTCTCTAACCAAAGACAAAAATGAGTGGTGACCTCAGAACTAGAACCACGGAGGGCATCGAGGAAAACCAAGGAAAGCACTCCACGCTTTCCACGTGGCCAGGCAGGGTGAGCTTTCAGGGCTTTGAAGGTTGCCTGGCGGTAGGGACTGAGTGAACAGGGATCTGGGCTCCAACAGGCAGCCCGGCTGGCATGTTCCATAGATTTGGGTGCCAGGTGGGATTTTATTGGAAGAAAGGGCTCTGTTGCTAAGAGAAGTCTGACACTACAGGAAGAGAGGATGGTTTTCAGGCATGAGACCAGTCCCTGATCGCAATCTGTCCCTCCACACGCATGCATACAGGTGGGCAGGGAAGAGTGTGATGTTTGAGACGGTCATGCAGATCTGCAGGCGCGTGCCCACAGCACGCCCTGGGAGGCCCTCCAGCCCCGGCTCCCACCTGAAACACCTCCTCGCCCTGTCTCATCTTGAGGAGGTTGACAATCGCCTGGTCACTGTAGGCCCTGACGACAGTGTTTTTATCCTTGGTGTTGTCGAGAAGAGCCTTCAGGATGGGTTTGATGGCTTGGGGGTCCAGGGGAGGCAGCGGGTCCTTGTTTGCCCACCAGATCATCTTCTCAGCCACCAGCCTGATGTCACTGGATGCGTTCTGCAGACACTATGAGGAGGAACGTAGGCTTTTTAGGCAGGCGCATCCCATCTGTTTCTCCAAGAAGCCCAAACGTCCGCCCTGACACCCACTTCATCGTGGAAACTGACCCCACTGCTCCCGTTCGCCGCCTTCCCTCCCATGGGAAGGTGACAGGGCGGCTCCCTCTTCATCTCATGCCACTCTCCCCCCTGCTCACTACTCTTGCCCACACTGAGCTTCCACTTCCTCAAACATGCCACTTGCCTTCCTGCCTCGGACCTTTTCACTGGCTGGTCCCACTGCCTGGCATGTGCTTGCCCCATATCCTCACTGGTGGTGCCTTTGCATCCATCCTTCAGGTCTCAGCTGAAATGTCAGCTTTCAGAGGTCTTTCCTGACAGCCCCACTTACGTTAGGACCCTCCCCGGGCTTTCTGTGCATCTCCAACTCCAGGGATCTTGTCTGCCCACTTATCTCTACACCTCCAGGTCCAACCCAGCAGGGTGCACAGCAGGTCCTCAGTAAACAAATGCTGATGAACAGCTGCAAACAGGGTGATGTCCACACACGGACTCTATCTAATCGGGCGGCAAACTCAGGAGGGTTCTGGGAGTCTGCAGGGTGGGGACCATCACCCTGCGGAACCTCACTACTCAAAGTGAGGTCCGTGCACCTCCAGCACGGTCAACGCCTGGGAGTTGGCTACAAGAGTCTCAGGCTTGGCCACACCTCTCAAAAGGCAGTTCTGGTTCTTTTCTTTTTTTTTTTGACTGACTGATTTGAGAGAGAGAGAGAGAGAGAAACACAGATTTGTTGTTCCACTTACTTATGCATTCACTGGTTGACTCTTGTATGTGCCCTGACTGGGGATCAAACCTGCAACCTTGGTATATCAGGATGATGCTCTAACCAACTGCACTACCTGGCCAGGACCAGGCTCTGGTTCTGACTTGTGTATCCATTCATGTTGGTGAAGCATGCCTTATTACACAGGCCATGAGGCGCCCCACTATCTGGCTTCCCGGCTTACACACCCCACAAGAGCCACCCTCATAAGTGCCATGCCAGCTAATGGGAGACAAGGGAAGAGATTTATTTAAATTTGATCCCAGATCTGTCCCTAGTTTTATAAAGTCGGGATGCCTAGAAAAAAATGCTTAAAATACTAGTTCTTAACTTGATTTGGGGTGTCAGGTCTATTTGAGACTCTGACAAAAAGTCGGGCACTCTTCCAGAGAAAAACGCACACAGAACCACTCCCACAGCCCTGACAGCTGAGCACGGCGGGCCTGGGCGGGGCCCAGTGCTCCTGGTCGTGGGCCTTCCCGCAGCAGGCCAGGCCCTCACCTTGATGAGCAGACTGGAGAGCTTGGCAGGCAGCTGCCCTCCCGTCCCGATGTGATACTTCATCAGGAAGCCCATGCCCCGGACGCCGCTCACCGCGATGGGCACCTGTGGAGGGAGGAGAGAGCTGGGCAGGGCGGCACCCAGCTCCTTCCTTGGGGCAACGGGGCCAGGCACCCCCATTCCCAGGAATGGCCGGGATCCTGCTCTGCACCACCAGCCTCCTCAGCCCTATACCCAAGGCTGCCCTGGCTGAGGCAGATGAACAACACGTGCATCACTGGTTCCAGGAACAGGGATCAGAGACTTTCTCCTTAGAAGGGACCTCTAGGTGCTTCAACCCAAGCTCCTCACTTTTTAGATCAGTGGTTCTCAACCTTCTGGCCCTTTAAATACAGTTCCTCATGGTGTGACCCAACCATAAAATTATTTTCGTTGCTGCTTCCTAACTGTCATGTTGCTACTGTTATGAATCGTCATGTAAATATCTGATATGCAGGATGGTCTTAGGCGACCCCTGTGAAAGGGTCGTTCGACCGCCAAAGGGGTCGTGACCCACAGGTTGAGAACCGCTGGTTTAGATGATGAAACTGGGGCCCAGAGAGAGCAAGTTCTGGTCCAAGGGCACAGCAAGTTACCAGAAACGGTAAAACTTGAACCATGCCTCTGACTACCCACAACCCAGTCTGGGTCCCTCCCCACACCATGCTGTGTCAGTGAGGCTCTGGCAGGGGAATTGTGCTAGGGGAGGGGAGGCCGTCTGCTGCCCCCACGCCTTACCCTGTCTGCCACGGCATTGCTGAGGATCATGTCCTGAACTTCGCTGCTGTATTTGCCTGCGCAGAGTCTGCTAGGAGCCACATTCACAGCCACGGAGAGTGCCAGGCTCCGTCCGTGCCGAACCATCCAGTCAATGCCGGACACGTCCGCTGGTGGAAGGACACATGGGGTCGCCCTGCACTTCACAGCATGCCCTCCCCAAACCCTCGGGCCTGCCCCGCCTCTGAGACTAGAGTGCCAACTCATCCTGGCGGAAAACCCAGCGCACACTGCACATGGGCCTCCCTGCCCCAAGTGGCATGTTAAGGAGAGGGTCTCACAAACCCCTTCAGACTTGCAGCTGTGTCCTTTGAGCGGACACTCAGGGCTACAGGAGCACTGGAAACTCCATTTTGTTTTAGCAGCTGGAACCCCTGGAGAGGCTAGAGCAGCTGCCAGAAGACCCTCTGAGGGGAAAGGGAAGCACACCCACAGCTCCCCCAGGGCTGAGAGCCCCCAGGAGAAGTCCACAGCGTGCAAGAGAGACCTACCCAGCAAGCACTGCTGGAGGACTGTGCTGAGCTCCTCCTCCGTCAGAAAGGCACACAGCTCCCCGAGGCATCCGGCCGAGGAGATGCGAGTGTTGTCCTGACAGAGCAGAGAAGGGACTGAAAGGCGGTGCAAGCTGTCCCGCCAGCTCCATCGTCACCATGGCAACAGTGCCCAGGACAAAGGGCATGGAAGAAGGAGGACAAAGCAACTCCGGCACTCGAACTGCAGCCCTTCCTCCAGGCTGGAGCTGCCATTCACTACAACTGCCACTTGATGCAGAGTGAAAAACTATACCCCAGCCCTCCACTTAATTACAGAAACTCCAGTGTGGGCAAATGGTAATCTCCATCATAATAGCAATAATGACTGTATTTCCACAGCACCTTGCTTCTTAGGAAGTCTGAATGCTTGACACTATTATCTCAATTACTATCAACAGCCCCGTGAGGCAGGGGGAGGCTCCTGCCCACCCAGCTAGAGAACCCCTCAGCTCCCTCCCCCCACAATCCTGTGTGCTCTCTCTCTACTATGTCGGTGTGCCACTGCCACCTACATTCTATTAGGGTTTTCACAGGAAGTCACACCGGAGCCACTAATCAACCCAAGGAAGATAAGTAAAGGCCAAGCCAGACACACAAATGGCTCCTCCCTGGCTGCTAGTGATGGGATACTGAGCTGGATTTGAGGTTCTGTGCTATCAGTAAGTGCCAACGTGCTGGGCCTCCCCCAAAACACCACCCAACCAACCGGGGACTCAATGCCACGGGGAGGCCAACGCCAGGCCGGCAAGCTCTGAGGGGGAGGAGATGGTCTGCAGGCACTTGGGGCCTATGAGTTCCCAGCCGAAGCCCAGGTGCCCAGCAAGGCTAACGGGCTTTCTGACACCCTCTCTCTCCAACAGGACCTATTTGAAGCTGCATTGTGGTGAAATGCAAATTGATTTAAATGCTCACTTTTGCTTGCAAGGTTTCTGGCCCTGTAAAAACCTGGGCAGACTATGACCAAAAGAAAGTAGTCTCCCATCTAAACCCCTAGGCAGGCTGTGCTCAGACAGCAGGCGGCTGGGGATCAGACCAGACGGGGACGTGCTAGGTACAATGGCCGGCCCGTGCGGGGCGCACACAGTGGACGCGTGAACTCAAGGCCTCTCTCCAGAGATTAGCCCCACAGATGTGAGTCAGACGACACAACAGAGGACTGTTTGTCGAAGGGGAAGGAAATCTCTTATCCATAGACTCAGCCCCTACTGGCCTGTCCCGGTTAACAAATGCCTCCGGACTGGGTGAGGAAGGACCACACGAAGGGAACTGTGACAGAACCAGGAGTCACAGGCCCCGATTCTGCTCTGACTCCACCGCTGGCAAGGCGTGGGCCAGGCAGGTCTCACTCTCTCCAACTGTGCCAACACCTCCCACTGGGACAGACACCAGACAGTTTCCTGAGGCTGTGGCCACACTTTAGTTACCTCTAGGCTCACCCTTCAGCTCAGCAAGTGTTTCCAGAACCAAAAAATGAAGCTTTATTTTACAAATGGGGAAATGAGGGGCAGAGGGGGAGTGTGACTTGTTTAAAATTAAGAGACCAAATTCATGAGCTATCTGGGACTTTAAAAACCTTACTTTTCTTGTCTATAACAGAGTCTTGCCAGGCCAGTATCGCTCAGTGGTTGGGCCTCGACCTATGAACCAGGAGGTCCCTGGTCCGATTCCAGGTCAGGGCACATGCCCAGGTTGCCGGCTCGATCCTGAGTAGGGGGTGTGCAGGAGGCAGCCAATCAATGTTTCTCATCATTAATGTTTCTATCTCTCTATTCCTCTCCCTTCCTCTCTCTCAAAAATCAATAAAAACATATTTAAAAAACAGAGCCCTAGCCAGTTTGGCTCAGTGGATAGAGCGTCAGCCTGGGGATTGAAGGGTCCCAGGTTTGATTCTGGTCAAGGGCACATGCCCAGGTTGGAGGCTCGATCTCCAGTAGGGGGCGTGTAGGAGGCAGCCAATCAATGACTCTCATCATTCATGTTTCTATCTCTCTCTCCCTCTCCCTTCCTCTCTGAAATCCATCAAATATATATATATATATACATATATAATTTTTTTTAAACCAACAGTCTCAGTATCAATACTACCTGCCTTGTGCTCACAACCAAACGTTGGTAAACTATAAAGAATGATACAAATATCAGGAATGACTATGACTGCTGACCAGTCAGCAAGTGTACCAAGTTCTTCTAATGCAAAACGGAGATGCCAACCACAGAAGAGCCCACTAGCCCCGCCCACCTGCAGCCGTACCTCGTCATGTCCCAGCATGCTCTGCAGGAGCGAGACGATGTTTTTCCGGATGACTGAATCCACTTTGGCCCCTGCTCCCTGGATCACAAACCTCAGGGCCTGCAGCATGGTGTCCCTGCAGAACCAATGGCTCTCCTTCACTGCTGCTCCCTCCACCGGCCCAGGGCTGCTTCAGCAGCTGCCTGGCCTCCTCTGGCCACAGCACTCCCCTGCTGGCACCTCACCTGACACCCGGGTCCTCCATGGCACGGATCCCGTTCAGCAGCTCTGTAAAGAGGGGGTCCACCTTGATGTGGATGGAAATGAGCTTGCCCAGCGCATCAGCAGCCTTCAGGCGCACCCCCCGGTTGGAGTCCTGAAGGGCTTTGGTGAACGTGGTCTGCAGCTGGGGCAGGAAGGGCTTCAGGGCTATCCCAACCTGTGAGAAAACCCACACCCAAGAGCACAGTGAGGGGGAGTCCAAGTGTGCCACAGGCATGAAAGCAGCCCGTCACCACAGGCATGAAAGCAGACCACCATGAACTGGCCGCTGGCCCAGCTCCCTCACAGGCTAAGCACAGGTTTCCCGTAAGAGAGGACGGCCAAGCACAGACGGCGCATGCGCGGCCTCCTCCTCTGCATCGGCCTCCTTCGCGGCACAGGAAAAGGGAGGGGCGGTGGGAGGAGGAGCACCCCCACTGAGGGAGCTGTCTGCTTGGCAATGACTTTGAACCTCGGACTCCGAATACGTTAAGCAGCAGGCAGGCAGCGGCTGTCAGCACCACTGAAGATCGATTCTAGTGCCAAGACAGGGAAGCGAACTAGGTGCGTAAGGGCAGGTACCACCTACTGAGCACTTGTCATTTCCCTCCCAGAACAACCCTATGAAACAAGTGACCTCCGAAAGTCATCCCTGTACACATGGTCAACCTTCCCATTAAAAATCCAGTTTAGCCCGGATGGTGTGGCTCGGTGGTTGAGCATCAACCTACGAACCAGGAGGTCACAGTTCCATTTCCAGTCAGGGCACATGCCTGGGTGGTGGGCTCGATCCCCGGTGGGGGACATGGAAGAGGCAGCCAATCAATGATTCTCTTCCATCATTGATGTTTCTGTCTCACTCTTCCTCTCCC
The DNA here is from genome assembly GCF_963259705.1 of Myotis daubentonii. Taxonomy (NCBI): domain Eukaryota; kingdom Metazoa; phylum Chordata; class Mammalia; order Chiroptera; family Vespertilionidae; genus Myotis; species Myotis daubentonii. The sequence goes on along the minus strand of NC_081858.1, from coordinate 5,450,165 downwards.
TTCCTCTCCGAAATCAATAAAAATATAAAATTTTTTAAAAATCCAGTTTAATCCCTGACCATCTACAGAAAAGCAGGCGCACTCGTGACAAAATACAGACAGGTCCAGGACTAAGGGTTTCCTTTTACTAAAAGGGAAAATCAGAGCAGCTGCCTGGAACCCTGGGTCAGGAGTTGGCAGCCTGCTGGGAGGCTCCCGGGAGCGAGGCTGGTACTGTGTGAGGTGGGAACCATCTGTCTATAGGTGGCATCTGACCCGAGGCGTAAGGGACACATTCCCTGAGGGAGGCTCCATTTGTATGCAGAGTTGCAAAATCACCACAGAAAAGAATAGCACAGAAAGCAATGTAATTTGTTTTTTTTTAAAGACTCAATTTTCTACAGAATAAGGCTGGGTGCTCACATCCCCATTGAGGTGGGAAGTTACTCCCCACACCTTTCTTCAAAAAGGAAAAGAAAAGCTAAAAACTGTAAGCTTGCCTTTGTTTCCAAACTTCAAGTAAGAATTCTTTTCTCCCCCCCCCCCCAAATCTTGACTCTGTCTACCCGTTTTTTAAGTCTAAAGGTTTATTTATTGCCCCGAAAAACATGAGGAATGGCTGATAGACGCTATTTCATCGAAGTCCCCAGTTCACAGCCCTAAGTCAGGCAGGCGGCACAGCAATCTCCAACTATAGGAGAGGAAACAGGCTCAGAGGTCATTGCGGCCACATAGCTTCTAAGCGGTGGGCCTGTAACTGAGTAGTGTGTAGTGTGAGTCTACAGTCCAAGGTCTCAGCACCCTCTGCTCTGCTGTTTCTCCAGAATGAGCTGTCACTCTGCCCATGACACCCTGGACCAGCCTCCTGCAGACAGATCTGGTCTCTAACATCCCTATGGACAAAGAGGATGAACCCATCACTCGCTTACCTTGGCCAGCAAGAGGCTGAGTGTCTCGAGCAGAGCCGCCTTCACGTTCCAGCTGAACCGGTCCCCCAGGATGCGAATCAGAGGGCCAGTGATGCTGACCACGGAGGGCCTCAGGGCGTCAGCTGAGGTCAGGCGGATCACCAAGCCTAAAGCTTTGGCTGCTTCCTCTTTCTGCTCTGGGCTGCCAGTCAGGACTCCCTCCCGCAGCACTGGAAGGATGGATGTAACTCCCTGGCAAGAGAATCACATGCGAGAGTCAAATCTCCAAGGCACTGGGCCCGGGTGTCCGCCCACCAAAAACAGGTGCTATCAGCCGCCCTCTCCATAGCGCCATGGGAGAGACTGACTCGGCTGCCAGGATCACAGCCTGAGAGGATGCTGGCTGGGGAATAGTCCTGACTTGCTGTGGCCAGAAGAAAAGAGCCCCAATTGGCCTATCACACAGGCACACGCACTGCTGTCACCTTTGTGACTCACCCCCAGCGTAAACCCTGTCCCCATGTGACCACCACGGGAAGAAATACGCTGTCTGTGAAGGTGCAGAATAGCAGCTGGAACACAGATTGACAGACAGCTGCTCCAGGCGCCCCACGCAGACCTGGGCCTGAGGGGGAGGCCGAGGAAGGCCGCGTGCCCACAGCACCCTGCACATGAGCCCTGACTTACCTTCTTTGGGAGGCAGAACCCTGGCACGTGCTCGCCTTTGCTCTCATTCCCTATGAACCGGATTTCCTTGTGGAGTTCTTCAATTAGTGCCAGCTGGTTGCCAGCATCCAGCTTCTGTGAGAAGCCACGAAAAAGCAGAGAGGCTGTCAGAGGTAAGTACAGCCCTCTCAAGACTGCTTGGAAACATTACAGCAGGGGGAGGTCTGGGGGAGTATAACGGAGACTGGCCCTGAACGGGAGATGCTGAAGCTAGGTGACAGGTACACAGGGGTTATGTTGGGGGGTCTAGTCTTATAATCATCTGGAACCGTCTACAGTCAGAAGCTGGCTGAGGGGTCAGCAGGCCTGACCTTGGTGATGGCGTTCAGCGCATCCCAGCTCTCCTCCAGAACCACAGGGCTGGAGTCATTGAAGAGACGGATCAGGCCCGAGACCAGGCTCCGCAGGTGGCTGGTGTAGTCCGCCTTCGAGCGGGAGCAGTAGATGCTGAGGATGATGGCGGCGGCCTGCCTCATGCCCACCTCAGGGCTGCGGGTGGCTTCCAACAGATCCTCGATGATGATCCGGTGCCCGACGTCATCCTCTACCGAGAGGATCACGGCCTGGCAGTTGGCCATCTCCTGAAACCACAGGGGACAGCTGGGCTGAGCACGGCTCCTCCGAGGCAGGACAGACGGCTGTTAGAAAGCCGGCGGGAGTGATCATGACACTCACCAGCTGCTCACCGGGAGTCCCCAGCTTCTCCTTCAGGGCCACCATGACCGCTGGGAGGATCACGCCAAGATGACGGGTCAGGGCGTCGCCTGCCACCGACGAGAGGAAGGCCAGCACCCGGGTATTGACGGGCGGAGTTGTCAGCTGTGGAATGACGAACACCGTCAACGCAAGGAATGCTGCCTGTGCTGGCTGCTCCAGGCTCCGCAGAGCCCAGGCCGCTCTTCAGGGCGTAGTGTCCGCTCCAGGGCATCCTGCACCCACCGCCCGCCTCCCCCAGCATCTGAGTGCAGAACCGGTCTTCGAGGCAGCCCCAGGAATGCGCTGCCTATGGCTTCTGGGTCAGAGGGAGTTGCTGCTGGTGGGATTTACCTTGGGCACAAGGTAGGGCAGCACAACACGACTCTTGATGGCCATGACTTGCTTCAGACCGTCCAAGGCGAACTCTGACACCTCGTCATCATCCTGCAGAGGGTGATCGGGGGCAACACTGAGGCGCTGGCTCCCGTCCCCACCTCTGCTGTCTGGACCAGCCACCACCGACTTCCTTCTCCACGCTGCTCCCTCCTCCCACTGCACCCACGTTCACTGACTGTCCAAGGAGAAGACAGAGCTCAATCTGCTACCACTGCACCCACCTTCCTGTGCCCACACTGCGGCTGCCTTGGCATGAGAAGGCCCCGAGTTTCGCATTCTACAGAGATAGTAAAGCCAAACTGGAAGGTGTGCGGCAGAGCCACTCACCAGCTGCTTCAGTAAGAACGGGAGGATGTCCTCCAGCGCCTGGTGGCCGATGGTGGAGTGCAGCTGCTCAAAGGTCTTGGCTGCCGCCTCTCTGACCTCCTCCAGGGGGTCACACAAAGCCTTCCTTGCCGTGGGCACCAGGGACTCCGAGAAATACAGCACCTGCAACAGCACGGGCACTGTGCCTGATACGGCAGAGACAAGGAGGGAGCGGAGGCGAGGGCGGGCGGCGAGGACCTCTGGCCCAGCCCAGCCACCACCACTCCCATGGCTTTTAACTTTGCTGCTTTCTGTGAAAACGTGTAAGTCTACAGAAGCAGAGAGGATGTGTAATTTACTTGTGAGGAGTCTAAACCCACGGACCCACTAGCACCTGATTTTTAAGGTGAGTCTTCCTGATACTCTCCATCTCTTACAGGATCCAAATTCCTTCCCACAGCGAGGCCTTCCGGCGTGGCCTCCCTCCCCCAACTCGCTCCTTTGCCTACCCTCTCGAAAAACCCCAAGTTCTTCTTCAAGCTGAACTCAAAAGCCTGCTCCTCTATGAAGTCCTAGGGCTACAATGGGGCCAAGGACAGCTCTGCTCCCCTTGTAACTGATTCCACCAAAGCAAAGCTCACTATGAACCCAAGGGCTGGTTACATGTCGGCCTTGCCACCTAAGGCCTCAGCCTTCAGGGGACTCAGTAGCTCCTCAATGAATCACAACTCTATCTGGGGACAGAATTGGTTTGTATCCTTTGCCAAATGCAAATATAAACCCCAAATGTAATACTTACACTGATACACACGGGAGAAAGAGCCAGTCAATCTGGTGAGGGTGCCCTGGCTAAGTAACTGGCCACATGCTTACATTTCTGACTGGCCACCCACTTCATGGCTGTGCTGCTTTCCTCCCAATCGACAGCCTATATGCACATTCAACCTACCCCCAGGAATGTTTCGGGGGTCAATTACCTTATAAAGTAAGGTCAGTGGAAAGGACTCCAAACCTCTTGATTGTTCTCGCTACTATGGTAACAGTACCGCTGCTGGAGACAATACATTCCCACCCACCGGGCACTTACTCTCACCTGCTCTGCTCCTTCTAAGGGTCTAGTCTTACAAGCATCTGAACTGGCTACAGTCAGAAGCTGGCTGTGGGGTCAGCAGGCCTGACCTTGGTGATGGCATTCAGAGCATCTAAGAGTAAGTGCAAGGCCCTCCTGCTCCCGCCGCCCCCACCACTCACACACACGCATGCCCTCCTTGCCCCCCCAACCCCCCGCTCAGGGCACCACACATTTTAACTGAACTGATACAGAGACACAAAAGGGATTAATCTAGAGCAACCTCAAGAATGGTGAGAAAAAGATCTCCATTTCCAAAGGCCACTCAAGGCCTCAAACCTGCTTAGATCTGAGCCAGAAAATCTGCTAGGAAAGCTGAGGAGGGAGCTGCAGTCTACACGTGGCCCCGCCAGCAGCACCCTCTGGAGTGAGGGTCACGTGTCCTCACGTGGAGGCGCCGCTTCTCCTGCCGCCTCCCCAGCAGCTCTGAGTCCGTCACCTGCAGGTGCAGGGCCTACAGGGTCTTAGCAGACACTCACGGCGTCCCGGCTGGTGGACTTCATGATCTCGCTCAGCCCAATGCACACGCCCTGCCGCTCGTCGCTCTTCTGAGACCTCAGGCCTTCCTCCAGGATGGGAATGATCTCGGGTAGGATTTTCTCCCCTAACTTCCGGACGAGATCTCCTAATGTCCGCGCTGCAATCTGTCAGCAGAGATCAGGCCAGGATATCAACTCCCTGCAAACTCCAGAATGAGGCCCTGGAACCTCCTAGACTTTATCTGAGTCACTGGCTTAACTTCCCCAAATGTTCTTACTCCCGCAGAGCCCCCCAGGGTGCTTGCAACACTGCATAATAAAGTTATCGCTGTGTGCCTTAGGCACCTACACAACCTACAGCAAGAGCTGGCACCTCACATGTGAACAGGAAATGCTGCCTGGTCAAAGGCCAATTTCCCTGGATTGAAAACTGCAGCCTAGAAGTCACTTAAACTTGTGCTTCTGCCAAGGGGACAAACTGAATTAGGAACAGATGCTTTAGGAAAAAACCCATCTGCTCCGAGGCCTCATAGCGCCAAATACTCAGTTTGTTTGCCAGGGATGAGAGGTGGGCCAAAGGAGATGGGCAGAAGTGACTATCAGCCCAGGCTGGGCCCCTCCTCCCAACAGGAACACCACCCCCTAGCCCGGCACATCAGTCATGTCACACCACGATGGTCTCTGCTTTCTCACTCCAGACCCACTGCCCTTTGCTCTTTCCTACTGTGGGCCATGTTTTTGCCCATCACAGGGCCTTTGCACACCCCATCCTTGTATCTATAGCACGATCCCTGTCTGAAATAGTCCTTTGTCGCCTCCTTACCTGGTAGGTGCTCACTCATCTTTCATCTCCAAGCACCGTTTCTCGTGAGAAGCCTTTCCTGGCCCCCAGCTGGGTTGCATGGCCCTGTGGTGAGCACTTGCAGTGCCCTGTGCACTTGCAGTAGCTGCATCTGCATCTGTCTGTGTGATTACTTGATTCACATCCATCTCCTCTACCAGTGTAGCTCCGTGAGGACAAGCAATGAGGCTGCCTGTCTTCTCCATTATATGCCAGGTCTTACACCAGCAGATGCTTAATAAGTATTTGTTAAATGACTAAGTACTCTCCCCGTCTCTGCAGACCTGACTTGCTGGCCTCTACTAGTAGGCATCAGGGCTGCGGGGTCAGAAGCAAGGCCGAGCAACTTACCGTTCTCTTATCTGCACAGGTACTTGCCAGGAAACCCAGCAGCAGCCCGAAGAGCGTGGGCAGGATCTCACGCAGGGTGCGGGGGGTGTTGGAGACCACGATCTTCCAGACGTGGAGGGATGCTTGCCGCACAACCAGCTGGGTGTCCGAACGGCCCATGTACAGCCCTGCCAGCACCCGGTTCCGCCGGTCCACCCCCAGGGCAGTGATGATAGCCTGCAGCCAGCACAGAGGAACAGAAAACAAGGGGAGGTGAGGCCCCCAGAGCATGAGTGCCCTCCACAGAGCAAGGCAACCGACGCAAGGCACACACCTTGTTGGACTGAGCAGTCCCAAAGTTATCATCTTCAGAGGCAGTTTCCGTGGTCATCTTTCCAGTGACACCTGAGATGTGGAACAGGAGGTCCCCCAAGAGCTGAACAGAGCTGAACCTGAGAGGGCCAAGCACAGAGTCACACAGCTGCAAGGGGCAGTCTGGGGGCTCAACCAAGCACCGGGCAGGAAAGAGACTGAGGAAATGCATCAGAAATATTCCAGGTGGTTATTCTGGAATGGGAGAAAAGTTACAGGCGATTTTCATGTCTTTACACTTTCCCATTTTATTTTCTTGCCAATGAACTTTGATAATGAAAAAGAATAAATACTTTTGAAAAGACTGCATGAAAAATACTACAATAAAATATATTTTTAAAAGAGAGCACAAATGGAAGCATTAACAGGAAATCAGGAATGCTGATCATCAGAAGAGGCCTAGAAGGATAAACTTCTCTTCAAATTAAGTGAGGTTTGTTGTTCTTAATAATCATAAAAAATAGCCGAAACCGGTTTGGCTCAGTGGATGGAGCGTCGGCCTGCGGAATGAAGGGTCCCGGGTTCGATTCCGGTCAAGGGCATGTATCTGGGTTGCGGGCACATCCCCAGTGGGAGATGTGCAGGAGTCAGCTGATCGATGTTTCTCTCTCATCGATGTTTCTAACTCTCCCTTCCTCTCGGTAAAAACTCAATAAAAAATATATATATAATAATAATAATCATAAAAAATAATAGTCACATCCAAACGTAAAATTCCAAAATACAGAATAATATGAAGAATGTGAGTATAAACAATCATTCAAACCCCCACTACTCAGGCAACGGTCCTGACACTCTGGTGACACCCTTGCACAGGGCGCCCGCTACAAAGACACGCACTCCCCCACACAGTGTGGGAATTGAGTCCACACCACGTGCGCTAGGCCACAATCTACCTGTGATGTCAGCTAGAGGCTGAGGAGCTTCCTGTGTCAGCTGATAAAGGTTCTTTACCAGAGGTCCTCAAACTTTTTAAACAGGGGGCCAGTTCACTGTCCCTCAGACATTGCACACATGCGCACTGCGGCCCGGGACAAGTCGGCTGCTAAGCAGGACAGGCAGCGGCGGCAAAAACACCCGGCGGGCCGGATAAATGTTTATGTGGCCGCGGGCCATAGTTTGAGGACCCCTGTTCTTTACCATTCTTCGTAACGACTGATAAGTTCACTGTATGGATGTGTCGTGACTTTTTAAAACCAACATCCAATTTTTCAAATGGTAAAAACAATACTGCAACAGAGAGCCTTCTACCTACATCCTTAAGCACTCAACCAAATCTGTCCTTGGAATAAAACCATAGAAGTAACATTTCCAGATTAAAAAGTATCCAAGCTTAGATTGTAATACAACTGAAGGACTGACTAAAGAGAACTTTTTTAAAAGAGAATCAGAATGAAGACATTGCTACAGGAAACTAGAGGGTTACAAAATGGTTAAAAGTGAGGATCTGGAGAAAGTTGAGAGTTCTTGGCATCATTTTGCTCTTTATTTCTTCGAGTTCCCAAAATGCGAAGCTGGGTCTTTCCGCCCGAGTTCTCACCTTATTCTCCAGAGGTCGTCAAAGAGGCCTTGCTCCAGCTGGGGCAGCAGCAGGGCGATGGCTGTCTCGGCATACATGGAGATGACCCGCTGGCCCGCACGCAGCGCGGTATCACGCACAAACTCGTTCTCATCAGCAAGAGCCTGTGCACACAGAGCGGGGTCAGCCAGGGCTGCCTCCCCACCCTTCCCAAGGCACCCAGACCCAAAAGGAGATGGGACTCCTTGGACAGCAGGAAGAGGACTCCTCCCACCCAGCAGCCCTAGCAACCCCCCAGGGCACATGCATCCCACCCTCCTCAGTACGCTCTCCTGGCCTGGTCAGCGGTGCCTACTTTGAGGATACAGGGGATGATGGGCCCCACGTAAGGAGTGAACTTGTCCCCAAAGGTGATGGGCAGGTAGTTGAACATCATAATGTAGCCATCTCGGACGTGGGGTGCAATGTCCACTTTGCTGGCTGTAGCCACAATTTCTGGCATCAGCTTCTCCAACTTCTCCACCCCTAAGCCAGCCATGACCTCGGCCAACCCTGCAACAAGAGACAGAATGAACCCACTGGCTCTGAGGCCCCCAGAGGGCATTTCTGGGCGGGCCCTTGGGCCTGCGCTGGCCTCACCTTGTGCAGCGCCTGAGCGATCCACGGAGCTCTGCTCATAGGTCAACGTCTCCATCAGCCACGGCAGCAAGTCCTCGAAGCACGACTCGCCCATGCCCTTCACCATGGCCCCAAGGGCCTTTGCAGACACTGTCCGCACCTGTCAGGTAACCAACAGCAGGGATAGGGAGGAGCTGAGGGCTCAAAACAAGGTGACCAGGCAGGAGCAATGAGGGGTCCCTCAGGCTCCATTCCTTTACCAGACAAACACAAAATTCTCAGGGATGAATTTTCTGGAGACTGGGCTAAAATAAGAAGCTCTTGCCTCCTCCCCTCCCAGACTCACCTCAGGTACAGGGTCCAAGAGGGAGGCTTTCAGGCCAGGTGTCACGCTTGGCAGGTACGGAGCCAAGTCCTACAACAACACAAGCAGTGACTCGGGTTGACTCCTGCTTCTCCGGGATCGTCCTCCTGGGGACCCTGCCTCGCCATTCTGCTGACAAGGAGCACTTGGAAGGGGTGCTCCCAGAACAAGGAGGGGAAGGGGAAACCGCCAAGGGACCCGAGGCCGCCTGCAGGAGGTTGAGAGAGCCACCAGCTAGTGCAGTGCTCTTACCCCTCCTGCCCTTCTCCTAGGACCAAAGCCGGCCCAGCCTCTGGGATCTTTTGGAAATTATTTCTGCATATTCCTTTCAGAATTGCAATATCATCTTCCCTTTCTTCACCTTAAAGGTTTATGTCTCTTAATATAGCATTCAGCCTTAGGGAACAGTTTTAAATATAGAAAAAGCCTTATGTTCACAGCAGCAACATTTAAAATGGCAAAAAACTGTGGTTACTATATGACCAACAACAGGATTACATAAGTTATAGTACGTAAACTTATTGGAATATTACACAATTATTAAAATCAGTTTTAGGAATAACTCATTATAACTCGGAAATAAGTTGATGTTCAGGAATATAATTTTTAAAATGTAATGAAGAACATTAGAGAAATTGTTTTAGTGTTGGAGGACTATAGATAACATTTTTTATTTTTTCAGTTTTTCAATTTTCCAGATTTTCTAGGATTGATATAACCTTCCCACTTTCTCTATTGTGCCCACAGCTCAGTAAAGCAAGCAGAGGTGAGGTAGATGGTGAGATCACACAAGCCAGGTCTCAGGAACAAGGAAACAAACAAACAAGATCAATCTCCCCTAATTTCCCGAGACACTTACAGAAGCAAATGCTTGACACAAGAAAACACTGCAAGCAGTCAAAGCCTCAGCCACTTTCCCCACCTTCCTGAAAGGTCTAAGGTGAGGTTGGACCTTTCCTGTACCCCAACCTGTAAAAGGGGCCCACTGGGAGGGGCCTCACCGGAGAACTGGGCTAAAGAGGACTCAAATGCTACTCTGCAAGATGCCCAGAGGACCGACATTTCCACCCTCCACGCCACAATGGTCTACATCTGCCCCCAAACACAGTCAGGGACCCAATGCATGTGTGCTCCACTCCCGTGTCTCCTGTGCAAGGACTCTGTGCCCTAAACCAGCATCTGCTGGCCTGTCCTGTGCCAGCCCCAGCTAGGCTGCTACCTTCTGGTCGGTCAGGGAGTACATGTTGCCAATAATCTGGGCTGCCATCTTCCGCGTGTCCGTGGAACGGTCCTGGAAGGCTCTCTGGACGATGGGCATGATGAGGGCCAGGGACGGGGCATCAATGAAGTGGACAAACTTGGTGTCCAGCAGGGTCTGCAAGCACTTCTGGGTCTTCCTGGAAGGGTCCGTCAGGGCATCCAGCAGGACGGGGGCAATGGCTGCATATCCAAACAGAGACAGGGATCGAGGAGAAGGGAGTCAGGGCAACTGCTCCCTGGAGCCTCACAAGTCACCAGCTTGGGAGGCCAGTCTGTCTGCGAAGAGCAATCCTTGCTCCAACAGGAGGGACTGGTTGGAGGCGGTAGCTGTCACCTCTCTACACTGCCAAGCTGTGCTCTGGCAGAGTTCCTGGGGGCAGGCTTCCATGGGTCCTGAGCTGCTGGGCCTCCACTGAGAGAGCTGCTCAGGCGCCATAATCCCTATTCTGGAAGCAGCCACCCAAAGTGGTTTTGTGAAAAACTGAGAAAACAAAGGCCCCTGAACCAGTGAGGGGAGTGACGCACCCCACGCTCAGAGCTGCTAGGCCCAGATAAAATGAGCTCTCAAATTCAGCACCATCAGCCCCGCAGAAGGAATTCCAAGAGGAAAACCTGGTTTACCTTTTCCAAAAGCCCAGGGAATTCAACCACTATAAAGCCCCAGGCTGGTGGTCAACAATTTAAAAAAACTAATAATCCAATTTAAAAATAGGCAGAGGATTTGCACAGACAGTTCTCCAAAGAAGATATGCAAATGGCCAATACGCACAAGATGTTCAACATCATTAGTCATTAGGAAAATGCAAATCCAAGTCAATGAGATGCCACTTCATACCCACTAAGACGGCTGTAACCAGTGCTGGTTTTGCAGACAATAGGAGTGCTGGCAGCTGGAATTCTCAGACATTGCTGCTGGGACTGTCAAATGGTACAGCTGCTTTGGAAAACAGTCTAGCAGTGACTCAAATAGTTAAGCAGTTACTATAGGGCCCAGCAATCCCATTCCTGGTATCTAACCAAGGGAACTAAAAACATGCCTATAAAAAACCGTGTACCCAAAGGTTCACAGCAGCGCTGTTCTTTTTTTTTTTGAATATATTTTATTGATTTTTTTACAGAGAGGAAGGGAGAGGGATAGAGAGTTAGAAACATCGATGAGAGAGAAACATCGATCAGCTGCCTCCTGCACACCCCCCACTGGGTATGTGCCCGCAACCAAGGCACATGCCCTTGACCGGAATCGAACCTGGGACCCTTCAGTCCGCAGGGCGACGCTCTATCCACTGAGCCAAACCAGTTAGGGCAGCAGCGCTGTTCTTAATAGGCAAAAAAAAAAAAAAAAAAAAAAGGAAACAACCAAATATCCATCAACGGATAAACAGATAAACAAAATGCGGTCCATATATACAACAGAATATCACTGGGCCATAAAAAGGAATGAAGTACTGATACAGGGTACAGCATGGGTGAACCTTGAAAACATTATGCTAAGGAGCCAGACACAAAAGGCCACTTATTGTATGATTTACATGAAGCGTCCAAAATAGGCAAACCCACGGAGACAAGAAATGGATCTGGCTGGGGCTGGGGGAGGGGAGAAATGAAGAATGAATGCCAATGTGTATGGGGTTTCTTTTGGAGGTGATGGAAAATGCCCTGCAACTAAAGAGTGTGATGCTAACATGTAAAAACCACTGAACTGTACATTCTTTTTTTTAAAATATATTTTATTGATTTTTTACAGAGAGGAAGGGAGAGGGATAGAGAGTTAGAAACATCAATGAGAGAGAAACATCGGTCAACTGCCTCCTGCACACCTCCTACTGGGGATGTGCCCGCAACCAAGGTACATGCCCTTGACCAGAATCGAAACTGGGACCCTTCAGTCTGCAGGCCGACGCTCTATCCACTGAGCCAAACCGGTTTGGCATGAACTGTACATTCTTAAAAAGTGAACTTTATATTAAGCAAATTATATGTCAATTAAAAAAAACACACAAAACAGGTTGGATTCTCAGAATAAAGGAACTTCTAGCCCTAGCTGGTTTGGTTCAGTGGATAGAGCATCGACATGAGGACTGAAGGGTCCCAGGTTCGATTCCGGTCAAGGGCACATGCCCCGGTGGGTTGTGGGCTCAATCCCCAGTAAGGGGCGTGCAAGAGGCAGCTGATCTATGATTCTCTCTCATCATTGATGTTTGTTTCTCTCTCTCTCACTCTCCCTTCCTCTCTCTAAAATCAATAAAAACATATTTTAAAAAAGAAGAAGAAAGGAACTTCTACTCATTCAGTAGAGATGAGACTGTGCCGGGCCTTGCCAGTCCCCAAGGCTGTTAGACATTGTAAAAACCAACAAAATCCAAGTACATCTATTAATCTAAAAAAAAAAAAATTCCCATAATTTTCTGAACAAAAGAAAAATCTAGTAATACCTGGGCTGAGCTACACTGAATGGCATTGAGGCTCCAACGCTGAAGCTTTAAATTTAACATGTGAAGTTTAAAATTTAACAAGGTAGCCGGCTAGGTTTTATTTCTAGAAATCAACCTCTTCCCAACACTCAAGAAAGAACCACACTAAGAGCGCAGTTAAGGGGAATAACTGTCCCTAACCTTCCCCTCTATCTCATGTCTCCTGGAATGAGATCAGAAAGTTCCCAAAGATCCTAACACATCGGATGATACTGAGATGGTCCAGAGCTTGTCAGTCAATTCCGTTGACCTTGGACTCAGCTTTGCGCACAGAGCTCTCTGTCAAGGTGCTTCTGAGCTGCTGACTCATTTTCCCTACCTGTGCAGTCAATGACAACTGCTCCAGACAAGCAGGAAGACCCGCCACTTCCTAACTACCATTTAGTCTAGCTTCCAGAGTTTCTTTCACTGTGAACTTATCCTCAGCATGTTCCCTGCAGTGTCCAGGGACAGGAGGAGCAGCAGGGCCACTGCCCACTGTGCGAGAGGCCTACCCAGGATCTCCGGGTTCCTGATGACGGAGCCAATCTGCCTGAGCGCCTGCTGTCCGGCCTTCTGCACTTTGACGTGGGAGTCGGTCAGCACCTCCGTGAGCTTGGGCACGATGTTGGGCAGACAGGAGGACAGCTGCTTGGGAGCACAGTAAGCCATTGCCCCAAGCAACTCCACCGACCCTGCAGAGGCAGACACACGTCCAGTGTAGAATCGCTCAGTACAGGCCAACAGTCACCTGGCTGCTGCCAGGCAAGGGACAACCAGCCTGGTCCTCTGCAGGCTGTGCTCAAGCAGACCCCTGGCAGAGGGCAGAGGGCAGAGGGCAGAGGGCAGAGGGCAGAGGACGGAGGACGGCGTCCAGCAGAGCCCAGGATCAGGAAGACCTGGCTTAGTCCTGGCTGTGATCCAAGGCCAATTTACTGCATTTCTCTGGCCTCAGTCTCCTCAGCCACAAATGAGGGAACTAATTTTGATTTGTGATTTCCAAACTGCAGGGCAAAGCCTGAGGGACCCAGGGGAAAGACACCAAGTGCGAGGGCCCCAGACCCTGACCTTCCGCAAACCAGAGTAGCTCTGCTTAAATCTCTTGCATATTAGGGTTCCAAATAAGATTACATTTTTAAAAAGGAGTTAATGGGGAGAAAGCTTTAAAAATCACTAAACTAGCCACAGACAAGCTTTAAAGCTCTGGGATTTCCTGATTTAGGGCTGCATCTTCTGTCAGAGGCCTGCTCTTTGCAGGTAAGCAAAGCATACCAGCTTCTGAGGGATGGGCTGCCCAACAGCAGTCTTGGCCTTATCATCTCTGGGCCGGGAAGCACACACGTGGCTACCTGGGACCCCCTGAGGGCAGTGTTTGGGACAGGAAGTTAGGACAAAGGCACGGAAGAGAGTGGCCTCACCGGCTTTGGTCCTCCAGGATTCCTCCTCCAGGGCAGCCAATAAGGAGGGGAGCACTAGCTTCACCCCGTGAGCACTCAGGTTGCTCATCACAGCTTTGGCACAATCATCTGCAGCCTCAAGGAGGAGAAAAAACGTTCAGGGGCCTCCTCACCCAACCAAGGATCAAGGCCTGACTCTAGACCAAGTCTTCTCCCCGGTAACCAGCACTTGCTGAGGAGTCTCCTGTGTCAGCCCCTGTGCGACATGGTTTCTCATCTCATAAAGCTTCGGTAATTTACAGGGACTCAGGGGAGTCCAGACCAATAACTGGGGCCCAAGGTATGGTGACGTGGACCCCATCAGGGTGCACACTCTATCTGTTAGTGGGGCTTTACACCACCTCAGCCTCCCTGCTGAGTCTCACAGCCGCGGCCAGCAGGTCTCATGTGCAGCCTCAGGACTTACCTCACGTACATACTGGTTTCCATCCCCGAAGCACAGCAGCAGATGGGGCAGCACGTGAACCACGTACGGCTCGAAGAGCTTCCCCAGCATGGTGCAGAGCATCTCGAAGGCAAAGAGGGCTCCTGGGGAAGAAGGTGGACAGCTGGGACAACGTCCCTGCAACCTCCTCACCTTCTGGAAACACTCAGGGCAGCTGTGGGACTGACGTGGCTGCCCCATGAAGCAGCAGCACCCTCTGCCTCCCCCACCAGCACAGACATGGCTGAGCAGAAAGGGAAGGAAATCCATCCATGACTTCTTGGCACTAACAGCCAGAAAGGCAAAATATCTCTCAGCTAAGAATACTGCTGACTTAAGCGAGGCCAGGCCACAACAGCAAGGCCCAGATAAAATGAGTCACACACAGCTGTCCCTCTGCAGTGCAAACACCAGCCCCTCGGAGGGAAAGGAAAGGCCAGAGTCCCCCCTCTGGCAGCCTCGGGGCCCAAGAGACACTCACCCTCTCGCCGGCGGAAATTCTTCTTATCCTGGATGGCATCGGTCAGCGCTGCCATCATTTCCTGCTGCTTCAGCGACAGAATGCCCAGGCCCTTCACCAGGCCCGCCAGCCCGTACGCGGCCCCCCTGCGCTCGGCATACTTGTCTGACTCCAGCAGCTGCTGCATAAGCCTCTGGACCATTGCTCCCGCATCCTCTCTGACAGCGGGCACAAGGGGCGGCAAGCAGCTGGCCACAGACTCCTGGACCTAAAGGAGGGGACTGCCACGTCAGGAACCACAGCCTTCCCTGGTGGCTGGCACAGTCCTACACAGCACCTCCCCACTAGATGCCCCAAGCCCCATCTTAGCCACTGTCTGTCAGACAACACAGAGTGTCAGAAAAGCAGTGTTACGCATTCACGTGTGACGTGGACCCCATCGCGGTGCACACTGTATCTGTTAGTGATGACAGCATCAGCCATTACGGCGCTTTCTAGTCTAAAGGGAGAACCAGGTCAGGGTGGGTGGGAAGCTCCAGGAAGACTAAACCCCCTCACAGAATAAGATCCAGGAGAAAGCACGCTACTGCGCCTCCATAAAAACGGCCGTCTCCCAGCTGTCAAACTTAGCAAAGGGCCGTGCTACCTGGGCCGACAGGACCTTCACATGTGTGGCCTGCACCTGATGAGGACATTCTAGGTAGTCCAAAGTGTAAGCTGCAAAATTTATAAATGTGTTTTTAAAAAGAAAAAAAGCCTTGCACTGTGGGTTGGAGGCTGCATTAAAGGACCCCTGAAACATGTAACAAACATGTAGAGAAGGTCAGAAAAAACCTGACACAAGAGGCAGCCGCTTTGTGTTTTGTTTAAATCTTGGTACCACCAGTGCCAAGTTTATACTAAATGAAAAAATAAAAACACACCAAACAACCGTTAGAAAATGAGTAGAAAAGAATGAAGACATCTAGGCGGTCCACCAGAACAAGTAACACAGCAATCCCTGCTTGGAGGTGCTCTTCACTCCAAGCAGGCTGTCCCCTAAGAGAGGGACACATTCTTGCCGAGAACTGGGCCTCTGGGACCCTGACACCCAATTCCCTAAGATCCCACGGCCTCCCCCCAGTCATGCCTCGGGTGGCAGGTACCTGCTGGGAGGGGGTGGAAAGGGCAGCAATGAGCTTGGCCACGATGGGCTTCACTTTGGGGTCACTCTTGTCCAGGTGCTTGGCGAGGGAGCCCATGAGGACCACCACACTCTGCCGCACAGCGTCATAGCTGGCATCGTTGGGCGCATTCTTCAGGAACTCCTCGAACACCGGCAGCAGCGAGTTGACGTTTTCCTGGAGAGCACCCAGGGCTCACATCCACCCCACAGGCTACACAGCACCTCCCCAGGGGGTGTCAGGGAGGCGAGGGCTGGCCAGGGGCCGCCTCTGGGGCTGACAGTCTGCCCGAGGACCAAGCCTGAATCTGCCGGAACAGCTGCCCTGACAAGCCCACCAAGAATGCCAGCGCCTCCCGGTTTTCTGGCAAGACTGCAGCCAGAAACTGTAAGAACTTAATTCCCTTTTGGGGTCGTTTTTGGTTCAAAATAAATACAAAGGGAATTTCCCATGGGGCCAGTGGCGTGCAGGCTCTCCAGCGCTCAGCCTGCCTGTCACCGTCGCTCAGCTCAGCCTGCCCCCGCCCCTCAGTGGCGGAAACCTTTACCTTCCCGTGGGCGTTGAGGGTCGCAAGGGCCGCATCTAACATGCACTTCCGGACATCAGGGTTTCGGTCGTTGAGGGCATCGGGGACAAAAAACTGAAAGAGTGGCTTCACCTGAGAGCTGTCCAAACACTGGGAGAGCTTGTTCAGGGCCAAAGCCAGGCCACACCTGGGAAAGCAATGGGAGCGTGTCAGGGAGGCGAGGGCTGGCCAGGGGCCGCCTCTGCAGCTGGGATCTGCTCTGTTAGTCACAAGGAGGGCGTCGCCAACATCAAGTACCACTTTGCAAGGCAGAGCACAGCACAATCCCACTGCCCAGGGCTTACCCACTGATCTACACAATGACCTGGAGCAGCCCACTTGTCAAACAGAAACCTGCCATCTGCTCAGTTTCCCTCCCACAGGATGACCAGCTCTGCCTGCTTCCCCCCTGAGTGCAATGCCTGCCCCCTTCCTTCCAGGGCAGGTTATGAGAGAAGGGAGAGGTAAAGGAATCGGATCTGAAATCACTCGGAAATGGACATATTCTACAAAAGCAAAGTGCTACTCTTCTCTTTGGTTACAGAGCAGTAAGACGGTCCCCAAGGACCCCTGAGGACCTGGAGGCCTGAAGGAAAGGAGAGACAGGCCCCGGCCAATGGCCAGCATGGAGGAAGCCAGCACCTGAATTCCGGTCTCTGACTCTGAGGGAGGTCCTATCCGCTCCTCCCCTGTCCAATTAATCTGTGCTGCCTCCTCACATCACCAGCCCAGCCAACCTGCTACCTCTCAGGAAGCTGAGCAGAACCAGACTGAACAGCTGTCATACCTGGCTTCCCACTGATCTGGAGGAGATTCTGAGATAACTCGTCCCAAAGCATCCAGCACTGGGGGCGGCCGCTGCAACAGACAGTTGACAGATGAGCTGCAGTGCTCTCCCCAACAAGCCGGGCAAGCCAGTGACCCGAGTGTGAGGCTGTGACCAGTCACAGCCACCCTGAGCCACAGTGAGCTCCAAGACTCCTGTCTGGAGCAAGTCCAAGGCTAAGCAGAGTCCGACCTACCCTCACGCCACCCACACTGCCCAGGACACACAGGCTACTCACATAGAGCTTCTCCTGATAAATCTCCATGAGCCTGCCCATCACCTCGGCCGCCTGCCGCTGGTACCGCGCCACGGCCTGGGAGAGGGCTTCAGCCCCGGCCTGCCGCACAGCTGCCTCGTGGTAGATGACATCGTCAATCAGCAAGGAGCAGAGGTCTGGCTGCAAATCTAGGCCCATCGTCGACCAGAGCCTATGCAGGCCAAAGGGTGGGGCTGGTCAGACACGGATCTGTAGCACCTGCCCTGGCAAACCCAACCACCCAGCCCTTCTCTGGCTGCAGGCTGAGCACACTGGGCTCAGTCATTCCCTAAGAGGGCTCTCACCTCTCCGCCAGCTTCCGGATCTCCTCCTCCTTGTCAAACTTGACCACCCAGAGCCTCCGCAGAAGATTTAGGCCGTTCTTCTCGTCAGTATCAGGCGCTGGCAATACCATGTGGAGTTCCATCAGCCCCTGCGAGGGTGTAAGATGGAACCATGTGAGGCGCAACCTTTCAGAGGAGCCCTGACTTGCCTCCTCGCCTCCCTCTAGGGCTGTAGCCACGTGTGGGTCTTCAAAGTTAAATCAATTAAAATTAATTACAATTCCTTATTGTATCAGCCACATCTCAAGTGCTCAATATTGGCTAGCGGCTACAGCACTGGACAGCACAGACCTATTTCCATCACCGCAGGACGTTCCCCTGGACATCACTGGTCTAGGGAGTGCTGTGAATCAGCTCAGCTCACTAGCATCTCTGTCTCTTTAAATGGCTTTTCTTTTGTGAAATGATGGTATGTAATAATAGACTCTTAATGTAAAACTTAAATATTTAAATATGCAAGACAGATTAAACCTCAAAAAAAGGGCATTCTCTTTGTTTTGTCTTTAAGGACAATTTACCATACTGCCATCATTTGCCAGACTCTACCAAGGACCAGTGGAAACTCTGTCACCGGTCAATAGCAGGGAGCTACAGACTGGCATTTGGGAACCACTGTCTCATGCTCCTGAGCGATCTTTTAGTTTTTGGTCCAAAAATACCAAAAAGCCACGTACAAGCTGGTGGGATGAAGAGATGAACTAAACCTAGGAGGTATAGCTGTCCTATAAAAGTACCAAGATCCACATTCCAGCTTACAAATCAGGTGAAGTCTTCCAAGGTGAAGAAAAAATAAGACAGCCATACAGCAAAACTGTCCCGTCGTTCCAACTCCTAGAACGAGCCGACCCACACCCTGTGACCTCTTCTCTGTGCCTCCAAACACACTGTACAAATCTGAGGCATCTCCTCAGCTTAAACACTTGCACTAGGGATGCCACGGTGGCCCCGAGGGGAAGTGAGCCCGCACCCGGAGCGCCGTGTCCCGCACGCTGTCACACGGGGACTGCAGGGCACAGAGCAGCACGTCCACCGCCTCCTGCTCTGCGAAGGCACAGCCATCCTTGCCACTGCTGCTGGCACACAGGGCGGTCAGGGCGTTGGAAGCCAGAACCTAAGGAAAACATTGACACACTCGGCTCAGTTCAGCAAACTGTTTACTCCTACAGATCAGGCAGAGGCCAGGGACCCAGAGAGGGGTTTGAATTGAGAATGCCCACCCCAAGCCACACCAGCACTAAGACCCCAGAGCTGGTCAAAACCAGGGGCAGGACCCTTCACTAACTGAGCACAGTCAGGCTGGCTCTCAAAAGCAGCCCTTCTTTCTGCTCAAGTCCAAAGGTGAGGGCTGAGAAAGGAAAGTAGGACTCAACCCCGAACACCGGGACCTGTGGTCAGGGTCACAAACTGAGTCACAGCGACAGCAACTGAGCCCCCGATCACCTGCAGGCGGGGAGAGCTTGTCCCGATCACCCAAGTCAGAAGGCGCAGCATGGCCACGCGAGGCAGCAGCTCCGGGCCGTTCTAGGAGAGGAGAGCAGGAAAGTCAGGTGAAGTGAGGGGAAAGGCTGTAACCAGGCCGGTGGCACGTGAAGCCACAGCAGAGCATTCTAGGTCTTCTGGCCAACTCTCCTGTAGGAACCCCACCAGGCTTACAACTGAACCCACACTAGCCAACCCCAGTGAACCATGATCCTCAGGGACTCAAAATCAAATTCATTCTGGAACTTGCTTGACATTCACAGGATATGAAATACAGGTGGCCCATCAACATATGGATACTTAACTTTACAAGTCAGTCAAGAAACGCAAAATAAAGGAGGTCCCATTCTTTCACTCATTGTTGGCAAGATGACCATGATCTGAGGCTGCATTCGCTTTGGAGGAAAGGGAACTAACTCCTAGTGAGGATGGAGCTCAGAACATGCCACACACCGAGCAGTTCCACGCCCAGGAACCTGTCCCTATGGAAATGCTCACAGGGGTGTGCAAGAAGCACACACATAAGGAGGTCACACCACTGTGCAGTTCAAAATAAGGCAAAGCTGGAAACAGCCTTAAAATACCCCTCACAGGTAGAGTTGTCACTAAAACATAGCGCACCCACAGCACTAAATCCCATGCAGCCTGCAAAATCAATAAAACAGACCCACAGGCACTGACATGGAAGGAGACCCTGCTATAAAGAGTATCTGCTTTATTGTGTGTGTGTGTGTGTGTGTGTGTGTGTGTGTGTGTGTGTGTGTGTGTGTGTGTGTGTTGGGGGGGGTGAGTTCTGCATGTGCATAAAGAAAGGCCCACAAGGGTATAACCATTACCTCTGGAAAGTGGCAATTTTTTTTTCTTCTGTATTGTTGGAATTTTTAAAAATATGCATGATTGCCCTGTCCAGTTCGGTTCAGTGGATAGAGCATCGGCCTGTGGACTGATCTCTATCTCTCTCTTCCTTCCTCTCAGAAATCAATAAAAATGTATTTAAAAAAAATATATGCATGATTTTGGCAAACTTTTAGAACATAATCTATTAAAACGATCCAATCTCATAATCGTAAGTCAAAGGGAAAGTGGCCAGTGTTATCTTCTGAGTTAGAAATACAACAAACAACAATAAATGAATTCAAAATCCTTCAACTTCTTTGGGTTAGAAGCTCCACAGGAGAGTGGAGACCTGTAAAGAACACTCGGGTTCTCCTACCCAAAGCTGCTCCTGCACAGGCACACACTCCAGGCCCCACCAGAACTACTGATGGGCCAGGAAGTGTCGCAAGCCCCTGCCTCCCAACCCCCTCCAGCCCAAGGGCGAGCTAAGGTGCCCTGCCAACCTCGTCCACGCGCCCAGGCGGGTTGCTGGGTGAGGCCCTCAGCTGGGCGTGGACGGTGAGGATCTGAAGAATCTGAGCCATGCGCTCCTCCTCCTCCTCACTGTGGTGGGGCATCTCGGTCAGCACCATCTTCAGAAATGGGAAGACTAAGGAAAAGGCTGGCGCGGACAGGGGTGCAGCATCTGTGAGCAACAAGCAGACAAGATCCTGCAGGCAGGGCAGGGCACTGGGCACTGCTGCCTGTTTCCATCCTCAGGGCAAGTGGGCAGGGGGGAAAGCTGGAGGCCCTTTCTGACACTCAGAAGCACACAGTATGACAGCAGGGATGAAAGCCGAGCCTGCTCCCACCCCAAACACTGCCCAGTTCCAGAACGTGAGTTAAACAGACACGTCTATTCCAGTGACAAGAAGTGAACCCTCAATGGGGTTGCAGCAGCTCACAGACCAGGACTGGACTCAGAAACCCTCCACTGGTCCAACTCCCCCAACCCCGTTTTTCAGATCGGAAACCAAGGCAAGGAGGGCGGAGACTCGCCAATGGCCACAGCCTCAGGAAGCCCAGGGGATGAGGCAGCTCACACACTTCCTGCACCAGCTCATGCCAAGTGTCCTTTGCGCCGCCCTTACCTGGCTCACCCTTGCGCACCGTGCTGGTGATGGTGTGGCTGTGCAGCAGGGTCACCGCCCTCTTCACAGCCACCGACAGCTCTTCCTGGCACCATGACTTATCCAGGGCACACTCCGGCTTCAGCAGGCGCAGAGTCACGTGGCTCACCAAGGTGCCTGTACCCACGAGAAGAGACCCAGCAGGGATGACCCACACAGACACGAAGAATCTGGCCCAGCACAGAGGTGCCATGTCCCTCTGACTTAATAGTAATCAATTCTGCTGTGCCCAAAAGTCCTTAACCTAAATTTCCATTTCCTCTTCATGACAGCACCGAAGGGTAGGCAGGCAGGGAGGTGTCCTGACACTAAGAAATTAAAAGTACACTGAAAGGAGGCATGAGCCACCTAAGCGTATTCAGCCAAGAGCAAAGCTCTATTCGCATGGTGCTCCCACCTTCCAAGCAGCAAGCCCAGCAGGCAGGTAACAGTTCTGGCAGGCGCCGTATGCACTGACTCAGAACCTTTTCCCAGACTCTTTTTTATTTTATACTAGAGGCCCGGTGCATGGATTCGTGCACATTAAAAGGAAATTAATTAGGTGGACTATGGGGTGGGACTGGGTGAGACGGGCTGGACACACCCTGGAGCCAACCTCCCAAGGTCCCTCCCCAGCTGGCCACACCTAGGGCAGCAGCAGGGCTCAAAGGGCATCTGTGAAGTGAGTGGGGTCCCTCTGGCAGGTGGGGTCCCTTGGCCTGGCCTGCGGGGATCTGGCAGAAACCGGCAGTCTGACGTCCCCTGAGGGGCCCCAGTGTGTGAGATGGCACTCTGCAAAGTTGCTGTCACTCAGCAGCTCCTGCGTTGAGCGTCTGACCCCTGGTGGTCAGTGTGTGTCATACCTACTGTCCAGTCGGCCAGTCGCTTAGTCATTTATATATATAGATTTCAATTACAGTTTACATTCAATATTATTTTGTCTTAATTCCAGGTGTATGGCATAGTCATTAGACACTCATATACTTTACAAAGTGTTCCCCTGATGTTTCCAGTACCCACCTGGCACCATATACAGTTATTACACTATTAATGACTACATTCCCTATGCTGTTCTCTACATCCCCATGACTATGTTGTAATTACCAATTTGTACGTCTTAATCTCACCTTGTCCCCCAGCTCCCCAGCCCCCCTCCCCTCTGACAAACATCAGCCTATTTCCTTTCAGATTCATTTTTCCAGAACTCACTTTCACTCAGAAGGTTCTTATTCTAGCCTCTCACGGGAACGTTCCCTGTAGGCTAGGAAGGCCGTCTGCTCAATCCCCAGCCACCTACCTGGTCTCTGTCTCACCACAGCAAACGGAAAGCTGAGAATCAGAGACCCCTCACCACTGACACATGGCTGCTCAGGAGCTCTAGCCCCACTAACTAGCCACGTGGCACCAAACCACCCCCACGGCCTCTGACTTTGACTTCCTAGTTTTAAGACTGCTATAGAAAGACCACACTGACTGCCCAGCCGGCATGGCTCAGTGGTTGAGCATTGACCTATGAACCAGGAGATCACGGTTCAATTCCCGGTCAGGACACATGCCCGGGTTGCGGGCTTGATCCCCAGTAGGGGGCATACAGAAGTCAGCTGATCAATGACTCTCATTATTGATGTTTCTATCTCCCTTCCTCTCTGAAATCAATAAAAATACATATTAAAAAATAATTCTCAATAACAAAGTGTTTTTTTTAAAAAAAAGATCACACTAACATCTAAACCCTGGGCCTCAGAGTGAAGGCACAGCAGACGTAGAACAGGAGAGAGGAGAGGCACCATGCTGGTCCTAAGGCTGCTTCCGTATGGGAACAAAAGTCAGTAGCCTGAGTCACCACATGGCTCCCCACCAGTGTTCAGGGGCATCCCCCACCCACCTCCCAACCTGCCGGGGGCCATGCTCACAGCCCGCAAACAAGGACTGACCCAAAGCCTTGAGTCGAGGGGGCATGACACAGGCAGCCAAGGACAGGAAAGGGTTCTTGATCCGGGGAGCGGCCAGAGGAGATTTCAGCAAGGGCAGGAAAGAGTCGACCAAAACAGGGATGTACTGGGTCAGGCCAGATGGGTTCTTGGCCAGGATGGTGTCCAGCAGTCCTAGTGCTGCCTCCAGCTCACTGTCCAGCTGCAAGCAGAGTCGCCCCAGGAGGCAGGTCAGTGGGGCCCTGCTCTGGGGCAGCCAGGAGCAGGCCTGGGCTGTCCGGCACACTCACGGACGGACGTGTGGTGGCAGCAGCCACTCACCTCCTGCAGCCGCCTCCGGATCTGCGCCTCCTTGTCCAGCTGGGCCTGCAGCATCTCCTTCTGTTTGCTGGTGAGCTGCACCTCCTCTTTGATGCCTTTCTTCTTCTTTATCTCCTGAAGGCAATGTGCAAAGCAATTCCATCTCCAGGGAACAGCCCTCCCTCCCCACCAGAGGACGAGCTTGGTTCCACAGTCAGTACCATGTCAGCTCTCAGTCTGTGACTGGTGCCCCAAACCCAGCATGTGGCCTCCCCACCTCCCACAAAGTCCGCAGCCACCCAGCTCCTACAGAAAAGAGACGACAGGTAGAGAAGTGATTTCTTACTGGATTCTCTACTGACAAACCACGGAAGGCCTTTTATACGTCAGAGAAATGAAAAGTCCCTCAATGGGCTGAAAAGGACATTGTGGTTCACACGGCTTCAGAATCAAAACTTCAGCCTCCCCTCCTGCCCCACCCCTCCCTACAAACCCTCTTCCCCAGTACAAGCTTACAGCTGAAAAAGGCTAAGAAAGCACTCATTCATTCAACAAGTATGGACTGGGCACCTACACTGTGCCAGGCGCTGTTCTAGATGCTGGGGACACCGTGGGGAATAAGCCCAAGTCCCTGCCCTCACCGGGCACACAAGGTAGTGGGTGAAGGAAGATAATGAACATGTAACCAAATATGTAAACAACATGACCTCAGATCCTGGCAAATGCTATAAAAGGGATAAATATGATGCACAGTAACCAAGAAGGGCAGGGTCCACTTTGGATAGGTGGCAGGCGGTCACCTCTATGAGAAGCAGACGTGGACACGTGGGCTGAGAAAGACAAGAAGAAGCCAGACTCATAAAGACAGAGGGAAGAGCAAAGGCTCTGAGGCAGGAAAGTGCACCACACATTGTGCAACAAGCTGACTACAGCCTTGAACGATTCCAGGCTGCACTGGGCCAGGCCCTGGGCCTGCTGCTCAGAGTAAAGATGGGTCCCAGCCGTCAAGGAATTCAAGCAGCACCAGGGAAGTGTGTGAACTGCTGCCAGTACCCAGCAGAGAGAAATTCATTTTCCTTGAGTTTGGGGTGGAGAAAGCTAGAGAAAAGGTAAATAAAGGGCAAGGCAGGAGGACCCAGCATGGGTAGGAGGCATCAGAGGAATGTGCCGTGGGCCTTGGGATGACTGAGGGGAAGGGTGGATGTGCTTCAGGAAATGCCACCAGCCTCAGGGCACCAAGCTCGGCCAGCACCCCGCGCACTGCGTCCATGTACTCACCTCCTTCAGCTCCAGCTCTATGATCTGCTCCTTAAAGGAATAAGCTTTGTTCTCTCGCTTCATGTTGGCCTTTTTAATGCTGTCCTGCTGGGCACTGAAACAGCAGAGCAAGTGATCAGCCAGCTTCAAAACAGCTGCCAGTCCCTTTAGCCTCCCGCCAGCCATGGCATCCCCGCTAGCTTTTAGGAAGTATGCACCAGGAAAGGGCTGAATACCAGCCTGCTCTTGCTTAAGCACGTGCCTGGAACAGAGCAGGCACTTGTCCAAGAAATGGAGGGATGGTTTCATTCATTCTTCACAACAACCCTACAGAGGTGTTGTCTCCATCTTCTAGGCAAGAACAAGGAAGGCAGGTGTCTAACGGTGTCTCACCTCTGGATGATGGATTTGTCGTACAGCTCCCCGGCAGGGGTCTGCATGATGGCAAACTCCTCCCGTGTCACCTGGTGCAGTGCGGGGTTCTGCACAGAGGCGGTGATGGTGCTGATGAGCTGTGGGAGGACCCGGTCCGGGGACAGGAGGGAGAGGGAGCCCATGGCATTCATGGAAGACTGCCAGACAAACACAGACAGTCAGCATGTGCCAAGTCTGGCACTGGAAAGGTGTCCCACCTGCCCTAAGTGCCCCGGCAACTGACTCTGCTTCTTCTTGTCACTGCCGGCTCTTTCTGAGCGATACCCACGGGAGAGGAGAGCTGTCGCAGGTGCCTGCCTTCTCAGCAAGCATTACTGCTTTCCAGGGGTGAGCATGTAACCCCGACCAAAAGGACCGGCCCAGGGATGAACATAGCACCCAAGTCAGGCTGACCAGGGCAGTGAGACCCCATGCCAGCTGAAATGACTGGGAAAGCTCCTTCCACTGGAGCTAATGGAGGACAAGCTGTAAGCCTGGAACTCTAGCAGCTGTCCTACCACCAAAAATGGGAAAACTATTGGAGAATGGAGCCAACATCATGGGAAGCAGATAGAAAACACAAATGAAGACACAGACAGAGAGTAAAAGAGGCACCACCTACGATGTCCTGAGGATGACATCTGAGTTCCTGTCCAGTGAGATCCTGGGATTTAGCAGTTAAATGAGACAGTAAATTCCCTTTTGTGCTCAATCTAGTTTGCATTTTCTATCACTGGCAACCCAAGGGTCCAAACCCACATTTCCTCACACCTCCACCCATTTCTTTGAATTCCCCTTCCTGAATTGTGACCTGAGGCCAGAACCAACTCACGCGTCAATCACCTGGTTCAGGGGACTCTGTGTGGTGATCCTGGGAATGATCTGATCCAGGTGCCTGGTGATAAAGGCTTCGGGATCAATCTTCATTCTAGCTAGAAGTGCTGGCCAGAGTCCAGACTGCACTGCCACTGAAGGGGAGGGGGGCAATTTGAGGCCTTCTGCTCAGCCCACTGGTACCTGCCCAACACAGCCCCTCCCCTCCCATACCTGGTACAGCCACAGACCTAAAGACGGGTGATGGGAGATGATCAGCATCTCCTGGGCCAGCTGTTCAGTGCTGCTGATGTCACCCTCCAGCCCTGGCACCCTGGAGATGATGCACAGAGCCTCCTGCAGGACTCGTGGAGGCACGTAGGCCTTGCCGGCCTCAGTCACCTCCCCAGCATCAGTCACCAGAGCCTCTAAGGGCAGCACCTGCGTGAAGAGAACACATGAGCCCCCACAGCTCAGAGCCCTGTGCAGGCCTTGCACCCAGGGACACAGCTGCCTCTAGCTCATGTTGTTCTCAGGGGTCCGTGCTAAAGTGGAAACAAGCCCAGCTCCTGCATGGGGACCTGCAGGCTATGAGATGTGCCTGGAAGGAGGAAGCACCCGTGACATAAGAAGCTCAGCGGTTGGGGAAGAAGGAAACAGAAATTGGTCCATGAGACCCAGCCCATGACCACAAGTCTGTCATGGCACCACTACCTCAAGCAGACTCAGAAGGGAGGGAAGCAGGGCACAACATGCACTGAAGTGGGAGTCAGGTCTGCCAGCCACCAGCTGTGACCCTAGGCCAGTCATTTCAGCTCCTGGAACCCTGGACAACTCACATAAAAAAAAGGGCAGTAATGCCCTAACCGGTTTGGCTCAATGGATAGAGCGTCAGCCTGCGGACTGAAGGGTCCCAGGTTCGATTCCGGTCAAGGGCATATACCTTGGTTGTAGGCACATCCCCAGTGGGGGGGGTGTAGGAGGCGGCTGATCAATGTTTCTCTCTCATTGATGTTTTTAACTCTCTATCCCTCTCCCTTTCTCTCTGGAAAAAAATCAATAAAATATATTTAAAAAAAATAAAAGCAGTAAGCCTGTCGGCCTTGTAAAGGCACTGTGAAAAATCAAAGGGAAGAATGAATAGAAAATGCTTTAAAAATTATAAAGTACCTTAAAAATAGTGTTATTCAATAACTCAGGAATAAAAAGGTTGAGCTACATATGAAAAGGCATGGGAAGAAAGAGTCTGAAAAGGAAAAGAAGTGCAGTGGACCCTTGAGGGACATGGGTTTGAACTGCACGGGTCCCCTCACATGCAATTGGACTCAGGCAGTTCGACTGCCCACCCAGTTCAAACCATGCTGTTCAGCTGTTCAAGGGCCAAGTCCACATATGGGAATCCACATACGCAGAGGACTGACTGCAGTGATACTCCAATTTCCAGCTGTGAGGGAGGTCAGTGCCCCTAACCCCCACCCTGTTGAAGAGTCAACTGTGTGTGAACCAGGTGTCACTGGAGCTTAAGGGCAGGAGAGAAGATTCTGGCATCACAGAGTGAGGAAGGGAGGGAGGGAGGGAGGGAGGGAGGGAGGGAGAACAGCCCAGGAGCAGCCCATCCAAAAATCCATGGCAGGAGCAGGGTTGGTGAGGTAGGTCTGAGCGCCTCACCTTGTGAGAACTGAGGACGGCCTTCAGCTCCTCCAGGAGGCCATACGCCAGCTTAAAGCCCCCGGGAGAAGACAGCAGCTTCCGAACCGTCTGCTGGGCCTGCCTGCGCACGTGCCAGGTGCGGCTCAGGAGCACGGCCACCAGAGCCCGGTGGTACTGCCTGGAGGACAGGGACAGCCCGTCCTGGCTTTAGGAGGCCGGGCCAGGTGCTCCACAGCCGGCCCTGCTTCGCCCCCATCCCCGTTTCTCAGGCTCCTGCCAGGTTCCCCTCCGCTGGCCCCAGGGGAAAGGTGCCCCAGGGAAAGGGAGGCGAGCCTCACATACTGGACTTTACTGCCGGTGAGTCTGTGCGGGTGGTCAAGGAAAAGCCTCTCGGTCAGATGCAGCACGGTACACAGGGCTAGAAGGGGAGAGAAACAGCAAATGTGTTTTTAAAACAGAGAACACATCCAGAAAGAACTGGACAATGAACTCCCAAATGGAAGTGCGATCACCACTGGCTGTGGGATGACAGCTCATTAGGGTTTCCTCTATTGGCTTACTATGAACATGTGTGTAGAGTAGGAAAAACATACACTTTCTTTTAATTAATTAAAAATGACTATGCAGCCCTAGTTGATTTGGCTCAGTGGATAGAGCATCAGCCTGCAGACTGAAGGGTCCTAAGTTCAATTCCGGTCAAGGGCACATGCCCGGGTTGCAGGCTCGATTCCTAGTAGGGAGTTGGCAGGAGGCAGCTGATCAATGATTCTCTCCCATTGATGTTTCTATCTCTCTCTCCCTCTCCCTTCCTCTCTGAAATCAATAAAAATATATTAAAATAAATAAATAAAAATAAAAATGACTATGCACCTCTAAAAATGAATGAGGACACTCACTATATGCTGACGTGGAGTGATTTCCAAGTCTAGACAGCACATTGTTTATAGTAGACAAGCAACCACTTGTGCAAAAAAGTAGAGAACTAACATATAAAAGATATTTACTGGTACAGAAATAAAATATCAAGGATGCACAGAAGCTAATAAAATTGGTTCTCTCTATGGCCAGGAAAACGGCGGCCAGAGAGCAAAGTAGGGAATATAAATTTCATTGTAGATCCTCTTGGATCTTTTGTTTTGAATTATGTGAATGTATTTCCTATACAAAACCTTTTTAAATCAAGAAGTGACTAATGATTATAGCTCACTAATGGGATGTTGTGATTTATGAGTCAAAAGACTTTTCAAATCACTAATTAGCGGCAGAGCCCCACAAGGCGACCCAGAATTTTAAACATACATTTAAAGATCAACTGTTCCCTCTCTTCCAGGATAGAAACCAGTAGTTTCTGTGTCTCCTGGAGGGGCATGGAGCCAACCAGAGCTTCGCACTGCTTCTTAATGCAGGAAAACCTCTGAGACAGCACCAATTACCCAATCAGCTATAATTACACCTAAAATCTCAGCTCCGCAGCCATCAGTGCTGTCTCCACAAATCTCCCACTTCTCCCCACTTCCCTAGCCTTCCCCACCCGACAGGAATGCATGCATTCCCAGGACAGCCAAGGCCTTGGACAGACCACTTTGGTCCACGTTTCTGCAAAGCTGACTGGTCACGACAGGCATCCAGGGAGGAGTCTCACTGAGGACCCTCCAGTGAGAGAGCTTCAGTCCCAGCCTTGAGTCCACGCAGGGGTAGGAACTCACCATCCTCTGAAGCCAGGAGCAGGAACTTCTCAGAAGTGAAAATCTGCTTCTTTTCATCCACAATCAGCTGCCAGAAATTGCTCAGCTTGGCCTCTGCCAGGAACAAAAGGTCACCTGTTGGCACAACTTACCAGTCCCCCAGGGCTGGTCCCCCCATCCTGAAGCTGCCGGGCTGCTTGGCTAACAGGAACAGGTCACTTGCGAGGCTCTCTGCCCTCCCTGGCCTGATAACAGACCAGTCCTTCCGGTATCACCGCCCGCATGAAAGCCTTCCGTGGCTGCCTGCGGCCCATGGGAGCCCAGACGAGCTGCCTCCCATCGGGAATTCCCACCTCGTCTGCGCCAGGTGAAAGGCTTGAGGTTCACACATGGGGCTTTCCTTGCCCTTCCCTGACGAGGGCTGGTCTGGGCCCACACTGGACTATTCCCGTCCAGTAGGTGAAGTCCCTCCTGGCCTTCCAGGCCCTAGTTCTAATGCTCCCTCCTTTATGAAGCCTTTTCTGATACCCAAGCCTAAACTAAAAGCAATCCCTCCTTCAAAACAGCATTAATGCCACATTTTGCTTGAAATGACAGACATCTTTTTGCATCTCCTCTCTCCCACTAGAGTGAACAGCCTGATATTTGCTGAAGCGAGGTCATCCCCCCAGGGAGCCCAGTGCCTTGGCATGTACACAGATGGCACACAACACTGTAAGAAGAGAGCTGAGCTCCGTTCCCAACCACAGGAGTAAGTTCAGGCATGTCTGCATGCAGAGTAGAAGGTAAACTAAAGAAAGCACGGAATACCATGTAGTCCAAAAAAGAATGGGAAGGCTCTTTTTGTTGTACTCATTTGCAAATTTTTCCAAGTTATGTTTCGTACATAGCGTGGCATATACTAGTACAGCATGTACCCAGCGTGTTTGATCAATGACAAATTGACAAGATGAAACTGGTAATACTGCCCAGCGAGGGGAACTTAGTGGCTGGAAGACGGGCTGGCTAAAGGGAAGCTTTCCATGGTACACCGTATGAATGTATAACCAATTTTTTTAAAAAGTCCCACTACTAAACCCACGTTAGCCTGGGCATTATCTACAAGAGCCCGTCCCAGAGAATTGGGGCCACAGCTTGGAGGACAGTGACAGAGGCCCTTGCTGAATTCCCATCACCCAATGTGACTCTTAGGCTCATCCCAGCAGATGACAAGCTGCCGTGTGGCTGACCCAATTCAGTGAGTGGCCAAACTGAGCCTATAAAATCCTGAGCATCAAAACACTCCTCCCAAGGACTCAGAAAGAGGCCACTGTCTGCGACCTTCCTGGTCATCTCTTGACTCTTACCAGCCTGGGAGTCGGCCACTGAAAGCTTCGAGAGCAGCAAGGCTGCGGCAACACCTTCGGTGACGGTGGGGACCTGAGTGCTTTGGGAAGCTGCCTTCTCCACTGTCTGGATGAGCAAGGGTAGTAAGTCCAGGGCCTGCAGCAGCGTGTCACCTGTGGAGAGAGCACCAGCACCTTACAGAGCACCCTAACTCTTGGGAGTGACAAGCTACTCAAGGAAGGAGTCACCCACCCAGGTCTGAAGTGGCTAACTAAACCCCTCAGCTACCTTGTGAAATACCAGGAAGAACTGGAATCAGAACCTGGGCTTCCATCAAACTCCACAAACATCGAGTTAGAGCTAGGAGGATCCTTACTAACCCAACAGTGCAGCTATTTATTTGATGGATAAATAAACAGACCGAGAGAGGTTAAGTGAGTTGCCCAAAGCCACACAGCTGGTCTGAGAGAGAGCCAGGGCCAACCTCAAGCCTACCCATTTGTTTCCAGGGCTCTTCCCCCATACCAGATGACCTCTGGACCCAAATTCCAAAACTAGAACCAAACTATTGACCAGTGAACTAAGCCCACTTAAAAAAAAGAAGTAGAAATCCATAAAACCTATAGCTAAACCTGTGTAAGTACTAAACTGGTATATCTGAACATTTCATAATGAAACAAGTATTTCATCCAGATGAAGTCATGGACTTGAATCCAAGAAATGTTTATTTCATAGGTTTATTATGTTTATTTTAAAAGCATAGAGCAGAACTAGCTCAAGCTGAAGAGACTAAGCTAAACAAGTCTCTGCTCAATCTCAAATCAAGGCTGATCAATGCAGCAAAATTGCAACTGACAAATGAACATTCCCTCTCTAAAAGTGGCTCTGGAATCTCCCAGATGTTTCTTTTTTTAATATATTTTTATTGATTTCAAGAGAGGAAAGGAGAGGGAGAGATAGAAACATCAATGATGAGACAGAATCATTGATTGGCTGCCTCCTGCACACACCCTACTGGGGATCAAGCCCACAACCCGGTCACGTGCCCTTGACTGGAATCGAACCAGGGACCCTTCAGTCTGCAGGCCGATGCTCTATCCACTGAGCAAAATCTGCTAAGGCTCCCAGAGGTTTCTTTAAATACGGCTCATCCCTGTTCAAACTTTCAAAAAAAGAAATATAAGCCTATCTTAGAGGCTGAAACCAATATTAGAGATTTTTACCTGGAGGTCAAGCTCCTATACAGATTGGAAAGTTTCCCCTAGCTGTTTGGGAAGGAGGTGGATGCCCGTGCCCAATAACAGGTTGGTCAGCACTGAAGCAAGGGCAGGGCTTGTGGGCAAAGAGTAAAGTTTATATGAACTGCACCTTTTAAAGCAGTCCCATCAAAATCATTCCTCCATGATTTCAGAAATATAGTGTCAGGTTCTGGTCCTGGGTCCTCCCGGAATAAAACTTTGTCCTTAAAGGTCTAATACAGCCGTGGGCAAACTACGGCCCGCGGGCTGAATCCGGCCCGTTTGAAATGAATAAAACTAAAAAAAAAAAAGACCGTACCCTTTTATGTAATGATGTTTACTTTGAATTTATATTAGTTCACACAAACACTCCATCCATGCTTTTGTTCCGGCCCTCCGGTCCAGTTTAAGAACCCATTGTGGCCCTCGAGTCAAAAAGTTTGCCCACCCCTGGACTAATAGGAGGGAGAAGCCAGAATTTGTTATGCAGACTGAGCTGGTGCTCCCAGAGGCTCAGGAAGAAATAACACAAACATAAGCTGGACCAAAGGGAAAGCCCGAAGCAGTAATGATGCCCTAAAAACTAGGTCACCTGCCTGCGGGCCGGGGCAGCGTCTCACCTCGGAAGCAGGCCAGCATGCACTGCAGGTAGGCGTGCCTCACTGCGGATGTGGAGGTTTTAAGGCTGGAGGCTTTCTTGAACCATTCGGTGAGCTTCTTGGGCACCTCCGTGGTGAAGCGGTTACACCAGAGAGCCAGGACAGAGACGGCGTGCACCAAGGTGCCTTCGTGAACTAGGGCAAGCAGAAGTCCAGTCAGTCCTACATCTCAGACCTGCATCGGATCATGGCTGGCAGCGCAGAAAGCAAGCAGGAGTACAAGGCAGCGGGAGCGGCGGCGCTGCGGGCAGGTGCGCCTTCAGGAGGGGCTCATGGCAGCTCTGACTGTGAATAGCGGGTCAAGCACGGGTCCACACGATCCTCACCAGACTGCACAGAATTACCTTCTTGCTGGAGGAACGGGATGAACAGCTCAGCCACGGCCCCATTCAGGACTTGACTGGAAGGCCCGGACACCACGTGATGACTGACACTCCCAATCCCTAGAAGGCAGGAGACCCCCGCTCAACTCCTCGCCACCACAAAACCACCAACACGGGAGCCTTCCTGCGGCTGCCCTCCTCCCAGCAGCCATGCCTCTCCTCTGGCCATCACTGGCCCTCCTTCCATCCCCCCTGCAGAGCCAGGCCTCCCGCTGGACTTCAACAGGGGCCGCATGCCAGGCAGGCAGGCAGCAGTCCTGGGAGCCACGCTGGGATGTCCCAGGATGTCAGAGGAGTCAAGGTCCAAAGAAGGACTCTCCTCCCCTAACAGTTACTTACACCTCATCTCCCACCACCTCCCAGGACCTGTGGAGAAACTCTGTACCTGAGAGGACACTGGTCTTCTGGGCTACAACCGTTAGCTTTCCCTCCGAGCCTGAGAGGAGAGATGGCAAAGATTCAAAATTCACATCTGCCACCTTTCCCAAGGGGACCATGTGCGTGATATCAAGGTGCAGCTTCTGGCCCTAGCTGGGTTGGCTCAGTGGATAGAGCATCAGCCTGCAGACTGAAGAGTCCCGGGTTCAATTCCAGTCAAGGGCACATGCCTGGCTTGCAGGCTCGATCCCCAGGAGAGGGCGTGCAGAAGGCAGCCGATCAATGCAGAAGGCAGCCGATCAATGATTCTATCTCATCATTGATGTTTCTCTCTCTCTCTCTCTCTCTCTCTCTCTCTCTCTCTCTCTCTCCCCCCCCCCCCTTTCCTCTCTGAAATAAATAAAAATATATATATTTTAAAAAAAGATGTACCTTCTGATTCCAGGAGCGGCCTATTGTGAAGCTGGGTTTAAAATAGTATTTACTAGCTTTTTCCCCCTAAAAAAAGATTCTTAGAGAAAATCTGAGAAACAGAAAAAATGTCAAGAAAAACATTTAAAAACCACCCCATGGCCACAAAGACGTGCTCACCTCCGAGGATAGCGAACAGGTGCCTGGTCACGGCTTCCATCGCGGAGGAGTCACTGCACTGGCGGGCCAGGTTCCGCAGCGCCAGCACCGCCTCGTCCATCAGGCGGGGACTGTTGGACCTCAGCTGACCTGGACGCACAGACACAGCCGCTGCTCAGAAGCTGCTGAGGATCCAGGCTTTTATCTTTGTCTTTCCCGTATTCCCGACTCTTCACCCCTAGCTCTAGCTCTCACAAAGGATCTCAGGGAGAAACTATGCAAGTGCAGTTTAGGGTAAAGCCTCATTTCTACCCTGAGCTGTCCCCTTACCTGTTTCTATCATAACTGGGACAAGTACAACCAAAACCCCAGGTGCCCTTCTAGGGGCTGGGAGGGGTCGGGATACTCACCAGCCAGGCCTTTCACGATGTCCAGGGCATACTGGCTGAGGTCGAGAGTGACTGATGCCAGCAGACCGGAGATGGCTTAGGGGGACAGAAAGTACTGACCATGTCAGTCACAGAGATAACGCCCATTTTTGGCCTGCTCCCCACCAATACCACCCGGCCTGCTGTCTAGATGCACAGAACTGTGACTACTCTTCATCTCTTTATGGCCACCTGAGTGGTCACACCTTTGCCCCAAAGCTCTGCTGCAAAGCTGTACACTGCCCCATCCCAATCAGCAAAAAAGTGTCCCTCTAGCATTCTCCCTACACCTTTCAGCAAGATCAATAAAGACAAGAGACTCAACCCTCATCTCCTGTGGTTTCAAGTGCCACCTCCACACCAAGTTCAAACTACCTACAGCAGAGGTTCTTAACTTGAATGGTCCCCAGAAGGTTCTTGGACTTCTAAAACTGTATGTAGTATTCGAAGCCGATACACTTCTGTGCTTTCTTATAGAAGA
The DNA here is from genome assembly GCF_963259705.1 of Myotis daubentonii. Classification (NCBI taxonomy): domain Eukaryota; kingdom Metazoa; phylum Chordata; class Mammalia; order Chiroptera; family Vespertilionidae; genus Myotis; species Myotis daubentonii. The sequence goes on along the minus strand of NC_081858.1, from coordinate 5,415,320 downwards.
GGACTGTGACTTTCAACATATTCTGAAAGGGTCCCTTATCTCTCTCCCAAAGTCCCAATGAGGAAAACAGTGAACACATCCCTCACCCCACTCCCAACGCTGCCTGCGGGCAAGTGTCAGGGATGCTGCTTATCAGGCACCGTCTCCCTCCCACTGCCGTCTGGCAACAACCTACTTTCAATAACGTTCTCTGGACTCCTCAGTAGGGACTTCTGGATGGTGGGCAGTATCAGATCCTTAAATTCCGAGTGGGACGTGTATCGGAGCAGAGGGGCACAGCTATCCTAGAAGGAGAAGGAGTCAGGCACAGCCCTCCCGTGAACAGACCGAGAATCAGGACAGCTCTGAGCCACAGAACTGAGAGTGGGGCTGAGCTTGCCCGGGGGAGTGAGCCCCACCTCGCACTCACCAATAGATACTTCTGAGGCTTCACTTTGCTCATCAGGACGTTCTTCACATAAAAACCCAGCAGGGCGCTCTGGAGACACAAAGACCCGGTGAGACCCTGACATTCTGAGTAGCTCATCCCTGGCCTGTGAGGTCCCTCTAGTGGGAGTGTCTCTAAAAATAATACAAATCGGTGCCCCAAATTTCAGTGTCAAGCAAAGAGGTACCACAGTCCCAAGTCCTTGGCATGGCTCACAAGGCCTGCCTGCTACCTGGCCGACCGGCTATATCTCACAACTCCCTGCCCCACTCAAGACTCTCCAACCCCACTGGCCTCCTCCCACAGACTGCTTTCTCTGCCCAAAATGCTTTCCCACCTCTCGACCTTGCTAAGGCTTATTCACTGTTTAGGTTCCTTCATTAGAGATGTGTTCCCTGACCCATAACCTAAGTAAGGTCCCCAGTTACAGAGTATCACGGCTTCCTGCATTTTCCCTCTGTAGTGTTTATCACAGATATAACCAGGGCAGGGATCGCAGCTCCGCATTCACCACTGCATCCCCAACACCTGGCACAGTGTTTGGCACATGGCAGCTGCTCAGCTGTGGGAGAGTGAATGACTGCATGAACAGGCTATCATCGCAAAACTATGCCAGGATTCTCCCCAAACCAGACATGGAGCAAAAACTTTCCAACTTTTCCAAGTTCACATATCATGGCGAGTGGCCAGGGTCCTGAGTGAGAAAGCCAACAAGCTCCAGGCAAGGCAAGCAGCTGGGGCCAACAGGACCAATCCAGTTCCCCCGCCTCCCTTCCAGTGAGTCCACTTGCCTTGTGCTGGTTGACCACGTCCATCTCCTTGTGGCTCGTGCAGAACTGCACCAGCAGCCCCAGCATGCCTGCATAGTTCTGGTTGGGTTCTAGGCTGAGAATGGCTGATAAGTACTGTTCCACCAGGCTGGGGTTCTGAGGAAGAAACGTGTAAAGCAGGTAATGATGATGATGAGGGCCTGGGGGTGGCACAGAAGAAGCAATGCCCACCACCCCCTGCTGCCTCCTGTCACCTCCTTCCACAGCTTGGTGAGCATTTTCACGGCACCATCCACGGCGTGTTTGTGGGAGCCACCCAGCACCTCCAGCAGGAGCAGGCACTGCACCTCCACCTGCCAGGACAGGAGGGGCTCAGGTCAGGATGTGAAACGGGATGGAGGTCTCACGGCCTCCCAGCTTGGCCAAGACCTTGTTCAGGCCTGCCAAGTCCTGGGCTCCTCTCCACTAGGCCTCTCCCACTGGCCTCCAGCCCTCCACCCCTCTGGAGTTACATCTGTTCACTCAAGCACTTCCTTGATAAATATTTGTTGAGCGCCCACTATGAATCAAACCATGAAAATACATGGAGACCAAGACAGGCATGGTTCCTTGCTTCATGTACCTTATAGTCAAGAGGAAGAAAAGGGTATTAAACAAATAAATACACAAATGAATATATAATTCCAGAGAAGTTCAGTGCCATGGAGGAAAAGAACAAGAATCCTCTTTTATATATTTATCTGCCTCAACTTTTACTTTATTTATTCCAGAAATACTTACTGAACATTGACTAAATGGCAGGCACTATGCTAGGCACTGTGGATACAGAAGAGGAAGAGCCACCAGTAAGATGATCCAGCCAGTGCGGAGCTCACTGGGCAATCCAGAATGAAGCACAGAACACGCACTCAACTAAAAACACCTCAGAGACTTCATGTGCCTCAAATGCCAAGGACACTGGTGAGCAGTGACCTGCCACCCTGAGAAAAAGGGAATGCTTAAGAAGTGCGCCAAATTCCACGTGCATGTGTACAAAATGGCTTCTGTACAAGGTTATTCACTGCAACGTGTTTTTATAACAGTAAAAGATTGTACACATCATAAATGCCCATCAAGAGGGCATTCACAGATCTACTTATATAAAGGATTAATAAACAGTCATACAGATCAAAGAACTCTGGATGTAAAAACTACGTACTACTCTGAAACAAATTCCAAGATTGATTAAAGAGAAGAAACAAGTGATCTAGATTACCAGTGGTATAAAATCCATCTGGTCATATATACAAAGGATATATCTACATGCCCCAGCCGGTTCGGCTCAGGGCCTGCAGACCGAAGGGTCCCAGGTTCGATTCCAGTCAAGGGCATGCACCTAGGTTGCAGGCTCCTCCCCGGCACAGGCCCTGGTTGGGGTACATGCAGAAGGCAACCAATCAATGTGTTTCTCTCACATCGATATTTCTTTCACTCTCTCTGAAAATCAATGGAAAAATATGCTCAGGTGAGGATTGAAAAAAAAGAATATATCTACACACATAAGGAACTCTTTTTTTTTCTGTTAACTTTGACTTTGGAACATAAGAAACTCTTAATAGAGGGGTCCCAGGTGGCAGGGAAAAGAGCTGGGAATGAAACCAGTATATCCTTCTATGCTTGTTGAACTTTGAACCATTTATTGCTTTAATTAAAAAGAATTTTAATTTAAATTTAAATTAAAATAATAAGCTTGCTGATACTGCATTCAGAACTGTATTGCTGTTCCCTCTTCCTGGAATGCTCTAACCTGGACCTGGGCTTGGTTTGTCACTCACAGCCTTAGGGTCTCTGCTCAAATGACACCTCTTCTGAGAGGCCTCCTCCCACCATCACCCCCCACCACACCGTCTCCTCCTACCTACTTTTCTGCTGCATGACTTTACACACTGTCATCTGCTCTCTCCACAAGAGCAGAATCCTAGGAGAGCAAGGTCCTCTGTCACATCCCCTGCAGCATCCCAAGACCCAGCACCTAGGACAGCGGTCGCCACCCGGTGGTCCGTGGACCACTGGTGGTCCGTGAGGTCCGGAAGCTTGGCAACCGCTGCCCTAGGAGGCCCCCAAGGAGCTGAGCAACTGAATGAATTACAATTTGTAAACATCGGCAACAAGCAAAGGATTCAAGACACCGAAAAATTAAACATGGTCTCAAGCTCCTGACACATTCTGCCCCATAAACACAACATTCCGGGTTGACCTCTCCCACTGACTAACTCACGGGCATACTCAGCTTGGATAACGGTTATAAGCCTCATGCAGATGAGCCAAGGAGGGAGCCCACGATGACCCATCTTGTAAGAAGGCCTTTTGTGAACAATGAAACCCACATTCTGAAGGGAGTTCCAGTCCAGCACATCCACCACCTGGGAGGCTTCAGTGCTCCTACCCTTTAGTCCTTACCGACGGCCACCCCGCGGTCACCCCAGCAGTGTGGTGGGGAACCTCCCAAGGACAAGGCATCAATATGTCTCACTACTGAGGCCACTTGGCCTTTATGTGCATGGCCCTAAGTTTCTCCACACCTGGTCTGAGCCCAACTTCATGACAATTCTTTGAGATGGATAGGGTGGGTGGTACTTTTTCCCATTTTGCAGGTGAGGAAACAAGCTTAGAAGTACTTGGCCAAATCTCATGGTCAAGAATGAGATCCACACCACACTTCTCAGACTCCTTTTCACTAAACTGTAAGTCCACTCCTCTTGCCTTCTTCTAAGAATAGGTAGACATTCAAGAGAACCGCCCAGCCCAGCTGGTGTGGCTCAGTGGTTGAGTGTTGACCTATGCAGCAGGAGGTCACCAGTTCAATTCCCAGTCAGGGCACATGCCCAGGCTGTGGGCTCAATCCACAACGGTGGGGTAGGGGTGGTTGTGGGGGATGCAGGAGGCAGCCAATCAATGTTGATGTTTCTCTTTCATCGATTCCCCCCCCCCCCTTACCCTCCACTCTCTCTAAAAAAATCAATGGAAAAAAATCCCTGGGTGAGGATTAACAAACAAAAAGAGAAGAAGCCGAAACCGGTTTGGCTCAGTGGATAGAGTGCCGGCTTGCGGACTGAAAGGTCCCAGGTTCGATTCCGGTCAAGGGCATGTGCCTGGGTTGCGGGCACATGCCCGGTGGGGGTGTGCAGGAGGCAGCTGATCTCATCGATGTTTCTGACTCTCTATCTCTCTCCCTTCCTCTCTGTAAAAAATCAATAAAATATATTTAAAAAAATAAAATAAAATAAAAAGAGAAGAAGAAGAAAGGAGAGAATTTAAGGACCAAAACACTTGACAAGAATTCCATTCTATTAGCCCATTCAACACTGAAATCCAAACACAGGGAAAGGAATGCTTAAAAACAAAATGATTCAAATAGATGAAGGTTATTATGCTGCTCTCATGCCCATCCACCAAGGTCACACACCTCAGGACAATTCCACGTGCCTGGTCACCAGCACCAAGAGCACGTTGTACAGAGAATGTGCCTGAGCACGCCCCAACTCTGTGCAGAGCTGACCACGACTCCAAAGAGGAGGAACCTACCAGCTTGTTCCAGACGTCCCCCTGCCGCTTGGCTCTCGAGGGAAAGACGGTGCGCACCAGGAGGCAGGTCCAGGACAGGGCCAGCAGGGCGGCCGAGCCGCTGCTCTTACTACAGAGGGGAGGAGAGGCAGGCAAGAGGTGAGTGCAGAGCAGCCTCCATCTAAGGACAAATGGCCACCACAAGGCCCTGCTGGGCATGTAGGATCCTCCCTTGATCTACAACTGGGCAGAGCTTGAAACCAGCTCCCCAGAAACCATCTGTGACAATTCAGGACAGAGTGCAGGCCTCCTCAGCCAAACGACCATCTTTTTGCACACACAACTATAAAACAAAAAGAAAAAGATGGTTTCCCCCATTCCCTGCCTGCTGGGCACCTGGTTTCCCCTCCTGCCAGCCTGGCTCCTCCCTCCATTCAGAAGGCAGACTGCCGGCACCATTCAGAGCTGCAAAGGAGAAAGGGACAGGCATGCTGACACCTGCTCAGTGCAGCTCACCAGCACTAGATTCTCTCGAATAGGACTCCATCAACCCCCTGTGGGCCACCAACTTTAAAACTTACCTGGGGACACCGGCCTTGGAGCCAATCCCTGAAGACTGCAGAGAGTGCAGAAGGTTCTTAGCAGTGGCTTCCGGCTGGGCCTCAGCCAACTGCTGGATGGCTGCCTGCAGGGCTCTGCGGGAGGCTGCATCTCTAGGGGAGGAATGAGGTGATGAGTGAGTATGTGGATGGGGGGGGGGGGGGCGGGGGGAGGCAGCTTAGGCTCAGCGCTGGTCTTTCTCGGGAAAATCAGGCTGCACTGTATTCCAGAGGGTCATAGATGATGGGATGAGGACATAACTAGATAAATCTACCGCCTCCAGGAATTCTGGAAGTAGCTAATAAGGGCAAATGAGCCACTACAGCTGTAAGGACAACACCTACATTTAAGAAACACTATGGGCCTCAAACGAGACCAAGGCTTTTGTGTGCATGACTGATGCACTCATAGCATGGCAGGCACTTCACACTTTCTAACCACCACCTATGAGGTTGGTAATAGCATCATCCCATCTGCAGATGAGGAAACTGAGGCACAGAGAGGTTAAGTAACTTGCCTGGGATCCAACAGCTAGGATGTGACACAGCCCAGACTGGACCCAGGCAATTAGGCTCTACAGCCTGGGCTCTAACCACTCCCCTCCACCACCACCTCGCTGCACAAAGTGCTCCGGACACTAGGCCTTTTGCTGGGAGTCACCTGTATCGATGCAGAGTCAAGCAGAATAACTTGCAGAGCCCTTTCACTGCTCCCTCTGGCAGATCTGAAACGAAAGATTACACAGACCAGTCAATGAAAACTACTTCGTGAACACCTGCTTGAGCCAAGCATTGTCAGACAAACAATGACAAACAGGACGTTAGGAGAACACATGGTACAGAAAAGCTCGCAGGTGGACATGTGTTAAATGAATAAAACTAAGGCCATACAGTAGCCTCGAAACGGACCACGCTGTTAAGTGGAGGTGCTAGCGTGCTGGGACTAGTCTGCTTCTCCATCGGGGTGCTGGTTACACACTGTGTTTCGTTTGCGACCACTCAGTGAGCTGTTCGCTTATGCTAAGTGCACTTTTCTTTAAGTATATTCTAACAAACAGTTTTATAACCTGGCACAAAAATTAACATGCCAGGAGGGATAGAAAAGGGAACATCTGTACCTGGGGTGGTTTCTGAAGGTTTTAAGGAGACAGACGCTTGGCCTAATAGATTAGGAGGCTATGGGGAAATGGAAAGGGATGTCCGTGCTGAGTGGAGTTAAGCACAGGGGTAAGACTGCACAATGCCTGTTCCGGACACAGGAGGAGGATTAACAACACCCAACACTTCAAAGTGCCAGGTCCTGCTCTAAGCACTTCCCACACATTAACCTATTTAACCCCCATGAGATGGGTGCTGTGATTTTAAGACGAAGAAACCAAGACACAGGAAACCAAGCAGGCCAGCTGAGTGAAAGAGACTCTGATTGAACACTAGTGCTCACTAATGGAAAGCTGACCTGGGACAGGCTCTGCATGCCAGACTGAAGCACGCAGACGAGAAGGAGAAGGGGGTGTGGGGAGGGGGAATGTGAGCTGCAGTGTGAGACAGGCTCACGTGGGGGGCACCGAGAGCAGAGGCCCACACTTCAGGGACCCGCGTGATGAAGGGGAAATGAAGGGGCAGGGACCCAGGCCCCGGCCCAGAACACTGTCCTGTGCCACTGGATTTGGGGCTATTTCAGTAACCGAGGAAAAGAATCACAGGGGTCAGAGACAGGCTGCAGCTCAGAGAACAGCAATAACAGCTACTATACGCCGCAAGCTTACCAAAGCTGGCCAGGCACTGCGTTAACCATCCATACATGTTCTGCTCACTCACGCCTCACACCAACCCTGTGAGGGAGGCACTACTGCTATTGCCAGGCTCAAAGCAAGGAGTTAGGCTCAGACGGGTTGAGTAGCTTGAACCAGGTCACACAGCCTGTAAGTGGATGAGCCCGTCTGACCCCAGAGCCGAGCCCTTCATTACTGGCTGCTGCACTCGAGGCCCATGACTGGAAAGATCAGGCACAGGAGAGGTTCCATCAGCGAGTGTCAGGGTTCAAGTACAAGAAGGCAGGACTGAGGTGAGCATCAGGGGCCTCGGGGCAGGCTGGGCTGAGCCATGCTGACCAACGGCATCTAGAGTCAGACTGCTCTGAGAAAGTCTTCAACTCCTCCACCTGGCTGGAAATATCCTCCCCGCCTTTAGTTAACTCACTTGTTACCTGCTACCCTAACACAAGGAGAGGCCAGAATAATGACCCCTTTGCAATGGCTCCTGCTTATACTCAGAAAATTAGAAAATTGAGAACTAACCATTTTGTGTGGGAGTAGTTAACTTCCCACAATCAGCTTGCATATCAAGGACTAGAAAACATTTTACAAATATAATTCACCCTGAACAATAGAATTTCAGGGTGAATGAGGAGTAAATTCTCCCCTAAAAGATCTTATAAGTTCATGAACTTTACCCATACCCATCGAACTCCTTACTCCATAAAATGGGAAAGTGTAGTAGTCAGCAGTCAGCCAGCAGTGGGGCAGCCACGAGAGTTCAGGAGATGTGCACAGATAGCAACTTGTCACACAACAGCCTTTTTTAACTACAACCTTGTTGAGAAAAGTGACCGGGAAGACTTTTGAAGGTGCCATAAAAGTCACACACTGAAGCGTTAAGACATGGGAGACTCTCTTAGATGCTCACAAACAGCAATTTACTCACTTACACACCATTTTAACAAGCTTGGGTATGTTACCAGGAGACAGCAGAAGCAGCCAATGAGAACTTTGGTGAAAGAGTGGTAAAAAGTGGGCTCTTGACTAATCCTACCCTATCCTATATAATAAAAGGCTAATATGCAAATTGACTGAACAGCAGAACAACAACGACTGGCCACTATGATGCGTACTGACCAGCAGGGGGCAGATGCTCAAGGCAGGAGCTGCCTCCTGGTGGTCAGTGCGCTCCCACAGGGGGAGTGGTGCTCAGCCAGAAGCCCTGAGCTGGGCAGTGGCAGGAGCCTCTCCCGCCTCCAGGGCAGCGCTAAGCTGTCAGTCGGACATCCCCCGAGGGCTCCCAGACTGCAAGAGAGCGCAGGCCAGGCTGAGGGGGGGACCCCCCCACCCCAGTGCACAAATTTCGTGCACCGGGCCTCTAGTAAGAAGTAAAAGCTGACACAAAGGGAGATTCAACATTCTACAACCACAGTTCTCAAACTTTAGCAAACACAAGAATCACCGTGCAGGCTTGTTAAAACACAGATGCTGGGATTGCTCCCCTCCCCCCACCCACTCCTTAATCTACGGTTTCTGAATTGGTGTTGCTGGGGTGGAGCTGAGAATCTGTATCTCAACCAAGTTCTGAGGTGATGCTGCTGCTGCTGGCCTGGGGACCACACTTTGAAAACCACTGCTGAATTGCAAAAACACCAAAGGAAACTCAAAACTAATTAGGATTGACTGGATGAAGGCAAACTAGTCTTACATACCCCAATAGGTTGCAGGGATAGCCCTCCATTATGGTACAAAATCAGGATGACTGTATGTGCTTAGCATTTCCTAAAATGTGGTCCCCACACCCTGAACAGGTTTAAAAAAAAGGGGGGGGGTGTTTAAGGAAAATATGGGAGTAAAGAAAGATTAATAAAATTAAAGCACCTCCCTGGAATATGTTGTGCATCTCCCAGTGGGCATCAGAAAATGGGACATGTCCCACACGTAATGGATTTGAGGATCCTTTACTGACCAACCACCTGCTACCATCTTGCTGAGATCCACAGAACACCGACTGGGGAAATGTTTTTGCATCTGGTAACTTACTTAAGAAGGATTGTTTGTATCTTTTAGAACTATTTCTAATCAAAAACGCTTAAAACTGTAAAAAGCTTTGTTATCTAAATGGATAAACTCTCTACTAACCCTACTGTTTCAATGCATATTATAACAAGCAAATACAGAAAGTCAAAGCAGAACTTATTACAAGGAGGGGGAAAGAAGGCCTTGGTTCTAAACAGGGAACAAAAAAAAAATAAATAAATAGATAAATAAACAGAGAACACAATTTATTTTGAAATGGAATCATCTCTAGGTCATATGGATGAGAAATAAATACCTTTTCCAGCAACACATTTCCCCAGTTCACTGAGGATTTCTCTCCGTTCCTTCACACTGGCTGTTGTCACCTTCCCTGCAAAACGCTTTAGTGTCTCAGAAACCTGTGAAGACCAAACCCACAGAGAAAATTTCACCAGTCAGACCCCAAACAGTGAGTGTGTATGTGCAGAATTCAGGGAAGAGCTCTTACCCTGGGAGACTACTGACACTTTGGGCAGATAACTTTGTGGTGGGCAGCTATCTTTATCAGCACACCTGGCCTCCACCCACTAGCAGTCCACTCCTTCCAACCCAGGTGTAACAATCCAAATTGCCTCCAGATGTTGTCAAATGTCTCCAATCATCCCTAGTTGAGATGTATCGCTTTAACCCAACCAGCCAACTGGTCAATGTAACTTACACTTGAACCAAAAGAGGTAAGACAAAAGGCAAAACCTCAGGACAGAAAATATCTGTTCAGAATCATGCAAATTCTAGTGAGGACCTACTATGTGCCATATATGTCTCCTTTATATTATCTCACTTAAACCTCCCATAAGGAGCACATCAGTACCTTGGCAAGTCAGCAGCAGGGCATAGCACAGTGGCTAAGGGGTGAAGAAAGATTAAAAGACTGAATCCCAGCTCTGCCCCTCACCAGCTGTGGATACTTAAGTCAAATTATGTCATCTCCTTGGTCTTCAGTTTCTCCGTCTATACAACACAGGTAATAGCACCTACCTCATGACTGTTATGGCTCATATGACCACATCCACGTGAGATAATGAATGAGCATTTACTCTCATCCTGAGCCCAGAGCTGGCTACTACCACCAACCAGCCTTCGAGGCAGGCAGCAGCATCCCCATTTTACAGGTGGCAAAGGAACTACTCCGAGAAGGAAATCTTTGCCCAACTGGACTTGAGAACCACAGCACCTGCATTTTCAAAACTAAACCTGAAACCAATAGGTCTATAAACTGATGCTAACAAGTCTTTAGCTTTCAACCCCCATCCTAGTCACCACAGCTGCATCAGCTGCACAGGGACACGGCCTAAGACTCAGAGAGGAGGGTGGTATGCACACATTCCTCACTGTGCTCCTGAGAAATGCTCTACACAGCAGGCAGGTTGTGGAGCGGGGCATAATACCCAAGTAACTAACACCCTGGTGCCATCATCTTCCTGAGTGTATTTCACAGACAGGCCTTACCAGTAAAATAAGATTCAAGGGTGCAAAGAAAGAAAATGCTGTTTTCCTTATACTTCTCTCCCTGCTATGATTCTATTGGCAATGAGTAAACTCATGTCCAAAACTGTCTTCTGCATAAATGATGTTTTAATATTGCCTTTTGTCTTTATAGTCATATGTGCATATAATTAAAGAGTCTAAGTCAAATTCTGGGAGGCTTGCTATAAAGACCAGTCTCACCAATTCTGGCTAATTATTTTGGTAGTTATCTCCATATTGCTTAATAACTTGCTTGTGCCCTAGCCGTTCTGGCTCAGTGGTTAAAGTGTCGACCCACTGACAGAAAGGTCATGGGTTCGACTCCAGTTAAAGGCACATAACTCAATTGCAGGCTTGATCCTGGCCCTGGTCAGGGTGTGTGCGGAGAGGTAACCAATCAGTGTGTCTCTCTCACATTGATGTTTCTCTCTCTCCCCATCTCTCCCCATCCCTTCAACTCTCTCTGAAAATCAATGGGAAAAATATCCTTAGGTGAGAATTAACAAAAATTTATAAAAAAAAATTTTTTTAAATAACTAACTTGCTTGTGCTGTTACTTCATTTTTTCAGTTTTGTCTTTCTACCATAGCTCACCACACACATGTTCCCATACAATTTCTCAGTTTCATAATATGGGCTAGCTCAGTAGTCAATGCTAACAGTATATGTAAACAGTATTAACTTCCGTTTAATAAGCTTTTTACTATCCTGCACAGCTTTTTAAATTAACCCTCAAGTTCATAATTGCGCTTTCTCACCTCACCTTGGTCTGCCTTGTTACCCACTTGAGACCCTGTCAGAACAAACCTGGGGCAGGCACACTAAGATCCTTCAAAAAGTCACTGGCTGGTGAGATCAGAGGCAAACAGCTTTCAAGGTCACAGCTTCTCTGAGTAGCACTGTCCACTAGAACCTTCTGTGATGATGGCCATGGTCTTTTGCACTGTCCAATGCAGTAGCCACTAGCCACACGTGGCTACCCATGCACTGAAATGGGCTAGTACAACTAAAGATCTTATTTTTAATTTTAACTAACTCAAGTAACTACTTGGCAATTAATTAGCCACGTGAACAATACAGCTCTAGTGGGGTTTTTTGCACTTTCGAGAATGTTAAACATTCAACATGTGTTTCTCTAACCCAGCGGTTCTCAACCTTCTGGCCCTTTAAATACAGTTCCTCATGTTGTGACCCAACCATAAAATTATTTTCGTTGCTGCTTCATAACTGTCATGTTGCTACTGTTATGAATCGTCATGTAAATATCTGATATGCAGGATGGTCTTAGGCGACCCCTGTGAAAGGGTCGTTCGACCACCAAAGGGGTCGCAACCCACAGGCTGAGAGACCCCTTTAAAAATACCCCAAGACTCAGAAGCTTTCAAAATATTTCGCCTTGAAACGAAGTACCTGCCCCTTGCACAGGAGACTCCCAAGTATCTCTTGAATGTTTAGGTTAAGTGGCCACCATATCATCATCGATTAATGTCCTCACCCTGGAGACCCGAGTGGGCCAAGCTGTCCCTTAGATACCTGCTTCTTTCTTGCCTTTTTACTTGAAAACACAACTACAAACGAGGCTGGGGTGGAATGAAAGCGTTTCCCCAAGTCCTTCCCTGGACTACAAGGCAGCCACCGCTGACAACACTCACGGGTGACAGGGCTCTTCCTCGGTAATTTTTTAATCTAACCCTCAACCTAATAAAAACCACACATAAGGAGCTCTGCTTCATCTCACCGCGTCCTCCCGACACCCGATCGTACAGGGTGTCGATCGGTATTATTTTTAACCGCATTTGATAGATGAAAAGACAGACTTGGTGGGGTTAAGTCACTTGCCGAGCGTCTCATAGAAATCGACGAGCTGGGGCTCCAAACTCAGCCGGGTCTGAACGCAGAGACCCTGCTGTGCGCCCCTGCACCCAGGAGGCGCCCCAGAAACATCCGCTGAACGGTAAGCTTAGAACAGCTGGCCCCGGCCGGGCTCGGGGGGCTTCGGGGAAATGGAGTCGAGTCTCCCAGAGGTGAACTTCTGCTACGTCAGGGTCGGGGAGGGCTCGGAGGGCCCGCCCGGGTCCAGCTGCCGAAACCCGGGCCGGAGCCCTTGACTCCTCGAGTCCGGGTTCAGTCTGCGCCGCCCGGGCAGGGTCCGGGCCGACCCGGCGCCGTGAGAAGCCGGACCGAGGGGGCCCCTGGGCCGCGCCCTCCGCTGCCGCCCCCCCGGGGCCCCTGGACTGGCGACACGAGCGGTCCCGCCCGGGGGCCGCCGTCCACGCCCAGTCGCTGGCCGCGTTGGCCCCGCAGACACCCGCCTCACCTGCGTGTCCGCCGCCATCCTCCCGGCGCTGACTCCGGAACTGCTTCCGGAGCGCTTCCGGGTCACGGCGCGGGCCCACGCGGCAGGGCGAGGCCGGGAGCTCGTCGCTGCTGCACCGCCCGGGCTTGGAAGTCAGGCGGGCGGAGGGCCCGCCACCGATGGCCGATGACCGAGGCCTCCTCCCGGCCCTGGTCCCGGCGCCCTTGTCGGCCTGGCCTCGGGGACCAGGGGGTTTGTAACTCGTGAGACCGCCCGGCAGCCTTCCACCCACTTGACCCGCAGCTCTTCTTTAGAGAAACGTGTTTCCTGCATGGCAGGAACTGAACTAGGTAAAAGGGAGACCGGAAACTGGTGTCTTGTCCGCTGTAGCCCTGGCGGACAGATCAGGGTTAGAGAACAAAGGTGGCTGTGGCGGCCAGGGAAGGATTCCGGAGCCGAGCCGCTGCCGGAGGGGAAATGAAGGCCCCGGGCTGGGCACTGGAGCCAAGGCTGCAGGCGGGAGGCTGGGGCCTCAGGTTCCGAGTCGCCCTTTACTCAGCCCGCTCATCTGCCAACTGGAGAGCGGGGCTGCACAGCTGGTATTGGCCCTGACAAGCAATGGTCAGACTCACACCTACCCTTTCAACAAGCAGCACGTTTTTATCTTTAAAATAATCACCAGTTTGAAAAAACCTTCAACTCTTGGAGTGCCTGACATTAAACCTACTTGAATCTTAGAGCCCAGCCAGTGTGGCTTGTGGTTGAGGGTCAACCTATGAACCAGATCAGATTCCTGGTCAGGGCACATGCCAGGGCTCGATCCCCAGTGTGGGGCGTGCAGGAGGCAGCTGATCAATGATTCTGTAACACTGATGTTTCTCCCTCTCTGAAATCAATGGAAATATTAAAAGAAAAATCTTAAGAGGAACCCAGACTAGTAGCCCATGGCCATGGTAATAATTCTAATATAATAATGTCCCAATAAATGTTATTAAGAGAAAAACAAATAGTTAAAGTTGGCTGGACCTGAAAGAGTATTGGATGTTAGGAGACCAGCACTTCATTTATAAAGAGGATTCCCAAATGTCAACTCCCGATAAAGCTGTTTGGTTTTAGCTTCTAGTATACAATACTATAAACCTCAAAACACACAAAATGAAGAGTCCAGAGACTTTTAAGATAAGTAAGCTTTATTTCCTTGTTTCTCAAATAGAATTGGCTGAGCTGGTTGCTTTTTGGTAATTAATCAAAGAGACCAAATCCCATATCCTCGTCCGACTCCTCCGACTCTTCCTTTGCTTCAACCTTGGCTGGGGCTGCAGCAGCAGCGGGAGCAGCAGTGGTGGCAGCGGCCACAGGGGCAGCAGCCACGAAAGCAGATGGATCAGCCAAGAAGGCCTTGACCTGAAGCAAGGGGAAAAGTTCAGTCAAAGTGGTCATCCACAACCTATCAGCCTTTGTAGAGCTCTAGATTAAGAAACAACAAATTTCCAAGCCTCCCCTGAAAGTGACCAGACAGGATGACAGCTTGGGGACGACCGTGTGAGCTTAAGCCCAGCTCTTACCCATTAACTAACCCTCTTAGGATCTAGTGCAGCCGTGGGCAAACTACAGCCCGCGGGCCGGGCCATTTGAAATGAATAAAACTAAAATAAAAAAAAAAAGACCGTACCCTTTTATGTAATGATGTTTACTTTGAATTTATATTAGTTCACACAAACACTCCATCCATGCTTTTGTTCCGGCCCTCCGGTCCAGTTTAAGAACCCATTGTGGCCCAAGAGTCAAAAAGTTTGCCCACCCCTGACCTAGTGTCTCTTGTCATTTCTAAAGTCAAGGACACACATCCCATGCCCCCATCTCTCAAGTATACATTCAAAAAACGTTATCTGCACCCTAGCGGGTTTGTCTCAGTGGCTAGAGCATCGGCCTGCGGACTGAAGGGTCCTGGGTTCGATTCCGGTCAAGGGCACATGCCCAGGTTGCAGGCTCGATCCCCAGTTGGGGGCATGCAGGAGGCAGCCGATCAATGATTCTCTCTCATCACTGATGTTTCTATCTTTCTCACCCTCTCTGAAATCAAAAATATATCTAAAAACATTATCTTGCTATGAAAATACGATCATAAAAGCAATCACTCAGCAGGCTGCCATTTATCCCCCTGCTGTCAGACCCACACGGTCCCAGTAGGTTTTTACCTTTTCTGCAAGTGGGAAGGTGTAATCAGTCTCCACAGACAAAGCCAGAACTCGCTTATACCCATTGATGATAGAATGGGGTACTGAGGCAACAGTTGGGTAACCAATGTGAAGGCACACGCTGGCAACGTTGCGGACCCCCTGTGGAGAAGGGAAAATCACGTTTTAGGTGAGATCGCTTAGAGAAAAGAGAAGAGAGTGAAGTCCAAGCTAAGCTCAGTGGCAGGCTGACTTGCTGGGCTGGCACCTCAGTCTCACGCGGGGATACTTCACACCAAATGCTTCGGCAGGGCGATCACACCCGGTAATTCATAAATGCTTTTATCCTTATTCCCATCATTGGCATTACCATACCATCATGATGATTACTACAAAAGCCACTATTTTGTAAAAAATATAAACTATTAACATAACCATTGAGTTTCATGAGAGAAAAATGTTTGAATAATGCCAGATGATAACTTTGCATCCCCTAGGTGAGACTTCCAAAAAATAGTTAGAGTGAATCACGTGTTATTCCAAGCCCTAGAATAGCCCTATTTACCCAGCACTGTTCTAAGGCTTTATACTCATTAATTCATTCATTCTCAACAATCTTGTATCATTACTGCCATTTCACAGATGAGGAAACTGAGGCCAGACATTAAACTGTCCTTGGTTACACACTTGGTTTCAAAGGAGCGGCCAGGATTCAGTCTAAAGCCAGGCATACTCCCTCAGCCGTTAATGTAAGAGCCTGGAAAGGGCAACATGTACCTCCAGGAAGCGGGAATGCAGAGTTTCCTCTGTGATGTCAAGCACTTCCGGGTTGTAGATGCTGCCATTGTCAAACACCTGCTGGATGATCAGCCCAAAGGAGAAGGGGGAGATGTTGAGCATGTTCAGCAGTGTGGCTTCGCTGGCTCCCACTTTGTCTCCAGTCTTAATCAGCTGTACGTCACTCTGTAGGACAAGGTAATAAGTTAACACCTGAACATTCAGCAGGTTGACAGCCACCAAGGGGGCCTCCACTATTGGCCTGGCTAGTACTGGCAAGCCAGGTCCACTCACCAGGATTTCAATGGTGCCCCTGGAGATTTTAGTGGTGATGCCCAGAGCCTGGAAGAAGGAGGTCTTCTCTGGCCCGAGACCAGTATTCTGGGCTGGCACAGTGACTTCACACGGGGCAATGGCACCAGCACGGGCAGCAGCTGGCACCTGAACAAAAATAAGAAATATGAGTTCTCCCTCCACAGATACAACCGGAGAATTTGGCTTTTAAGGAACCAAAAGTGATAAGGTCTCTTGAGCCAAGCTGAGTCTCCTCTTACCTTATTGGCCAGCAGCATGTCCCGGATCTCAGTGAGGTCCTCCTTGGTGAACACAAAGCCCACATTCCCCCGGATGTGAGGCAGCAGTCTACAAAGAGAAGGTCAGCGTGGTCACCTGTCAGCACCATTCTTCTCCAGGAAAGGGGAGAAGGGCACAGAGGAGGACAGACAAAGATGCCCAGAGAACTGACTGACTTCTCCAGAGCCGGGTTGTTCTCCAGGTGTCCTCGGATGGCCTTGCGCATCATGGTGTTCTTGCCCATCAGCACCACCGCCTTCCCGCGGAGGGACATGCGGATCTGCTGCATCTGCTTGGAGCCCACGTTGTCTGCTCCCACGATGAAGCATTTTGGATAGTCATCCAGAAGTTGCTACAACAAACAGGCAAAAACAAGCCAAGTTTAACAGGAGGAAAGAAGGGGGACGGAAAACATCAGGAGATAGATCATTGTCCCGATATGCCAGGGTTGCGAGTTCAATTCCCAGTCAGGGCACATACAAGAAATCAACCAATAAATGCATCAACAAGTAGAAGAGCAAACTGATGCTTCTCTAAATATCAATCGATAAACAAAAATTTTTTAAAATCAGGAGAAACCAACCCCACAATGGCTGGTTTCCATCCCACTCCCTTTCTTCTATGCGTTTGAAGTGCCTCACATTGGGCCAACTCCTCCCCCTAGGAGCCACCTGGGTCGTAACACTGACAGATTTGTCAAAGATTTGCTTGCTGAGTATGGATAGTAAAAGCTGGGTTGGTACATTCAACCAGAAAAATTTTAATTTTAGCTCTCATTTTTTAACGTTTCCCAACTATGAGATATGTTTCTGACTCACTAAAATGACTTAACAGCAAAAAACATTCCACATAAGGCTGGATTTACAGCACTCAAAACACAGCGTAAAGCAAATGCAACAAAACCCTACTTGTAAAATCTAGGTTGTGGGTGTGGGATTATTGTACCATCCTGTTAAGCAGGGAGGACCCCCTCCAAGGCCTTCGTAAAGGGAGCGTTCATTAAGACACTGGGTTTCTTGACTGGCAGGACCTGAATGTGCACCAACTTGACTTTTTATGAGTCACTCACTGCCTCTCGCCTTCCCAAAGATGGGAGCAGAGAAGTGAGAGTATGATGAGCGCGGTCTGAGTGCCAGACAGACCTGGTAGTGAATTAACACCACTTAGCTCTTGGGAGCCAGTAAGTGCCCGAGCCTGTGTATCTGCAACAGGTGGGGGTGGCACGCAGACCTTTGGAAATCCTGAAAGGTTCAGCGAGATTCGCCTAAAATGACCCGATTCAGCAGCCCGGCACCTGGGAGCTGACGGCCCTCTTGGCCCGTGGCCGAGGAGCACGATGGCGGCCGCGACCCACCCCGCACTTACGATGATCTTAAGGAAGTAGTTGGACTTCCAGGTCGCCCTGTCTTCCCTGGGCATCGCGGCGGTGCGTCAGGGATTGCCACGCAGGGTTTAAAGACGATGTCACTGGGGAGAGAGAGGGGGCTCAAGCATCCCGCGCCCACCGCCCGCCGGTCTCAAACCCGAGGCCTATCTACGGAGCAGGCGGAGCCGCCGGCCTGGCCTGGCTGCGCGGCCACCGCGGGCAGAGCGCGAGCCTCGGCCGCAGCCCCGGCCGCATAAGCCTGGACCCCGCGGCCTCCCAGCTGCCCCGCAAAGACGCCCATCCTTCCCGCCGCCAGTCCCCGGCGCCATTCGGCAGCCACACGAACCTCCCACGAGGACGCCTGGCGAGAGGAAGGCCGTGCGCCGGCGCGCCCCTTTTATAAGGAAACGCAGCAGCCAATCAGAAGCCTTAGACAGCACCCCCACCTATTGGCTGGCGCCGACGCCTGTCTGGCGAAGCAGAAGGAACGCAGGCGGCCATTGGATGGCACAGCTGCCACTCCAGCCTACCGGAAGCCGCCTTCAAATAGGAAGTTAAGGAAGCGCTGCCTGGGGTTGCAGGCGCTCTCTGCGAGCTGCTTCCCTCTGCTGGGCTGGCGCTGCTTTGTGCAGGCGCTCGGATCTGTGGACTCGGTCCGGTCCGGTCCCGTTTCCCCGCCCCCTGGCAGCTCGCAAACTAGAGGGTGACGTTGCACAGGCCTTAGAAACAGAATGGTCCTTCCCCTAGCAAACAGAGGGATCACTTAAAACAGTCGGATGAAAAAATAAGTAAATTGAACAGTCGGGTCATTTCCTCATCTGTTCAAAATTCTTCAAAGGCTTCCCATTTCCCACAAAGTAAAAAGAGTAAAACTTAAGTGGCCTGCAAGACCCTACATCAAGCATGTCAAACTCACAGCCCGCGGGCGGTTTGCGGCCCACAACGAATATTTTTGCAGCCCAGCCAATATAACGGTATGTAAGAAACGTTTTAATAAAAATTTCATAACTTAATATCCTGTTATACTTAATTATTAATAACGAACTACAACGTTCACTAATGACTGATTACTATCATCGTGTTGCATTCATTTCCCTGCCTTACACGCAGGCGCACCATTTCTGTCCACTAATACTAGCAGCGAATATTTTAGCAGCCGATGGCCATCTCAATAGTCTTGGACTGACTTGTTTGGTGTGGGCAACAGAAACATTTCGCTTTCGGAGAACAAGAGAAATAGGTTTATCTGCGTTAACGCTTATTAATTTGTTCAGTTATTCAGTGTCCGGTAAGTTAATGTTCAAGAAAAAATATTTATTAAAATGTTCTATTATTTTATGTTAATGGTTACTCATTTATTTCAGCCTTTTTATTCAGCATGTCTCTAGCGAAATAAACCTATGTTTCTATGAAAATTGAAACTTTTTGTTTTTTTGCAGCCACATGAACTTAAACCTTGTTTATTTGGCCCGTGTTAGCCTTTGAGTTTGACATGCTTACCCTATATCATCCGCTCTCCACCTCTACTCCTATAATCGCGTCTCCTATTTTACTACTGACTCATTTCCTTCCAGCCAGACCATGTGCCCCTTGAGGGCTCTAATACAAACTGTTCCCTCTTCCTGGAAGGCTCCTTGCCTATATCCACATGTGTGACACCTCCATCACAGTTTGGCTCAAATATCACCTGCTAAAACAGGCCTACTCTGATTTGCTTTTTTTAAAACTACCACCCCCAAAAATTTTTTTAAATAATCACTCCCACTTCCCCCTTAGTGTGTTTTAGTTGTTGTTGTTGTTATTGTTGTTTTTGGTAGCACTTACACTTTGTAACACATTATGTAGTTTACTTATTATACTAGAGGCCTGGTGCATGAAATTTGTGCACAGGTAGGGTCCCTAGGCCTGGCCAGTGATCAGAGCCAATCGGGGCCTTGGGCTGCTGGCCGGGGCCTTCCTTCATTCAGCGCCGCCCCCTGGTGATCACCGCATGTCATAGCGAGCAATTGAACTCCCCGTCTCCCAGTTGAACTCCTGAGGGGACACATTGCATATTAGACTCTTATATACATAGTTATTTGTCTGTCTCTCCCTGCAAGAATGCAAGGCAGAAATTTTTGCTTTGTGCCTAGCACATAGTAGGCATATCATAAATATTTGTTTTTTAATATGTTTTATTGATTTTAGGGAGAAAGGAACTGCGAGGGAGATAGAAACATCGATGAAAGAGAAACATCTGTCAGCTGCCTCCTGCACACTCCCTACCAGAAATGGAGCGGCAACCTGGGCATGTGCCCTGACCAGAAATCTAACCAGTGGCCTCTCAGTGCACAGGACAGCACCCCACCAACTGAGCTGCACCAGCCCGGGCTCATAAATAGTATTTGTTGAACGTATGAATGCAGGGTTTGCAGTCGGATGACCTGATCTTCTTGTTCTTGGAAATGATTTCACCTTGTTGACACTGTTTCTCATTCCTTACCTGTAAAATGGGGTAAGAGTATCCACATTCTAGACTTGTTATGAGGATTACCTGAGCTATTTGTGAAGACTTAACACAGTTCCTTT